>NW_028315309.1:0-316092 GCF_046866305.1 Octopus bimaculoides | reverse complement strand
GATTGTGATGGTGATTGTGATGGTGATGGTGATGGTGATGGTGTGATGGTGATGGTGATGGTGATGGTGATTGTGATGGTGATTGTGTGATGGTGATTTTGATTGTGATTGTGATGGTGATTGTGTGATGGTGATTGTGATGGCGATTGTGATTGTGATTGTGTGATGGTGATGGTGATGGTGATTGTGATTGTGATTGTGTGATGGTGATTGTGATGGTGATTGTGATTGTGATTGTGAGATGGTGATTGTGATGGTGATTGTGATTGTGATTGTGAGATGGTGATTGTGATGGTGATTGTGATTGTGATTGTGAGATGGTGATTGTGATGGTGATTGTGATTGTGATTGTGATGGTGATTGTGATGGTGATGGTGATGGTGATGGTGATTGTGATTGTGATTGTGATTGTGATTGTGATTGTGATGGTGATTGTGATTGTGATTGTGATTGTGATTGTGATTGTGATGGTGATTGTGATTGTGATTGTGATTGTGATTGTGATGGTGATTGTGATTGTGACTGTGATGGTGATGGTGATGGTGATGGTGATGGTGATGGTGATTGTAATGGTGATGGTGATTGTGATTGTGATTGTGATTGTGATTGAGATGGTGATGGTGATGGTGATGGTGATGGTGATGGTGATTGTGATTGTGATTGTGATTGTGATTGTGATTGTGATGGTGATTGTGATTGTGATTGTGATTGTGATTGTGATTGTGATGGTGATTGTGATTGTGATTGTGATTGTGATTGTGATGGTGATTGCGATTGCGATTGCGATTGCGATTGCGATGGCGATGGCGATGGCGATGGCGATGGCGATTGCGATGGCGATGGCGATGGCGATTGCGATTGCGATGGCGATGGCGATGGCGATGGCGATTGCGATTGCGATGGCGATTGCGATTGCGATTGCGATTGCGATTGCGATTGCGATGGCGATTGCGATTGCGATTGCGATTGCGATGGCGATGGCGATTGCGATTGCGATTGCGATTGCGATTGCGATTGCGATGGCGATTGCGATGGCGATGGCGATTGCGATGGCGATGGCGATGGCGATTGCGATGGCGATAGCGATGGCGATTGCGATGGCGATGGCGATGGCGATTGCGATGCCGATTGCGATGGCGATGGCGATTGCGATGGCGATTGCGATTGCGATTGCGATTGCGATGGCGATTGCGATGGCGATTGCGATTGCGATGGCGATGGCGATGGCGATGGCGATGGCGATTGCGATTGCGATTGCGATTGCGATTGCGATTGCGATGGCGATTGCGATGGCAATTGCGATGGCGATTGCGATTGCGATTGCGATTGCGATTGCGATTGCGATGGCGATTGCGATGGCGATTGCGATGGCGATTGCGATGGCGATTGCGATTGCGATTGCGATTGCGATGGCGATTGCGATTGCGATTGCGATTGCGATTGCGATTGCGATGGCGATTGCGATGGCGATTGCGATGGCGATTGCGATTGCGATTGCGATTGCGATTGCGATTGCGATTGCGATTGCGATGGCGATTGCGATGGCGATTGCGATGGCGATTGCGATTGCGATGGCGATTGCGATGGCGATTGCGATTGCGATTGCGATTGCGATTGCGATTGCGATGGCGATTGCGATGGCGATTGCGATGGCGATTGCGATTGCGATTGCGATTGCGATTGCGATTGCGATTGCGATGGCGATTGCGATGGCGATTGCGATGGCGATTGCGATGGCGATTGCGATTGTGATTGCGATTGTGATTGCGATTGTGATTGCGACTGTGATTGCGATTGTGATGGTGATGGTGATGGTGATTGTGATGGTGATGGTGATTGTGATTGTGATTGTGATTGTGATTGTGATGGTGATGCTGATGGTGATGGTGATGGTGATGGTGATTGTGATTGTGATTGTGATTGTGATTGTGATGGTGATGGTGATGGTGATGGTGATGGTGATGGTGATTGTGATTGTGATTGTGATTGCGATGACGATTGCGATGGCGATTGCGATTGCGATTGCGATTGCGATTGCGATGGCGATTGAGATTGCGATTGCGATTGCGATTGCGATTGTGATTGTGATTGTGATTGTGATTGGGATTGTGATTGTGATTGTGATTGTGATGGTGATGGTGATGGTGATTGTGATGGTGATGGTGATTGTGATGGTGATGGTGATGGTGATGGTGATGGTGATGGTGATTGTGATTGTGATTGTGATTGTGATGGTGATGGTGATGGTGATGGTGATTGTGATTGTGATTGTGATTGTGATTGCGATTGCGATTGCGATTGCGATAGCGATGGCGATGGCGATGGCGATGGCGATGGCGATTGCGATGGCGATGGCGATAGCGATTGCGATGGCGATGGCGATGGCGATGGCGATTGCGATTGCGATGGCGATTGCGATTGCGATGGCGATTGCGATGGCGATGGCGATGGCGATTGCGATGGCGATTGCGATTGCGATTGCGATTGCGATTGCGATTGCGATGGCGATTGCGATTGCGATTGCGATTGCGATTGCGATTGCGATTGCGATTGCGATTGCGATGGCGATTGCGATGGCGATTGCGATGGCGATTGCGATTGCGATTGCGATTGCGATTGCGATTGCGATTGCGATGGCGATTGCGATGGCGATTGCGATGGCGATTGCGATGGCGATTGCGATGGCGATTGCGATTGCGATTGCGATTGCGATTACGATTGCGATTGCGATGGCGATTGCGATGGCGATTGCGATGGCGATTGCGATTGCGATTGCGATTGCGATGGCGATTGCGATTGCGATGGCGATTGCGATTGCGATTGCGATTGCGATTGCGATTGCGATTGCGATGGCGATTGCGATGGCGATGGCGATGGCGATTGCGATGGCGATGGCGATGGCGATTGCGATGGCGATGGCGATGGCGATTGCGATGGCGATTGCGATGGCGATGGCGATTGCGATGGCGATTGCGATTGCGACTGCGATTGCGATGGCGATTGGGATTGCGATTGCGATTGCGATGGCGATGGCGATGGCGATGGCGATGGCGATTGCGATGGCGATTGCGATGGCGATCGCGATTGCGATTGCGATTGCGATTGCGATGGCGATTGCGATGGCGATGGCGATTGCGATGGCGATGGCGATGGCGATTGCGATGGCGATGGCGATGGCGATTGCGATGGCGATGGCGATGGCGATTGCGATGCCGATTGCGATGGCGATGGCGATTGCGATGGCGATTGCGATTGCGATTGCGATGGCGATTGCGATGGCGATTGCGATTGCGATGGCGATGGCGATGGCGATGGCGATGGCGATGGCGATTGCGATTGCGATTGCGATTGCGATTGCGATGGCGATGGCGATTGCGATGGCGATTGCGATTGCGATTGCGATTGCGATTGCGATGGCGATGGCGATTGCGATGGCGATTGCGATGGCGATTGTGATGGCGATTGCGATGGCGATTGCGATTGTGATTGCGATTGTGATTGCGATTGTGATTGCGATTGTGATTGCGATTGCGATTGCGATTGTGATGGTGATGGTGATGGTGATGGTGATGGTGATGGTGATGGTGATGGTGATGGTGATTGTGATTGTGATTGTGATTGTGATTGTGATGGTGATGGTGATGGTGATGGTGATAGTGATGGTGATGGTGATTGTGATTGTGATGGTGATGGTGATGGTGATGGTGATGGTGATTGTGATTGTGATTGCGATTGCGATGGCGATTGCGATGGCGATAGCGATGGCGATTGCGATTGCGATTGCAATGGCGATTGCCATTGCGATTGCGATTGCGATTGTGATTGTGATTGTGATTGTGATTGTGATTGTGATTGTGATTGTGATAGCGATGGCGATGGCGATGGCGATGGCGATGGCGATGGCGATAGCGATTGCGATTGCGATGGCGATTGCGATTGCGATGGCGATTGCGATGGCGATTGCGATGGCGATTGCGATGGCGATTGCGATGGCGATTGCGATTGCGATTGCGATTGCGATTGCGATGGCGATTGCGATGGCGATGGCGATGGCGATGGCGATTGCGATGGCGATGGCGATGGCGATTGCGATTGCGATGGCGATGGGGATTGCGATGGCGATTGCGATTGCGATGGCGATTGCGATGGCGATTGCGATGGCGATTGCGATTGCGATTGCGATTGCGATGGCGATTGCGATTGCGATGGCGATTGCGATTGCGATTGCGATTGCGATTGCGATTGCGATGGCGATTGCGATGGCGATGGCGATGGCGATTGCGATGGCGATGGCGATGGCGATTGCGATGGCGATGGCGATGGCGATTGCGATGGCGATTGCGATGGCGATGGCGATTGCGATGGCGATTGCGATTGCGACTGCGATTGCGATGGCGATTGGGATTGCGATTGCGATTGCGATGGCGATGGCGATGGCGATGGCGATGGCGATTGCGATGGCGATTGCGATGGCGATCGCGATTGCGATTGCGATTGCGATTGCGATGGCGATTGCGATGGCGATGGCGATTGCGATGGCGATGGCGATGGCGACTGCGATGGCGATGGCGATGGCGATTGCGATGGCGATGGCGATTGCGATGCCGATTGCGATGGCGATGGCGATTGCGATGGCGATTGCGATTGCGATTGCGATGGCGATTGCGATGGCGATTGCGATTGCGATGGCGATGGCGATGGCGATGGCGATGGCGATGGCGATTGCGATTGCGATTGCGATTGCGATTGCGATGGCGATGGCGATTGCGATGGCGATTGCGATTGCGATTGCGATTGCGATTGCGATGGCGATGGCGATTGCGATGGCGATTGCGATGGCGATTGTGATGGCGATTGCGATGGCGATTGCGATTGTGATTGCGATTGTGATTGCGATTGTGATTGCGATTGTGATTGCGATTGTGATTGCGATTGCGATTGCGATTGTGATGGTGATGGTGATGGTGATGGTGATGGTGATGGTGATGGTGATGGTGATGGTGATTGTGATTGTGATTGTGATTGTGATTGTGATGGTGATGGTGATGGTGATGGTGATAGTGATGGTGATGGTGATTGTGATTGTGATTGTGATGGTGATGGTGATGGTGATGGTGATGGTGATTGTGATTGTGATTGCGATTGCGATGGCGATTGCGATGGCGATAGCGATGGCGATTGCGATTGCGATTGCGATTGCGATTGCGATGGCGATTGCGATGGCGATTGCGATGGCGATTGCGATGGCGATTGCGATGGCGATTGCGATGGCGATTGCGATTGTGATTGCGATTGTGATTGCGATTGTGATTGCGATTGTGATTGCGATTGTGATTGCGATTGTGATGGTGATGGTGATGGTGATGGTGATGGTGATGGTGATGGTGATGGTGATTGTGATTGTGATTGTGATGGTGATGGTGATGGTGATGGTGATTGTGATTGTGATTGTGATTGTGATTGTGATGGTGATGGTGATGGTGATGGTGATGGTGATTGTGATTGTGTTGTGATTGCGATAACGATTGCGATGGCGATTGCGATTGCGATTGCGATTGCGATTGCGATTGCGATTGCAATGGCGATTGCGATTGCGATTGCGATTGCGATTGTGATTGTGATTGTGATTGTGATTGTGATTGTGATGGTGATGGTGATGGTGATGGTGATGGTGATGGTGATGGTGATTGTGATTGTGATTGTGATTGTGATTGTGATGGTGATGGTGATGGTGATGGTGATGGTGATGGTGATTGTGATTGTGATTGTGATTGCGATGACGATTGCGATGGCGATTGCGATTGCGATTGCGATTGCGATTGCGATGGCGATTGCGATTGCGATTGCGATTGCGATTGCGATTGTGATTGTGATTGTGATTGTGATTGGGATTGTGATTGTGATTGTGATTGTGATGGTGATGGTGATGGTGATTGTGATGGTGATGGTGATTGTGATGGTGATGGTGATGGTGATGGTGATGGTGATGGTGATTGTGATTGTGATTGTGATGGTGATGGTGATGGTGATGGTGATTGTGATTGTGATTGTGATTGTGATTGCGATTGCGATTGCGATAGCGATGGCGATGGCGATGGCGATGGCGATGGCGATTGCGATGGCGATGGCGATAGCGATTGCGATGGCGATGGCGATGGCGATGGCGATTGCGATTGCGATGGCGATTGCGATTGCGATGGCGATTGCGATGGCGATGGCGATGGCGATTGCGATGGCGATTGCGATTGCGATTGCGATTGCGATTGCGATGGCGATTGCGATTGCGATTGCGATTGCGATTGCGATTGCGATTGCGATGGCGATTGCGATGGCGATTGCGATGGCGATTGCGATGGCGATTGCGATTGCGATTGCGATTGCGATTGCGATTGCGATTGCGATGGCGATTGCGATGGCGATTGCGATGGCGATTGCGATGGCGATTGCGATTGCGATTGCGATGGCGATTGCGATGGCGATTGCGATTGCGATTGCGATTGCGATTGCGATTGCGATGGCGATTGCGATGGCGATTGCGATGGCGATTGCGATGGCGATTGCGATGGCGATTGCGATTGTGATTCCGATTGTGATTGCGATTGTGATTGCGATTGTGATTGCGAATGTGATTGCGATTGTGATTGCGATTGTGATTGCGATTGTGATGGTGATGGTGATGGTGATGGTGATGGTGATGGTGATGGTGATTGTGATTGTGATTGTGATTGTGATTGTGATGGTGATGGTGATGGTGATGGTGATGGTGATGGTGATTGTGATTGTGATTGTGATGGTGATGGTGATGGTGATGGTGATGGTGATGGTGATTGTGATTGTGATTGTGATTGCGATGACGATTGCGATGGCGATTGCGATTGCGATTGCGATTGCGATTGCGATGGCGATTGCGATTGCGATTGCGATTGCGATTGCGATTGTGATTGTGATTGTGATTGTGATTGTGATTGTGATTGTGATTGTGATGATGATGGTGATGGTGATGGTGATGGTGATGGTGATTGTGATGGTGATGGTGATGGTGATGGTGATGGTGATGGTGATTGTGATTGTGATTGTGATTGTGATTGTGATGGTGATGGTGATGGTGATGGTGATTGTGATTGTGATTGGGATTGTGATTGTGATTGCGATTGCGATTGCGATTGCGATAGCGATGGCGATGGCGATGGCGATGGGGATGGCGATGGCGATTGCGATGGCGATGGCGATAGCGATTGCGATTGCGATGGCGATTGCGATTGCGATGGCGATTGCGATGGCGATTGCGATGGCGATTGCGATGGCGATTGCGATTGCGATTGCGATTGCGATTGCGATGGCGATTGCGATGGCGATGGCGATGGCGATGGCGATTGCGATGGCGATGGCGATGGCGATTGCGATTGCGATGGCGATGGGGATTGCGATGGCGATTGCGATTGCGATGGCGATTGCGATGGCGATTGCGATGGCGATTGCGATTGCGATTGCGATTGCGATGGCGATTGCGATTGCGATGGCGATTGCGATTGCGATTGCGATTGCGATTGCGATTGCGATTGCGATGGCGATTGCGATTGCGATGGCGATGGCGATTGCGATGGCGATGGCGATGGCGATTGCGATGGCGATGGCGATGGCGATTGCGATGGCGATTGCGATGGCGATGGCGATTGCGATGGCGATTGCGATTGCGACTGCGATTGCGATGGCGATTGGGATTGCGATTGCGATTGCGATGGCGATGGCGATGGCGATGGCGATGGCGATTGCGATGGCGATTGCGATGGCGATCGCGATTGCGATTGCGATTGCGATTGCGATGGCGATTGCGATGGCGATGGCGATTGCGATGGCGATGGCGATGGCGATTGCGATGGCGATGGCGATGGCGATTGCGATGGCTATGGCGATGGCGATTGCGATGCCGATTGCGATGGCGATGGCGATGGCGATGGCGATTGCGATTGCGATTGCGATTGCGATTGCGATGGCGATGGCGATTGCGATGGCGATTGCGATTGCGATTGCGATTGCGATTGCGATGGCGATGGCGATTGCGATGGCGATTGCGATGGCGATTGCGATGGCGATTGCGATGGCGATTGCGATTGTGATTGCGATTGTGATTGCGATTGTGATTGCGATTGTGATTGCGATTGCGATTGCGATTGTGATGGTGATGGTGATGGTGATGGTGATGGTGATGGTGATGGTGATGGTGATTGTGATTGTGATTGTGATTGTGATTGTGATGGTGATGGTGATGGTGATGGTGATAGTGATGGTGATGGTGATTGTGATTGTGATTGTGATGGTGATGGTGATGGTGATGGTGATGGTGATTGTGATTGTGATTGCGATTGCGATGGCGATTGCGATGGCGATAGCGATGGCGATTGCGATTGCGATTGCGATTGCGATTGCGATTGCGATGGCGATTGCGATGGCGATTGCGATGGCGATTGCGATGGCGATTGCGATGGCGATTGCGATGGCAATTGCTATGGCGATTGCGATTGTGATTGCGATTGTGATTGCGATTGTGATTGCGATTGTGAATGCGATTGTGATTGCGATTGTGATGGTGATGGTGATGGTGATGGTGATGGTGATGGTGATGGTGATTGTGATTGTGATTGTGATTGTGATGGTGATGGTGATGGTGATGGTGATTGTGATTGTGATTGTGATTGTGATTGTGATGGTGATGGTGATGGTGATGGTGATGGCGATTGCGATGGCGATTGCGATGGCGATGGCGATTGCGATGGCGATTGCGATGGCGATGGCGATTGCGATGGCGATTGCGATTGCGACTGCGATTGCGATGGCGATTGCGATTGCGATTGCGATGGCGATGGCGATGGCGATGGCGATGGCGATTGCGATGGCGATTGCGATTGCGATTGCGATTGCGATTGCGATGGCGATTGCGATGGCGATTGCGATGGCGATTGCGATTGCGATTGCGATTGCGATTGCGATTGCGACTGCGACTGCGATTGCGATTGCGATGGCGATTGCGATTGCGATTGTGATTGTGATTGTGATTGTGATTGTGATTGTGATTTTGATTGTGATTGTGATTGTGATTTTGATTGTGATTGCGATTGTGATTGTGATTGTGATTGTGATGGTGATGGTGATGGTGATGGTAATGGTATGGTGATGGTGATGGTAATGGTATGGTGATGGTGATGGTGATTGTGATTGTGATTGTGATTGTGATGGCGATTGCGATTGTGAATGCGATTGTGATTGCGATTGTGATTGCGATTGTGATTGCGATTGTGATTGCGATTGTGATGGCGATGGTGATTTTGATTGTGATTGTGATTGTGATTTTGATTGTGATTGCGATTGTGATTGCGATTGCGATTGCGATTGCGATTGTGATTGCGATTGCGATTGCGAATGCGATTGCGATTGCGATGGCGATGGCGATGGCGATGGCGATGGCGATGGCGATTGCGATGGCGATGGCGATGGCGATTGCGATTGCGATGGCGATGGGGATGGCGATGGCGATTTCGATTGCGATGGCGATTGCGATGGCGATTGCGATGGTGATTGCGATTGCGATTGCGATTGCGATGGCGATGGCGATTGCGATGGCGATTGCGATGGCGATGGCGATTGCGATGGCGATTGCGATTGCGACTGCGATTGCGATGGCGATTGCGATTGCGATTGCGATGGCGATGGCGATGGCGATGGCGATTGCGATGGCGATTGCGATTGCGATTGCGATTGCGATTGCGATTGCGATGGCGATTGCGATGGCGATTGCGATGGCGATTGCGATTGCGATTGCGATTGCGATTGCGATTGCGATTGCGACTGCGACTGCGATTGCGATTGCGATGGCGATTGCGATTGCGATTGTGATTGTGATTGTGATTGTGATTGTGATTGTGATTTTGATTGTGATTGTGATTGTGATTTTGATTGTGATTGCGATTGTGATTGTGATTGTGATTGTGATGGTGATGGTGATGGTGATGGTAATGGTATGGTGATGGTGATGGTAATGGTATGGTGATGGTGATGGTGATTGTGATTGTGATTGTGATTGTGATGGCGATTGCGATTGTGAATGCGATTGTGATTGCGATTGTGATTGCGATTGTGATTGCGATTGTGATTGCGATTGTGATGGCGATGGTGATTTTGATTGTGATTGTGATTGTGATTTTGATTGTGATTGCGATTGTGATTGCGATTGCGATTGCGATTGCGATTGTGATTGCGATTGCGATTGCGATTGCGATTGCGATGGCGATGGCGATGGCGATGGCGATGGCGATGGCGATTGCGATGGCGATGGCGATGGCGATTGCGATTGCGATGGCGATGGCGATTGCGATTGCGATTGCGATGGCGATTGCGATGGCGATTGCGATGGCGATTGCGATTGCGATTGCGATTGCGATTACGATGGCGATTGCGATTGCGATGGCGATTGCGATTGCGATTGCGATTGCGATTGTGATTGTGATTGTGATTGTGATGGTGATTGTGATTGTGATTGTGATTTTGATTGTGATGGTGATTGTGATTGTGATTGCGATTGCGATTGCGATTGCGATTGCGATGGCGATGGCGATGGCGATTGCGATGCCGATTGCGATGGCGATGGCGATGGCGATGGCGATTGCGATTGCGATTGCGATTGCGACTGCGATTGCGATGGCGATTGCGATGGCGATTGTGATTGCGATTGCGATTGCGATTGCGATGGCGATTGTGATTGCGATTGCGATTGCGATTGTGATTGCGATTGTGATTGCGATTGTGATTGCGATTGTGATTGCGATTGTGATTGCGATTGTGATGGTGATGGTGATGGTGATGGTGATGGTGATGGTGATTGTGATTGTGATTGTGATTGTGATTGTGATGGTGATGGTGATGGTGATGGTAATGGTATGGTGATGGTGATGGTAATGGTATGGTGATGGTGATGGTTATTGTGATTGTGATTGTGATTGTGATGGCGATTGCGATTGTGAATGCGATTGTGATTGCGATTGTGATTGCGATTGTGATTGCGATTGTGATTGCGATTGTGATGGCGATGGTGATGGTGATGGTGATGGTGATGGTGATGGTGATTGTGATTGTGATTGTGATTGTGATTGTGATTGTGATTGTGATGGTGATGGTGATGGTGATGGTGATGGTAATGGTATGGTGATGGTGATGGTAATGGTATGGTGATGGTGATGGTGATTGTGATTGTGATTGTGATTGTGATGGCGATTGCGATTGTGAATGCGATTGTGATTGCGATTGTGATTGCGATTGTGATTGCGATTGTGATTGCGATTGTGATGGCGATGGTGATGGTGATGGTGATGGTGATTGTGATTGTGATTGTGATTGTGATTGGGATTGCGATTGCGATGGCGATTGCGATGGCGATTGCGATGGCGATTGCGATGGCGATTGCGATTGCGACTGCGATTGCGATGGCGATTGCGATGGCGATTGCGATGGCGATTGCGATGGCGATGGCGATGGCGATGGCGATTGCGATGGCGATGGCGATGGCGATTGCGATTGCGATGGCGATGGGGATGGCGATGGCGATTGCGATTGCGATGGCGATTGCGATTGCGATTGCGATTGCGATTGCGATTGCGATGGCGATTGCGATTGCGATGGCGATTGCGATTGCGATTGCGATTACGATGGCGATTGCGATGGCGATTGCGATGGCGATTGCGATGGCGATTGCGATTGCGATTGCGATTGCGATGGCGATTGCGATGGCGATGGCGATTGCGATTGCGATTGCGATGGCGATTGCGATGGCGATTGCGATTGCGATTGCGATTGCGATTGCGATGGCGATTGCGATGGCGATTGCGATGGCGATTGCGATTGCGATTGCGATTGCGATTGCGATTGCGATGGCGATGGCGATGGCGATTGCGATGGCGATGGCGATGGCGATTGCGATGGCGATTGCGATTGCGATTGCGATTGCGATTGCGATTGCGATGGCGATGGCGATTGCGATTGCGATGGCGATGGCGATGGCGATTGCGATGGCGATGGCGATTGCGATGGCGATTGCGATGGCGATGGCGATTGCGATGGCGATTGCGATTGCGACTGCGATTGCGATGGCGATTGCGATTGCGATTGCGATGGCGATGGCGATGGCGATGGCGATTGCGATGGCGATTGCGATTGCGATTGCGATTGCGATTGCGATGGCGATTGCGATTGCGATGGCGATTGCGATGGCGATTGCGATTGCGATTGCGATTGCGATTGCGATTGCGATTGCGACTGCGACTGCGATTGCGATTGCGATGGCGATTGCGATTGCGATTGTGATTGTGATTGTGATTGTGATTGTGATTTTGATTGTGATTGTGATTGTGATTTTGATTGTGATTGCGATTGTGATTGTGATTGTGATTGTGATGGTGATGGTGATGGTGATGGTAATGGTATGGTGATGGTGATGGTAATGGTATGGTGATGATGATGGTGATTGTGATTGTGATTGTGATGGCGATTGCGATTGTGAATGCGATTGTGATTGCGATTGTGATTGCGATTGTGATTGCGATTGTGATTGCGATTGTGATGGCGATGGTGATTTTGATTGTGATTGTGATTGTGATTTTGATTGCGATTGCGATTGTGATTGCGATTGCGATTGCGATTGCGATTGCGATTGCGATGGCGATGGCGATGGCGATGGCGATGGCGATGGCGATTGCGATGGCGATGGCGATGGCGATTGCGATTGCGATGGCGATGGGGATGGCGATGGCGATTGCGATTGCGATGGCGATTGCGATGGCGATTGCGATGGCGATTGCGATTGCGATTGCGATTGCGATTACGATGGCGATTGCGATTGCGATGGCGATTGCGATTGCGATTGCGATTGCGATTGTGATTGTGATTGTGATTGTGATGGTGATTGTGATTGTGATTGTGATTTTGATTGTGATGGTGATTGTGATTGTGATTGTGATTGTGATTGTGATTGAGATGGTGATGGTGATGGTGATGGTGATGGTGATGGTGATTGTGATTGTGATTGTGATTGTGATTGTGATTGTGATTGTGATGGTGATTGTGATTGTGATTGTGATTGTGATTGTGATGGTGATTGTGATTGTGATTGTGATTGTGATTGTGATGGTGATTGCGATTGCGATTGCGATTGCGATTGCGATGGCGATGGCGATGGCGATGGCGATGGCGATGGCGATTGCGATGGTGATGGCGATGGCGATTGCGATTGCGATGGCGATGGCGATGGCGATGGCGATTGCGATTGCGATGGCGATTGCGATTGCGATTGCGATTGCGATTGCGATTGCGATTGCGATTGCGATTGCGATTGCGATTGCGATTGCGATTGCGATGGCGATTGCGATTGCGATTGCGATTGCGATTGCGATTGCGATTGCGATGTCGATGGCGATGGCGATTGCGATTGCGATGGCGATGGCGATTGCGATGGCGATGGCGATGGCGATTGCGATGCCGATTGCGATGGCGATGGCGATGGCGATGGCGATTGCGATGGCGATGGCGATTGCGATGGCGATGGCGATGGCGATTGCGATGCCGATTGCGATGGCGATGGCGATTGCGATTGCGATTGCGATTGCGATTGCGATTGCGATGGCGATTGCGATTGCGATGGCGATTGCGATGGCGATTGCGATTGCGATGGCGATGGCGATGGCGATGGCGATGGCGATGGCGATTGCGATTGCGATTGCGATTGCGATTGCGATTGCGATGGCGATTGCGATGGCAATTGCGATTGCGATTGCGATTGCGATTGCGATGGCGATTGCGATGGCGATTGCGATGGCGATTGCGATTGCGATTGCGATTGCGATGGCGATTGCGATTGCGATTGCGATTGCGATTGCGATTGCGATGGCGATTGCGATGGCGATTGCGATGGCGATTGCGATGGCGATGGCGATGGCGATTGCGATGCCGATTGCGATGGCGATGGCGATTGCGATGGCGATTGCGATTGCGAATGCGATTGCGATGGCGATTGCGATGGCGATTGCGATTGCGATGGCGATGGCGATGGCGATGGCGATGGCGATGGCGATTGCGATTGCGATTGCGATTGCGATTGCGATTGCGATGGCGATTGCGATGGCAATTGCGATTGCGATTGCGATTGCGATTGCGATGGCGATTGCGATGGCGATTGCGATGGCGATTGCGATGGCGATTGCGATTGCGATTGCGATTGCGATGGCGATTGCGATTGCGATTGCGATTGCGATTGCGATTGCGATGGCGATTGCGATGGCGATTGCGATGGCGATTGCGATTGCGATTGCGATTGCGATTGCGATTGCGATTGCGATTGCGATTGCGATGGCGATTGCGATGGCGATTGCGATGGCGATTGCGATGGCGATTGCGATGGCGATTGCGATGGCGATTGCGATTGTGATTGCGATTGTGATTGCGATTGTGATTGCGATTGTGATTGCGATTGTGATTGCGATTGTGATTGCGATTGTGATGGTGATGGTGATGGTGATGGTGATGGTGATGGTGATAGTGATTGTGATTGTGATTGTGATGGTGATGGTGATGGTGATGGTGATGGTGATGGTGATGGTGATTGTGATTGTGATTGTGATTGTGATGGTGATGGTGATGGTGATGGTGATGGTGATTGTGATTGTGATTGTGATTGCGATGACGATTGCGATGGCGATTGCGATTGCGATTGCGATTGCGATTGCGATGGCGATTGCGATTGCGATTGCGATTGCGATTGCGATTGTGATTGTGATTGTGATGGTGATGGTGATGGTGATGGTGATGGTGATGGTGATTGTGATGGTGATGGTGATGGTGATGGTGATGGTGATTGTGATTGTGATTGTGATTGTGATTGTGATGGTGATGGTGATTGCGATTGTGATTGCGATTGCGATTGCGATTGCGATTGCGATTGCGATTGCGATGGCGATGGCGATGGCGATGGCGATGGCGATGGCGATGGCGATTGCGATGGCGATGGCGATGGCGATTGCGATTGCGATGGCGATGGGGATGGCGATGGCGATTGCGATTGCGATGGCGATTGCGATGGCGATTGCGATGGCGATTGTGATTGCGATTGCGATTGCGATTACGATGGCGATTGCGATTGCGATGGCGATTGCGATTGCGATTGCGATTGCGATTGTGATTGTGAATGTGATTGTGATGGTGATTGTGATTGTGATTGTGATTGTGATTGTGATGGTGATTGTGATTGTGATTGTGATTGTGATGGTGATTGTGATGGTGATGGTGATGGTGATGGTGATGGTGATGGTGATGGTGATGGTGATTGTGATGGTGATGGTGATTGTGATTGTGAATGTGATTGTGATTGAGATGGTAATGGTGATGGTGATGGTGATGGTGATGGTGATTGTGATTGTGATTGTGATTGTGATTGTGATTGTGATTGTGATGGTGATTGTGATTGTGATTGTGATTGTGATTGTGATTGTGATTGTGATGGTGATTGTGATTGTGATTGTGATTGTGATTGTGATTGTGATTGTGATTGTGATTGTGATTGCGATTGCGATGGCGATGGCGATTGCGATTGCGATTGCGATTGCGATGGCGATTGCGATGGCGATGGCGATTGCGATGGCGATGGCGATGGCGATTGCGATGGCGATGGCGATGGCGATTGCGATGGCGATGGCGATGGCGATTGCG
Source organism: Octopus bimaculoides (assembly GCF_046866305.1). Taxonomy (NCBI): domain Eukaryota; kingdom Metazoa; phylum Mollusca; class Cephalopoda; order Octopoda; family Octopodidae; genus Octopus; species Octopus bimaculoides. The sequence continues at coordinate 300,348 of NW_028315309.1, read as the reverse complement.
ATGCCGATTGCGATGGCGATGGCGATTGCGATGGCGATTGCGATTGCGATTGCGATTGCGATGGCGATTGCGATGGCGATTGCGATTGCGATGGCGATGGCGATGGCGATGGCGATGGCGATGGCGATTGCGATTGCGATTGCGATTGCGATTGCGATTGCGATGGCGATTGCGATGGCAATTGCGATGGCGATTGCGATTGCGATTGCGATTGCGATTGCGATTGCGATTGCGATGGCGATTGCGATGGCGATTGCGATGGCGATTGCGATGGCGATTGCGATTGTGATTGCGATTGTGATTGCGATTGTGATTGCGATTGTGATTGCGATTGTGATGGTGATGGTGATGGTGATGGTGATGGTGATGGTGATTGTGATTGTGATTGTGATTGTGATTGTGATTGTGATGGTGATGGTGATGGTGATGGTGATGGTGATGATGATTGTGATTGTGATTGTGATTGTGATTGTGATGGTGATGGTGATGGTGATGGTGATGGTGATGGTGATTGTGATTGTGATTGTGATTGCGATGGCGATTGCGATGGCGATTGCGATTGCGATTGCGATTGCGATTGCGATTGCGATTGCGATTGCGATTGCGATTGCGATGGCGATTGCGATGGCGATTGCGATTGCGATTGCGATTGCGATTGTGATTGTGATTGTGATTGTGATTGTGATTGTGATGGTGATGGTGATGGTGATTGTGATGGTGATGGTGATTGTGATTGTGATTGTGATTGTGATTGAGATGGTGATTGTGATTGTGATTGTGATTGTGATGGTGATTGTGATTGTGATTGTGATTGTGATTGTGATGGTGATTGCGATTGCGATTGCGATTGCGATTGCGATGGCGATGGCGATTGCGATTGCGATGGCGATGGCGATGGCGATGGCGATGGCGATGGCGATTGCGATTGCGATTGCGATTGCGATTGCGATTGCGATGGCGATTGCGATGGCAATTGCGATGGCGATTGCGATTGCGATTGCGATTGCGATTGCGATTGCGATGGCGATTGCGATGGCGATTGCGATGGCGATTGCGATGGCGATTGCGATGGCGATTGCGATTGCGATTGCGATTGCGATGGCGATTGCGATTGCGATTGCGATTGCGATTGCGATTGCGATGGCGATTGCGATGGCGATTGCGATGGCGATTGCGATTGCGATTGCGATTGCGATTGCGATTGCGATTGCGATTGCGATGGCGATTGCGATGGCGATTGCGATGGCGATTGCGATGGCGATTGCGATGGCGATTGCGATTGTGATTGCGATTGTGATTGCGATTGTGATTGCGATTGTGATTGCGATTGTGATTGCGATTGTGATTGTGATTGTGATGGTGATTGCGATTGCGATTGCGATTGCGATTGCGATTGCGATGGCGATGGCGATGGCGATGGCGATGGCGCTGGCGCTGGCGATGGCGATTGCGATGGCGATGGCGATGGCGATTGCGATTGCGATGGCGATGGCGATGGCGATGGCGATTGCGATTGCGATTGCGATTGCGATTGCGATTGCGATTGCGATGGCGATGGCGATTGCGATTGCGATTGCGATTGCGATTGCGATTGCGATTGCGATTGCGATTGCGATTGCGATGGCGATGGCGATTGCGATGGCGATGGCGATGGCGATTGCGATTGCGATTGCGATTGCGATTGCGATTGCGATTGCGATTGCGATTGCGATTGCGATTGCGATGGCGATGGCGATTGCGATGGCGATGGCGATGGCGATTGCGATGGCGATGGCGATGGCGATTGCGATGGCGATGGCGATGGCGATTGCGATGCCGATTGCGATGGCGATGGCGATTGCGATGGCGATTGCGATTGCGATTGCGATTGCGATGGCGATTGCGATGGCGATTGCGATTGCGATGGCGATGGCGATGGCGATGGCGATGGCGATTGCGATTGCGATTGCGATTGCGATTGCGATGGCGATTGCGATGGCAATTGCGATGGCGATTGCGATTGCGATTGCGATTGCGATTGCGATTGCGATGGCGATTGCGATGACGATTGCGATGGCGATTGCGATGGCGATTGCGATTGCGATTGCGATTGCGATGGCGATTGCGATTGCGATTGCGATTGCGATTGCGATTGCGATTGCGATTGCGATGGCGATTGCGATGGCGATTGCGATTGCGATTGCGATTGCGATTGCGATTGCGATGGCGATTGCGATGGCGAATGCGATGGCGATTGCGATGGCGATTGCGATGGCGATTGCGATTGTGATTGCGATTGTGATTGCGATTGTGATTGCGATTGTGATTGCGATTGCGATTGCGATTGTGATTGTGATTGTGATTGTGATGGTGATTGTGATTGTGATTGTGATTTTGATTCTGATGGTGATTGTGATTGTGATTGCGATTGCGATTTCGATTGCGATTGCGATGGCGATGGCGATGGCGATTGCGATTGCGATTGTGATTGCGATTGCGATTGCGATTGCGATTGCGTTTGCGATTGCGATGGCGATTGCGATGGCGATGGCGATGGCGATTGCGATGGCGATGGCGATGGCGATTGCGATGGCGATGGCGATGGCGATTGCGATGCCGATTGCGATGGCGATGGCGATGGCGATGGCGATTGCGATTGCGATTGCGATTGCGACTGCGATTGCGATGGCGATTGCGATGGCGATTGTGATTGCGATTGCGATTGCGATTGCGATGGCGATTGTGATTGCGATTGCGATTGCGAATGTGATTGCGATTGTGATTGCGATTGTGATTGCGATTGTGATTGCGATTGTGATTGCGATTGTGATGGTGATGGTGATGGTGATGGTGATGGTGATGGTGATTGTGATTGTGATTGTGATTGTGATTGTGATGGTGATGGTGATGGTGATGGTAATGGTATGGTGATGGTGATGGTAATGGTATGGTGATGGTGATGGTTATTGTGATTGTGATTGTGATTGTGATGGCGATTGCGATTGTGAATGCGATTGTGATTGCGATTGTGATTGCGATTGTGATTGCGATTGTGATTGCGATTGTGATGGCGATGGTGATGGTGATGGTGATGGTGATGGTGATGGTGATTGTGATTGTGATTGTGATTGTGATTGTGATTGTGATTGTGATTGTGATGGTGATGGTGATGGTGATGGTAATGGTATGGTGATGGTGATGGTAATGGTATGGTGATTGCGATTGCGATGGCGATTGCGATGGCGATTGCGATGGCGATTGCGATGGCGATTGCGATTGCGACTGCGATTGCGATGGCGATTGCGATGGCGATTGCGATGGCGATTGCGATGGCGATGGCGATGGCGATGGCGATTGCGATGGCGATGGCGATGGCGATTGCGATTGCGATGGCGATGGGGATGGCGATGGCGATTGCGATTGCGATTGCGATTGCGATTGCGATTGCGATTGCGATTGCGATTGCGATGGCGATTGCGATTGCGATGGCGATTGCGATTGCGATTGCGATTACGATGGCGATTGCGATGGCGATTGCGATGGCGATTGCGATGGCGATTGCGATGGCGATTGCGATTGCGATTGCGATTGCGATGGCGATTGCGATGGCGATGGCGATTGCGATTGCGATTGCGATGGCGATTGCGATGGCGATTGCGATTGCGATTGCGATTGCGATTGCGATGGCGATTGCGATGGCGATTGCGATGGCGATTGCGATTGCGATTGCGATTGCGATTGCGATTGCGATGGCGATGGCGATGGCGATTGCGATGGCGATGGCGATGGCGATTGCGATGGCGATTGCGATTGCGATTGCGATTGCGATTGCGATTGCGATGGCGATGGCGATTGCGATTGCGATGGCGATGGCGATGGCGATTGCGATGGCGATGGCGATTGCGATGGCGATTGCGATGGCGATGGCGATTGCGATGGCGATTGCGATTGCGACTGCGATTGCGATGGCGATTGCGATTGCGATTGCGATGGCGATGGCGATGGCGATGGCGATTGCGATGGCGATTGCGATTGCGATGGCGATTGCGATGGCGATTGCGATTGCGATTGCGATTGCGATTGCGATTGCGATTGCGACTGCGACTGCGATTGCGATTGCGATGGCGATTGCGATTGCGATTGTGATTGTGATTGTGATTGTGATTGTGATTGTGATTTTGATTGTGATTGTGATTGTGATTTTGATTGTGATTGCGATTGTGATTGTGATTGTGATTGTGATGGTGATGGTGATGGTGATGGTAATGGTATGGTGATGGTGATGGTAATGGTATGGTGATGGTGATGGTGATTGTGATTGTGATTGTGATTGCGATTGCGATTGCGATTGCGATTGCGATTGCGACTGCGACTGCGATTGCGATTGCGATGGCGATTGCGATTGCGATTGTGATTGTGATTGTGATTGTGATTGTGATTGTGATTTTGATTGTGATTGTGATTGTGATTTTGATTGTGATTGCGATTGTGATTGTGATTGTGATTGTGATGGTGATGGTGATGGTGATGGTAATGGTATGGTGATGGTGATGGTAATGGTATGGTGATGGTGATGGTGATTGTGATTGTGATTGTGATTGTGATGGCGATTGCGATTGTGAATGCGATTGTGATTGCGATTGTGATTGCGATTGTGATTGCGATTGTGATTGCGATTGTGATGGCGATGGTGATTTTGATTGTGATTGTGATTGTGATTTTGATTGCGATTGCGATTGTGATTGCGATTGCGATTGCGATTGCGATTGCGATTGCGATGGCGATGGCGATGGCGATGGCGATGGCGATGGCGATTGCGATGGCGATGGCGATGGCGATTGCGATTGCGATGGCGATGGGGATGGCGATGGCGATTGCGATTGCGATGGCGATTGCGATGGCGATTGCGATGGCGATTGCGATTGCGATTGCGATTGCGATTACGATGGCGATTGCGATTGCGATGGCGATTGCGATTGCGATTGCGATTGCGATTGTGATTGTGATTGTGATTGTGATGGTGATTGTGATTGTGATTGTGATTTTGATTGTGATGGTGATTGTGATTGTGATTGTGATTGTGATTGTGATTGAGATGGTGATGGTGATGGTGATGGTGATGGTGATGGTGATTGTGATTGTGATTGTGATTGTGATTGTGATTGTGATTGTGATGGTGATTGTGATTGTGATTGTGATTGTGATTGTGATTGTGATGGTGATTGTGATTGTGATTGTGATTGTGATTGTGATGGTGATTGCGATTGCGATTGCGATTGCGATTGCGATGGCGATGGCGATGGCGATGGCGATGGCGATGGCGATTGCGATGGCGATGGCGATGGCGATTGCGATTGCGATGGCGATGGCGATGGCGATGGCGATTGCGATTGCGATGGCGATTGCGATTGCGATTGCGATTGCGATTGCGATGGCGATTGCGATTGCGATTCCGATTGCGATTGCGATTGCGATGGCGATTGCGATTGCGATTGCGATTGCGATTGCGATTGCGATTGCGATTGCGATGGCGATTGCGATTGCGATTGCGATTGCGATTGCGATTGCGATTGCGATTGCGATTGCGATTGCGATTGCGATGGCGATGGCGATTGCGATGGCGATGGCGATGGCGATTGCGATGGCGATGGCGATTGCGATGGCGATGGCGATGGCGATTGCGATGCCGATTGCGATGGCGATGGCGATTGCGATGGCGATTGCGATTGCGAATGCGATTGCGATGGCGATTGCGATGGCGATTGCGATTGCGATGGCGATGGCGATGGCGATGGCGATGGCGATGGCGATTGCGATTGCGATTGCGATTGCGATTGCGATTGCGATGGCGATTGCGATGGCAATTGCGATTGCGATTGCGATTGCGATTGCGATGGCGATTGCGATGGCGATTGCGATGGCGATTGCGATGGCGATTGCGATTGCGATTGCGATTGCGATGGCGATTGCGATTGCGATTGCGATTGCGATTGCGATTGCGATGGCGATTGCGATGGCGATTGCGATGGCGATTGCGATTGCGATTGCGATTGCGATTGCGATTGCGATTGCGATTGCGATTGCGATGGCGATTGCGATTGCGATGGCGATTGCGATGGCGATTGCGATTGCGATGGCGATGGCGATGGCGATGGCGATGGCGATTGCGATTGCGATTGCGATTGCGATTGCGATTGCGATGGCGATTGCGATGGCAATTGCGATTGCGATTGCGATTGCGATTGCGATGGCGATTGCGATGGCGATTGCGATGGCGATTGCGATGGCGATTGCGATTGCGATTGCGATTGCGATGGCGATTGCGATGGCGATTGCGATGGCGATTGCGATGGCGATGGCGATGGCGATTGCGATGCCGATTGCGATGGCGATGGCGATTGCGATGGCGATTGCGATTGCGAATGCGATTGCGATGGCGATTGCGATGGCGATTGCGATTGCGATGGCGATGGCGATGGCGATGGCGATGGCGATGGCGATTGCGATTGCGATTGCGATTGCGATTGCGATTGCGATGGCGATTGCGATGGCAATTGCGATTGCGATTGCGATTGCGATTGCGATGGCGATTGCGATGGCGATTGCGATGGCGATTGCGATGGCGATTGCGATTGCGATTGCGATTGCGATGGCGATTGCGATTGCGATTGCGATTGCGATTGCGATTGCGATGGCGATTGCGATGGCGATTGCGATGGCGATTGCGATTGCGATTGCGATTGCGATTGCGATTGCGATTGCGATTGCGATTGCGATGGCGATTGCGATGGCGATTGCGATGGCGATTGCGATGGCGATTGCGATGGCGATTGCGATTGTGATTGCGATTGTGATTGCGATTGTGATTGCGATTGTGATTGCGATTGTGATTGCGATTGTGATTGCGATTGTGATTGCGATTGTGATGGTGATGGTGATGGTGATGGTGATGGTGATGGTGATGGTGATTGTGATTGTGATTGTGATGGTGATGGTGATGGTGATGGTGATGGTGATGGTGATGGTGATTGTGATTGTGATTGTGATTGTGATGGTGATGGTGATGGTGATGGTGATGGTGATTGTGATTGTGATTGTGATTGCGATGACGATTGCGATGGCGATTGCGATTGCGATTGCGATTGCGATTGCGATGGCGATTGCGATTGCGATTGCGATTGCGATTGCGATTGTGATTGTGATTGTGATGGTGATGGTGATGGTGATGGTGATGGTGATGGTGATTGTGATGGTGATGGTGATGGTGATGGTGATGGTGATTGTGATTGTGATTGTGATTGTGATTGTGATGGTGATGGTGATTGCGATTGTGATTGCGATTGCGATTGCGATTGCGATTGCGATTGCGATTGCGATGGCGATGGCGATGGCGATGGCGATGGCGATGGCGATGGCGATTGCGATGGCGATGGCGATGGCGATTGCGATTGCGATGGCGATGGGGATGGCGATGGCGATTGCGATTGCGATGGCGATTGCGATGGCGATTGCGATGGCGATTGTGATTGCGATTGCGATTGCGATTACGATGGCGATTGCGATTGCGATGGCGATTGCGATTGCGATTGCGATTGCGATTGTGATTGTGAATGTGATTGTGATGGTGATTGTGATTGTGATTGTGATTGTGATTGTGATGGTGATTGTGATTGTGATTGTGATTGTGATGGTGATTGTGATGGTGATGGTGATGGTGATGGTGATGGTGATGGTGATGGTGATGGTGATTGTGATGGTGATGGTGATTGTGATTGTGAATGTGATTGTGATTGAGATGGTGATGGTGATGGTGATGGTGATGGTGATGGTGATTGTGATTGTGATTGTGATTGTGATTGTGATTGTGATTGTGATGGTGATTGTGATTGTGATTGTGATTGTGATTGTGATTGTGATTGTGATGGTGATTGTGATTGTGATTGTGATTGTGATTGTGATTGTGATTGTGATTGTGATTGTGATTGCGATTGCGATGGCGATGGCGATTGCGATTGCGATTGCGATTGCGATTGCGATGGCGATTGCGATGGCGATGGCGATTGCGATGGCGATGGCGATGGCGATTGCGATGGCGATGGCGATGGCGATTGCGATGGCGATGGCGATGGCGATTGCGATGCCGATTGCGATGGCGATGGCGATTGCGATGGCGATTGCGATTGCGATTGCGATTGCGATGGCGATTGCGATGGCGATTGCGATTGCGATGGCGATGGCGATGGCGATGGCGATGGCGATGGCGATTGCGATTGCGATTGCGATTGCGATTGCGATGGCGATTGCGATGGCAATTGCGATGGCGATTGCGATTGCGATTGCGATTGCGATTGCGATTGCGATTGCGATGGCGATTGCGATGGCGATTGCGATGGCGATTGCGATGGCGATTGCGATTGTGATTGCGATTGTGATTGCGATTGTGATTGCGATTGTGATTGCGATTGTGATGGTGATGGTGATGGTGATGGTGATGGTGATGGTGATTGTGATTGTGATTGTGATTGTGATTGTGATTGTGATGGTGATGGTGATGGTGATGGTGATGGTGATGATGATTGTGATTGTGATTGTGATTGTGATTGTGATGGTGATGGTGATGGTGATGGTGATGGTGATGGTGATTGTGATTGTGATTGTGATTGCGATGGCGATTGCGATGGCGATTGCGATGGCGATTGCGATTGCGATTGCGATTGCGATTGCGATTGCGATTGCGATGGCGATTGCGATGGCGATTGCGATTGCGATTGCGATTGCGATTGTGATTGTGATTGTGATTGTGATTGTGATTGTGATGGTGATGGTGATGGTGATTGTGATGGTGATGGTGATTGTGATTGTGATTGTGATTGTGATTGAGATGGTGATTGTGATTGTGATTGTGATTGTGATGGTGATTGTGATTGTGATTGTGATTGTGATTGTGATGGTGATTGCGATTGCGATTGCGATTGCGATTGCGATGGCGATGGCGATTGCGATTGCGATGGCGATGGCGATGGCGATGGCGATGGCGATGGCGATTGCGATTGCGATTGCGATTGCGATTGCGATTGCGATGGCGATTGCGATGGCAATTGCGATGGCGATTGCGATTGCGATTGCGATTGCGATTGCGATTGCGATGGCGATTGCGATGGCGATTGCGATGGCGATTGCGATGGCGATTGCGATGGCGATTGCGATTGCGATTGCGATTGCGATGGCGATTGCGATTGCGATTGCGATTGCGATTGCGATTGCGATGGCGATTGCGATGGCGATTGCGATGGCGATTGCGATTGCGATTGCGATTGCGATTGCGATTGCGATTGCGATTGCGATGGCGATTGCGATGGCGATTGCGATGGCGATTGCGATGGCGATTGCGATGGCGATTGCGATTGTGATTGCGATTGTGATTGCGATTGTGATTGCGATTGTGATTGCGATTGTGATTGCGATTGTGATTGTGATTGTGATGGTGATTGCGATTGCGATTGCGATTGCGATTGCGATTGCGATGGCGATGGCGATGGCGATGGCGATGGCGCTGGCGCTGGCGATGGCGATTGCGATGGCGATGGCGATGGCGATTGCGATTGCGATGGCGATGGCGATGGCGATGGCGATTGCGATTGCGATTGCGATTGCGATTGCGATTGCGATTGCGATGGCGATGGCGATTGCGATTGCGATTGCGATTGCGATTGCGATTGCGATTGCGATTGCGATTGCGATTGCGATTGCGATGGCGATGGCGATTGCGATGGCGATGGCGATGGCGATTGCGATTGCGATTGCGATTGCGATTGCGATTGCGATTGCGATTGCGATTGCGATTGCGATGGCGATGGCGATTGCGATGGCGATGGCGATGGCGATTGCGATGGCGATGGCGATGGCGATTGCGATGGCGATGGCGATGGCGATTGCGATGCCGATTGCGATGGCGATGGCGATTGCGATGGCGATTGCGATTGCGATTGCGATGGCGATGGCGATGGCGATGGCGATGGCGATTGCGATTGCGATTGCGATTGCGATTGCGATTGCGATGGCGATTGCGATGGCAATTGCGATGGCGATTGCGATTGCGATTGCGATTGCGATTGCGATTGCGATGGCGATTGCGATGGCGATTGCGATGGCGATTGCGATTGCGATTGCGATTGCGATGGCGATTGCGATTGCGATTGCGATTGCGATTGCGATTGCGATTGCGATTGCGATGGCGATTGCGATGGCGATTGCGATTGCGATTGCGATTGCGATTGCGATTGCGATGGCGATTGCGATGGCGAATGCGATGGCGATTGCGATGGCGATTGCGATGGCGATTGCGATTGTGATTGCGATTGTGATTGCGATTGTGATTGCGATTGTGATTGCGATTGCGATTGCGATTGTGATTGTGATTGTGATTGTGATGGTGATTGTGATTGTGATTGTGATTTTGATTGTGATGGTGATTGTGATTGTGATTGCGATTGCGATTTCGATTGCGATTGCGATGGCGATGGCGATGGCGATTGCGATTGCGATTGTGATTGCGATTGCGATTGCGATTGCGATTGCGATTGCGATTGCGATGGCGATTGCGATGGCGATGGCGATGGCGATTGCGATGGCGATGGCGATGGCGATTGCGATGGCGATGGCGATGGCGATTGCGATGCCGATTGCGATGGCGATGGCGATGGCGATGGCGATTGCGATTGCGATTGCGATTGCGACTGCGATTGCGATGGCGATTGCGATGGCGATTGTGATTGCGATTGCGATTGCGATTGCGATGGCGATTGTGATTGCGATTGCGATTGCGAATGTGATTGCGATTGTGATTGCGATTGTGATTGCGATTGTGATTGCGATTGTGATTGCGATTGTGATGGTGATGGTGATGGTGATGGTGATGGTATGGTGATGGTGATGGTGATGGTAATGGTATGGTGATGGTGATGGTTATTGTGATTGTGATTGTGATTGTGATGGCGATTGCGATTGTGAATGCGATTGTGATTGCGATTGTGATTGCGATTGTGATTGCGATTGTGATTGCGATTGTGATGGCGATGGTGATGGTGATGGTGATGGTGATGGTGATGGTGATTGTGATTGTGATTGTGATTGTGATTGTGATTGTGATTGTGATTGTGATGGTGATGGTGATGGTGATGGTAATGGTATGGTGATGGTGATGGTAATGGTATGGTGATTGCGATTGCGATGGCGATTGCGATGGCGATTGCGATGGCGATTGCGATGGCGATTGCGATTGCGACTGCGATTGCGATGGCGATTGCGATGGCGATTGCGATGGCGATTGCGATGGCGATGGCGATGGCGATGGCGATTGCGATGGCGATGGCGATGGCGATTGCGATTGCGATGGCGATGGGGATGGCGATGGCGATTGCGATTGCGATTGCGATTGCGATTGCGATTGCGATTGCGATTGCGATTGCGATGGCGATTGCGATTGCGATGGCGATTGCGATTGCGATTGCGATTACGATGGCGATTGCGATGGCGATTGCGATGGCGATTGCGATGGCGATTGCGATTGCGATTGCGATTGCGATGGCGATTGCGATGGCGATGGCGATTGCGATTGCGATTGCGATGGCGATTGCGATGGCGATTGCGATTGCGATTGCGATTGCGATGGCGATTGCGATGGCGATTGCGATGGCGATTGCGATGGCGATTGCGATTGCGATTGCGATTGCGATTGCGATTGCGATGGCGATGGCGATGGCGATTGCGATGGCGATGGCGATGGCGATTGCGATGGCGATTGCGATTGCGATTGCGATTGCGATTGCGATTGCGATGGCGATGGCGATTGCGATTGCGATGGCGATGGCGATGGCGATTGCGATGGCGATGGCGATTGCGATGGCGATTGCGATGGCGATGGCGATTGCGATGGCGATTGCGATTGCGACTGCGATTGCGATGGCGATTGCGATTGCGATTGCGATGGCGATGGCGATGGCGATGGCGATTGCGATGGCGATTGCGATTGCGATGGCGATTGCGATGGCGATTGCGATTGCGATTGCGATTGCGATTGCGATTGCGATTGCGACTGCGACTGCGATTGCGATTGCGATGGCGATTGCGATTGCGATTGCGATTGTGATTGTGATTGTGATTGTGATTGTGATTTTGATTGTGATTGTGATTGTGATTTTGATTGTGATTGCGATTGTGATTGTGATTGTGATTGTGATGGTGATGGTGATGGTGATGGTAATGGTATGGTGATGGTGATGGTAATGGTATGGTGATGGTGATGGTGATTGTGATTGTGATTGTGATTGCGATTGCGATTGCGATTGCGATTGCGATTGCGACTGCGACTGCGATTGCGATTGCGATGGCGATTGCGATTGCGATTGTGATTGTGATTGTGATTGTGATTGTGATTGTGATTTTGATTGTGATTGTGATTGTGATTTTGATTGTGATTGCGATTGTGATTGTGATTGTGATTGTGATGGTGATGGTGATGGTGATGGTAATGGTATGGTGATGGTGATGGTAATGGTATGGTGATGGTGATGGTGATTGTGATTGTGATTGTGATTGTGATGGCGATTGCGATTGTGAATGCGATTGTGATTGCGATTGTGATTGCGATTGTGATTGCGATTGTGATTGCGATTGTGATGGCGATGGTGATTTTGATTGTGATTGTGATTGTGATTTTGATTGCGATTGCGATTGTGATTGCGATTGCGATTGCGATTGCGATTGCGATTGCGATGGCGATGGCGATGGCGATGGCGATGGCGATGGCGATTGCGATGGCGATGGCGATGGCGATTGCGATTGCGATGGCGATGGGGATGGCGATGGCGATTGCGATTGCGATGGCGATTGCGATGGCGATTGCGATGGCGATTGCGATTGCGATTGCGATTGCGATTACGATGGCGATTGCGATTGCGATGGCGATTGCGATTGCGATTGCGATTGCGATTGTGATTGTGATTGTGATTGTGATGGTGATTGTGATTGTGATTGTGATTTTGATTGTGATGGTGATTGTGATTGTGATTGTGATTGTGATTGTGATTGAGATGGTGATGGTGATGGTGATGGTGATGGTGATGGTGATTGTGATTGTGATTGTGATTGTGATTGTGATTGTGATTGTGATGGTGATTGTGATTGTGATTGTGATTGTGATTGTGATTGTGATGGTGATTGTGATTGTGATTGTGATTGTGATTGTGATGGTGATTGCGATTGCGATTGCGATTGCGATTGCGATGGCGATGGCGATGGCGATGGCGATGGCGATGGCGATTGCGATGGCGATGGCGATGGCGATTGCGATTGCGATGGCGATGGCGATGGCGATGGCGATTGCGATTGCGATGGCGATTGCGATTGCGATTGCGATTGCGATTGCGATGGCGATTGCGATTGCGATTGCGATTGCGATTGCGATTGCGATGGCGATTGCGATTGCGATTGCGATTGCGATTGCGATTGCGATTGCGATGTCGATGGCGATGGCGATTGCGATGGCGATGGCGATGGCGATTGCGATGGCGATGGCGATTGCGATGCCGATTGCGATGGCGATGGCGATGGCGATGGCGATTGCGATTGCGATTGCGATGGCGATTGCGATTGCGATTGCGATTGCGATTGCGATTGTGATTGTGATTGTGATTGTGATTGTGATTGTGATGGTGATGGTGATTGTGATGGTGATGGTGATTGTGATTGTGATTGTGATTGTGATTGTGATTGTGATTGTGATGGTGATGGTGATGGTGATGGTGATGGTGATTGTGATTGTGATTGTGATTGCGATGGCGAATGCGATGGCCATTGCGATGGCGATTGCGATTGCGATTGCGATTGCGATTGCGATTGCGATTGCGATTGCGATTGCGATTGCGATGGCGATTGCGATGGCGATTGCGATTGCGATTGTGATTGTGATTGTGATTGTGATTGTGATTGTGATGGTGATGGTGATTGTGATGGTGATGGTGATTGTGATTGTGATTGTGATTGTGATTGAGATGGTGATGGTGATGGTGATGGTGATGGTGATGGTGATTGTGATTGTGATTGTGAATGTGATTGTGATTGTGATTGTGATGGTGATTGTGATTGTGATTGTGATTGTGATTGTGATTGTGATGGTGATTGTGATTGTGATTGTGATTGTGATTGTGATGGTGATTGCGATTGCGATTGCGATTGCGATTGCGATTGCGATGGCGATGGCGATGGCGATGGCGATGGCGATGGCGATGGCGATTGCGATGGCGATGGCGATGGCGATTGCGATTGCGATGGCGATGGCGATGGCGATTGCGATTGCGATGGCGATTGCGATTGCGATTGCGATTGCGATTGCGATTGCGATGGCGATTGCGATTGCGATTGCGATTGCGATTGCGATTGCGATTGCGATTGCGATGGCGATGGCGATTGCGATGGCGATGGCGATGGCGATTGCGATGGCGATGGCGATGGCGATTGCGATGGCGATGGCGATGGCGATTGCGATGCCGATTGCGATGGCGATGGCGATTGCGATGGCGATTGCGATTGCGATTGCGATTGCGATGGCGATTGCGATGGCGATTGCGATTGCGATGGCGATGGCGATGGCGATGGCGATGGCGATGGCGATTGCGATTGCGATTGCGATTGCGATTGCGATTGCGATGGCGATTGCGATGGCAATTGCGATTGCGATTGCGATTGCGATTGCGATGGCGATTGCGATGGCGATTGCGATGGCGATTGCGATGGCGATTGCGATTGCGATTGCGATTGCGATTGCGATTGCGATTGCGATGGCGATTGCGATTGCGATTGCGATTGCGATTGCGATTGCGATGGCGATTGCGATGGCGATTGCGATTGCGATTGCGATTGCGATTGCGATTGCGATTGCGATTGCGATTGCGATTGCGATTGCGATTGCGATGGCGATTGCGATGGCGATTGCGATGGCGATTGCGATGGCGATTGCGATGGCGATTGCGATGGCGATTGCGATTGTGATTGCGATTGTGATTGCGATTGTGATTGCGATTGTGATTGCGATTGTGATTGCGATTGTGATGGTGATGGTGATGGTGATGGTGATGGTGATGGTGATGGTGATTGTGATTGTGATTGTGATTGTGATGGTGATGGTGATGGTGATGGTGATGGTGATGGTGATGGTGATTGTGATTGTGATTGTGATTGTGATGGTGATGGTGATGGTGATGGTGATGGTGATTGTGATTGTGATTGTGATTGCGATGACGATTGCGATGGCGATTGCGATTGCGATTGCGATTGCGATTGCGATGGCGATTGCGATTGCGATTGCGATTGCGATTGCGATTGTGATTGTGATTGTGATGGTGATGGTGATGGTGATGGTGATGGTGATGGTGATTGTGATGGTGATGGTGATGGTGATGGTGATGGTGATTGTGATTGTGATTGTGATTGTGATTGTGATGGTGATGGTGATTGCGATTGTGATTGCGATTGCGATTGCGATTGCGATTGCGATTGCGATTGCGATGGCGATGGCGATGGCGATGGCGATGGCGATTGCGATGGCGATGGCGATGGCGATTGCGATTGCGATGGCGATGGGGATGGCGATGGCGATTGCGATTGCGATGGCGATTGCGATGGCGATTGCGATGGCGATTGTGATTGCGATTGCGATTGCGATTACGATGGCGATTGCGATTGCGATGGCGATTGCGATTGCGATTGCGATTGTGATTGTGAATGTGATTGTGATGGTGATTGTGATTGTGATTGTGATTGTGATTGTGATGGTGATTGTGATTGTGATTGTGATTGTGATGGTGATTGTGATGGTGATGGTGATGGTGATGGTGATGGTGATTGTGATGGTGATGGTGATTGTGATTGTGATTGTGATTGTGATTGTGATTGTGATTGTGATTGTGATGGTGATTGTGATTGTGATTGTGATTGTGATTGTGATTGTGATTGTGATTGTGATTGTGATGGTGATTGCGATTGCGATTGCGATTGCGATTGCGATGGCGATGACGATGGCGATGGCGATGGCGATGGCGATGGCGATTGCGATGGCGATGGCGATGGCGATTGCGATTGCGATGGCGATGGCGATTGCGATTGCGATTGCGATGGCGATTGCGATTGCGATTGCGATTGCGATTGCGATTGCGATTGCGATTGCGATTGCGATTGCGATTGCGATGGCGATGGCGATTGCGATTGCGATTGCGATTGCGATTGCGATGGCGATTGCGATGGCGATGGCGATTGCGATGGCGATGGCGATGGCGATTGCGATGGCGATGGCGATGGCGATTGCGATGGCGATGGCGATGGCGATTGCGATGCCGATTGCGATGGCGATGGCGATTGCGATGGCGATTGCGATTGCGATTGCGATTGCGATGGCGATTGCGATGGCGATTGCGATTGCGATGGCGATGGCGATGGCGATGGCGATGGCGATGGCGATTGCGATTGCGATTGCGATTGCGATTGCGATTGCGATGGCGATTGCGATGGCAATTGCGATGGCGATTGCGATTGCGATTGCGATTGCGATTGCGATGGCGATTGCGATGGCGATTGCGATGGCGATTGCGATGGCGATTGCGATGGCGATTGCGATTGTGATTGCGATTGTGATTGCGATTGTGATTGCGATTGTGAATGCGATTGTGATGGTGATGGTGATGGTGATGGTGATGGTGATGGTGACGGTGATTGTGATTGTGATTGTGATTGTGATTGTGATTGTGATGGTGATGGTGATGGTGATGGTGATGGTGATGATGATTGTGATTGTGATTGTGATTGTGATTGTGATGGTGATGGTGATGGTGATGGTGATGGTGATGGTGATTGTGATTGTGATTGTGATTGCGATGGCGATTGCGATGGCGATTGCGATGGCGATTGCGATTGCGATTGCGATTGCGATTGCGATTGCGATTGCGATTGCGATGGCGATTGCGATGGCGATTGCGATTGCGATTGCGATTGCGATTGGGATTGTGATTGTGATTGTGATTGTGATTGTGATGGTGATGGTGATGGTGATTGTGATGGTGATGGTGATTGTGATTGTGATTGTGATTGAGATGGTGATTGTGATTGTGATTGTGATTGTGATGGTGATTGTGATTGTGATTGTGATTGTGATTGTGATGGTGATTGCGATTGCGATTGCGATTGCGATGGCGATGGCGATTGCGATTGCGATTGCGATGGCGATGGCGATGGCGATGGCGATGGCGATTGCGATTGCGATTGCGATTGCGATTGCGATTGCGATGGCGATTGCGATGGCAATTGCGATGGCGATTGCGATTGCGATTGCGATTGCGATTGCGATTGCGATGGCGATTGCGATGGCGATTGCGATGGCGATTGCGATGGCGATTGCGATGGCGATTGCGATTGCGATTGCGATTGCGATGGCGATTGCGATTGCGATTGCGATTGCGATTGCGATTGCGATTGCGATGGCGATTGCGATGGCGATTGCGATGGCGATTGCGATTGCGATTGCGATTGCGATTGCGATTGCGATTGCTATTGCGATGGCGATTGCGATGGCGATTGCGATGGCGATTGCGATGGCGATTGCGATTGTGATTGCGATTGTGATTGCGATTGTGATTGCGATTGTGATTGCGATTGTGATTGCGATTGTGATTGCGATTGTGATTGTGATTGTGATGGCGATTGCGATTGCGATTGCGATTGCGAATGCGATTGCGATGGCGATGGCGATGGCGATGGCGATGGCGCTGGCGATGGCGATGGCGATTGCGATGGCGATGGCGATGGCGATTGCGATTGCGATGGCGATGGCGATGGCGATGGCGATTGCGATTGCGATTGCGATTGCGATTGCGATTGCGATTGCGATTGCGATTGCGATTGCGATTGCGATTGCGATTGCGATTGCGATTGCGATTGCGATTGCGATTGCGATTGCGATTGCGATGGCGATTGCGATGGCGATGGCGATGGCGATTGCGATGGCGATGGCGATTGCGATTGCGATTGCGATTGCGATTGCGATTGCGATTGCGATTGCGATTGCGATTGCGATGGCGATGGCGATTGCGATGGCGATGGCGATGGCGATTGCGATGGCGATGGCGATGGCGATTGCGATGGCGATGGCGATGGCGATTGCGATGCCGATTGCGATGGCGATGGCGATTGCGATGGCGATTGCGATTGCGATTGCGATTGCGATGGCGATTGCGATGGCGATTGCGATTGCGATGGCGATGGCGATGGCGATGGCGATGGCGATTGCGATTGCGATTGCGATTGCGATTGCGATTGCGATGGCGATTGCGATGGCAATTGCGATGGCGATTGCGATTGCGATTGCGATTGCGATTGCGATTGCGATGGCGATTGCGATGGCGATTGCGATGGCGATTGCGATGGCGATTGCGATGGCGATTGCGATTGCGATTGCGATTGCGATGGCGATTGCGATTGCGATTGCGATTGCGATTGCGATTGCGATTGCGATTGCGATTGCGATGGCGATTGCGATGGCGATTGCGATGGCGATTGCGATTGCGATGGCGATTGCGATTGCGATTGCGATGGCGATTGCGATGGCGAATGCGATGGCGATTGCGATGGCGATTGCGATGGCGATTGCGATTGTGATTGCGATTGTGATTGCGATTGTGATTGCGATTGTGATTGCGATTGTGATTGCGATTGTGATTGCGATTGTGATGGTGATTGTGATTGTGATTGTGATTGTGATGGTGATTGCGATTGCGATTGCGATTGCGATTGCGATGGCGATGGCGATGGCGATGGCGATGGCGCTGGCGATGGCGATGGCGATTGCGATGGCGATGGCGATGGCGATTGCGATTGCGATGGCGATGGCGATGGCGATGGCGATTGCGATTGCGATTGCGATTGCGATTGCGATTGCGATTGCGATTGCGATGGCGATTGCGATGGCGATGGCGATTGCGATTGCGATTGCGATTGCGATTGCGATTGCGATTGCGATTGCGATGGCGATGGCGATTGCGATGGCGATGGCGATGGCGATTGCGATGGCGATGGCGATGGCGATTGCGATGGCGATGGCGATGGCGATTGCGATGCCGATTGCGATGGCGATGGCGATTGCGATGGCGATTGCGATTGCGATTGCGATGGCGATTGCGATGGCGATTGCGATTGCGATGGCGATGGCGATTGCGATTGCGATTGCGATTGCGATTGCGATTGCGATTGCGTTGGCGATTGCGATGGCAATTGCGATGGCGATTGCGATTGCGATTGCGATTGCGATTGCGATTGCGATGGCGATTGCGATGGCGATTGCGATGGCGATTGCGATGGCGATTGCGACTGCGATTGCGATTGCGATGGCGATTGCGATTGCGATTGCGATTGCGATTGCGATTGCGATTGCGATTGCGATTGCGATTGCGATTGTGATGGTGATGGTGATGGTGATGGTGATGGTGATGGTGATGGTGATTGTGATTGTGATTGTGATTGTGATGGTGATGGTGATGGTGATGGTGATGGTGATGGTGATGGTGATTGTGATTGTGATTGTGATGGTGATGGTGATGGTGATGGTGATGGTGATGGTGATTGTGATTGTGATTGTGATTGCGATGACGATTGCGATGGCGATTGCGATTGCGATTGCGATTGCGATTGCGATGGCGATTGCGATTGCGATTGCGATTGCGATTGCGATTGTGATTGTGATTGTGATGGTGATGGTGATGGTGATGGTGATGGTGATGGTGATTGTGATGGTGATGGTGATGGTGATGGTGATGGTGATTGTGATTGTGATTGTGATTGTGATTGTGATGGTGATGGTGATTGCGATTGTGATTGCGATTGCGATTGCGATTGCGATTGCGATGGCGATGGCGATGGCGATGGCGATGGCGATTGCGATGGCGATGGCGATGGCGATTGCGATTGCGATGGCGATGGGGATGGCGATGGCGATTGCGATTGCGATGGCGATTGCGATGGCGATTGCGATGGCGATTGTGATTGCGATTGCGATTGCGATTACGATGGCGATTGCGATTGCGATGGCGATTGCGATTGCGATTGCGATTGCGATTGTGATTGTGATTGTGATTGTGATTGTGATGGTGATTGTGATTGTGATTGTGATTGTGATTGTGATGGTGATTGTGATTGTGATTGTGATTGTGATGGTGATTGTGATGGTGATGGTGATGGTGATGGTGATGGTGATGGTGATTGTGATGGTGATGGTGATTGTGATTGTGATTGTGATTGTGATTGAGATGGTGATGGTGATGGTGATGGTGATGGTGATGGTGATTGTGATTGCGATTGCGATTGCGATTGCGATTGCGATTGCGATGGCGATTGCGATGGCGATTGCGATGGCGATTGCGATTGCGATTGCGATTGCGATTGCGATTGCGATGGCGATTGCGATTGCGATTGCGATTGCGATTGCGATTGCGATTGCGATTGCGATGGCGATTGCGATGGCGATTGCGATTGCGATTGCGATTGCGATTGCGATTGCGATTGCGATTGCGATGGCGATTGCGATGGCGATTGCGATGGCGATTGCGATGGCGATTGCGATGGCGATTGCGATTGTGATTGCGATTGTGATTGCGATTGTGATTGCGATTGTGATTGCGATTGTGATTGCGATTGTGATTGCGATTGTGATTGCGATTGTGATGGTGATTGTGATTGTGATTGTGATTGTGATTGTGATGGTGATTGCGATTGCGATTGCGATTGCGATTGCGATGGCGATGGCGATGGCGATGGCGATGGCGATTGCGATGGCGATGGCGATGGCGATTGCGATTGCGATGGCGATGGCGATGGCGATGGCGATTGCGATTGCGATGGCGATTGCGATTGCGATTGCGATTGCGATTGCGATTGCGATGGCGATGGCGATTGCGATTGCGATTGCGATTGCGATTGCGATGGCGATTGCGATGGCGATGGCGATGGCGATTGCGATGGCGATGGCGATGGCGATTGCGATGGCGATGGCGATGGCGATTGCGATGCCGATTGCGATTGCGATGGCGATTGCGATGGCGATTGCGATTGCGATTGCGATTGCGATGGCGATTGCGATGGCGATTCCGATTGCGATGGCGATGGCGATGGCGATGGCGATTGCGATTGCGATTGCGATTGCGATTGCGATTGCGATGGCGATTGCGATGGCAATTGCGATGGCGATTGCGATTGCGATTGCGATTGCGATTGCGATGGCGATTGCGATGGCGATTGCGATGGCGATTGCGATGGCGATTGCGATTGTGATTGTGATTGTGATTGTGATGGTGATTGTGATTGTGATTGTGATTTTGATTGTGATGGTGATTGTGATTGTGATTGTGATTGTGATTGTGATTGAGATGGTGATGGTGATGGTGATGGTGATGGTGATGGTGATTGTGATTGTGATTGTGATTGTGATTGTGATTGTGATTGTGATGGTGATTGTGATTGTGATTGTGATTGTGATTGTGATTGTGATGGTGATTGTGATTGTGATTGTGATTGTGATTGTGATGGTGATTGCGATTGCGATTGCGATTGCGATTGCGATGGCGATGGCGATGGCGATGGCGATGGCGATGGCGATTGCGACTGCGATTGCGATGGCGATTGCGATGGCAATTGCGATGGCGATTGCGATTGCGATTGCGATTGCGATTGCGATGGCGATTGCGATGGCGATTGCGATGGCGATTGCGATGGCGATTGCGATTGCGATTGAGATTGCGATGGCGATTGCGATTGCGATTGCGATTGCGATGGCGATGGCGATTGCGATTGCGATTGCGATTGCGATTGCGATGGCGATTGCGATTGCGATTGCGATTGCGATTGCGATTGTGATTGCGATTGTGATGGTCATGGTGATGGTGATGGTGATGGTGATGGTGATGGTGATTGTGATTGTGATTGTGATTGTGATTGTGATTGTGATGGTGATGGTGATGGTGATGGTGATGATGATTGTGATTGTGATTGTGATTGTGATTGTGATTGTGATTGTGATGGTGATGGTGATGGTGATGGTGATGGTGATTGTGATTGTGATTGTGATTGCGATGGCGAATGCGATGGCCATTGCGATGGCGATTGCGATTGCGATTGCGATTGCGATTGCGATTGCGATTGCGATTGCGATTGCGATTGCGATGGCGATTGCGATGGCGATTGCGATTGCGATTGCGATTGCGATTGCGATTGTGATTGTGATTGTGATTGTGATTGTGATGGTGATGGTGATTGTGATGGTGATGGTGATTGTGATTGTGATTGTGATTGTGATTGAGATGGTGATGGTGATGGTGATGGTGATGGTGATGGTGATTGTGATTGTGATTGTGAATGTGATTGTGATTGTGATTGTGATGGTGATTGTGATTGTGATTGTGATTGTGATTGTGATTGTGATGGTGATTGTGATTGTGATTGTGATTGTGATTGTGATGGTGATTGCGATTGCGATTGCGATTGCGATTGCGATTGCGATGGCGATGGCGATGGCGATGGCGATGGCGATGGCGATGGCGATTGCGATGGCGATGGCGATGGCGATTGCGATTGCGATGGCGATGGCGATGGCGATTGCGATTGCGATGGCGATTGCGATTGCGATTGCGATTGCGATTGCGATTGCGATGGCGATTGCGATTGCGATTGCGATTGCGATTGCGATTGCGATTGCGATTGCGATGGCGATGGCGATTGCGATGGCGATGGCGATGGCGATTGCGATGGCGATGGCGATGGCGATTGCGATGGCGATGGCGATGGCGATTGCGATGCCGATTGCGATGGCGATGGCGATTGCGATGGCGATTGCGATTGCGATTGCGATTGCGATGGCGATTGCGATGGCGATTGCGATTGCGATGGCGATGGCGATGGCGATGGCGATGGCGATGGCGATTGCGATTGCGATTGCGATTGCGATTGCGATTGCGATGGCGATTGCGATGGCAATTGCGATTGCGATTGCGATTGCGATTGCGATGGCGATTGCGATGGCGATTGCGATGGCGATTGCGATGGCGATTGCGATTGCGATTGCGATTGCGATGGCGATTGCGATTGCGATTGCGATTGCGATTGCGATTGCGATGGCGATTGCGATGGCGATTGCGATGGCGATTGCGATTGCGATTGCGATTGCGATTGCGATTGCGATTGCGATTGCGATTGCGATTGCGATGGCGATTGCGATGGCGATTGCGATGGCGATTGCGATGGCGATTGCGATGGCGATTGCGATGGCGATTGCGATTGTGATTGCGATTGTGATTGCGATTGTGATTGCGATTGTGATTGCGATTGTGATTGCGATTGTGATGGTGATGGTGATGGTGATGGTGATGGTGATGGTGATGGTGATTGTGATTGTGATTGTGATTGTGATGGTGATGGTGATGGTGATGGTGATGGTGATGGTGATGGTGATTGTGATTGTGATTGTGATTGTGATGGTGATGGTGATGGTGATGGTGATGGTGATTGTGATTGTGATTGTGATTGCGATGACGATTGCGATGGCGATTGCGATTGCGATTGCGATTGCGATTGCGATGGCGATTGCGATTGCGATTGCGATTGCGATTGCGATTGTGATTGTGATTGTGATGGTGATGGTGATGGTGATGGTGATGGTGATGGTGATTGTGATGGTGATGGTGATGGTGATGGTGATGGTGATTGTGATTGTGATTGTGATTGTGATTGTGATGGTGATGGTGATTGCGATTGTGATTGCGATTGCGATTGCGATTGCGATTGCGATTGCGATTGCGATGGCGATGGCGATGGCGATGGCGATGGCGATTGCGATGGCGATGGCGATGGCGATTGCGATTGCGATGGCGATGGGGATGGCGATGGCGATTGCGATTGCGATGGCGATTGCGATGGCGATTGCGATGGCGATTGTGATTGCGATTGCGATTGCGATTACGATGGCGATTGCGATTGCGATGGCGATTGCGATTGCGATTGCGATTGTGATTGTGAATGTGATTGTGATGGTGATTGTGATTGTGATTGTGATTGTGATTGTGATGGTGATTGTGATTGTGATTGTGATTGTGATGGTGATTGTGATGGTGATGGTGATGGTGATGGTGATGGTGATTGTGATGGTGATGGTGATTGTGATTGTGATTGTGATTGTGATTGTGATTGTGATTGTGATTGTGATGGTGATTGTGATTGTGATTGTGATTGTGATTGTGATTGTGATTGTGATGGTGATTGCGATTGCGATTGCGATTGCGATTGCGATGGCGATGACGATGGCGATGGCGATGGCGATGGCGATGGCGATTGCGATGGCGATGGCGATGGCGATTGCGATTGCGATGGCGATGGCGATTGCGATTGCGATTGCGATGGCGATTGCGATTGCGATTGCGATTGCGATTGCGATTGCGATTGCGATTGCGATTGCGATGGCGATGGCGATTGCGATTGCGATTGCGATTGCGATTGCGATGGCGATTGCGATGGCGATGGCGATTGCGATGGCGATGGCGATGGCGATTGCGATGGCGATGGCGATGGCGATTGCGATGGCGATGGCGATGGCGATTGCGATGCCGATTGCGATGGCGATGGCGATTGCGATGGCGATTGCGATTGCGATTGCGATTGCGATGGCGATTGCGATGGCGATTGCGATTGCGATGGCGATGGCGATGGCGATGGCGATGGCGATGGCGATTGCGATTGCGATTGCGATTGCGATTGCGATTGCGATGGCGATTGCGATGGCAATTGCGATGGCGATTGCGATTGCGATTGCGATTGCGATTGCGATGGCGATTGCGATGGCGATTGCGATGGCGATTGCGATGGCGATTGCGATGGCGATTGCGATTGTGATTGCGATTGTGATTGCGATTGTGATTGCGATTGTGATTGCGATTGTGATGGTGATGGTGATGGTGATGGTGATGGTGATGGTGACGGTGATTGTGATTGTGATTGTGATTGTGATTGTGATTGTGATGGTGATGGTGATGGTGATGGTGATGGTGATGATGATTGTGATTGTGATTGTGATTGTGATTGTGATGGTGATGGTGATGGTGATGGTGATGGTGATGGTGATTGTGATTGTGATTGTGATTGCGATGGCGATTGCGATGGCGATTGCGATGGCGATTTCGATTGCGATTGCGATTGCGATTGCGATTGCGATTGCGATTGCGATGGCGATTGCGATGGCGATTGCGATTGCGATTGCGATTGCGATTGTGATTGTGATTGTGATTGTGATTGTGATTGTGATGGTGATGGTGATGGTGATTGTGATGGTGATGGTGATTGTGATTGTGATTGTGATTGAGATGGTGATTGTGATTGTGATTGTGATTGTGATGGTGATTGTGATTGTGATTGTGATTGTGATTGTGATGGTGATTGCGATTGCGATTGCGATTGCGATGGCGATGGCGATTGCGATTGCGATTGCGATGGCGATGGCGATGGCGATGGCGATGGCGATTGCGATTGCGATTGCGATTGCGATTGCGATTGCGATGGCGATTGCGATGGCAATTGCGATGGCGATTGCGATTGCGATTGCGATTGCGATTGCGATTGCGATGGCGATTGCGATGGCGATTGCGATGGCGATTGCGATGGCGATTGCGATGGCGATTGCGATTGCGATTGCGATTGCGATGGCGATTGCGATTGCGATTGCGATTGCGATTGCGATTGCGATTGCGATGGCGATTGCGATGGCGATTGCGATGGCGATTGCGATTGCGATTGCGATTGCGATTGCGATTGCGATTGCTATTGCGATGGCGATTGCGATGGCGATTGCGATGGCGATTGCGATGGCGATTGCGATTGTGATTGCGATTGTGATTGCGATTGTGATTGCGATTGTGATTGCGATTGTGATTGCGATTGTGATTGCGATTGTGATTGTGATTGTGATGGCGATTGCGATTGCGATTGCGATTGCGAATGCGATTGCGATGGCGATGGCGATGGCGATGGCGATGGCGCTGGCGATGGCGATGGCGATTGCGATGGCGATGGCGATGGCGATTGCGATTGCGATGGCGATGGCGATGGCGATGGCGATTGCGATTGCGATTGCGATTGCGATTGCGATTGCGATTGCGATTGCGATGGCGATGGCGATTGCGATTGCGATTGCGATTGCGATTGCGATTGCGATTGCGATTGCGATTGCGATTGCGATTGCGATGGCGATTGCGATGGCGATGGCGATGGCGATTGCGATGGCGATGGCGATTGCGATTGCGATTGCGATTGCGATTGCGATTGCGATTGCGATTGCGATTGCGATTGCGATGGCGATGGCGATTGCGATGGCGATGGCGATGGCGATTGCGATGGCGATGGCGATGGCGATTGCGATGGCGATGGCGATGGCGATTGCGATGCCGATTGCGATGGCGATGGCGATTGCGATTGCGATTGCGATTGCGATTGCGATTGCGATGGCGATTGCGATGGCGATTGCGATTGCGATGGCGATGGCGATGGCGATGGCGATGGCGATTGCGATTGCGATTGCGATTGCGATTGCGATTGCGATGGCGATTGCGATGGCAATTGCGATGGCGATTGCGATTGCGATTGCGATTGCGATTGCGATTGCGATGGCGATTGCGATGGCGATTGCGATGGCGATTGCGATGGCGATTGCGATGGCGATTGCGATTGCGATTGCGATTGCGATGGCGATTGCGATTGCGATTGCGATTGCGATTGCGATTGCGATTGCGATTGCGATTGCGATGGCGATTGCGATGGCGATTGCGATGGCGATTGCGATTGCGATGGCGATTGCGATTGCGATTGCGATGGCGATTGCGATGGCGAATGCGATGGCGATTGCGATGGCGATTGCGATGGCGATTGCGATTGTGATTGCGATTGTGATTGCGATTGTGATTGCGATTGTGATTGCGATTGTGATTGCGATTGTGATTGCGATTGTGATGGTGATTGTGATTGTGATTGTGATTGTGATGGTGATTGCGATTGCGATTGCGATTGCGATTGCGATGGCGATGGCGATGGCGATGGCGATGGCGCTGGCGATGGCGATGGCGATTGCGATGGCGATGGCGATGGCGATTGCGATTGCGATGGCGATGGCGATGGCGATGGCGATTGCGATTGCGATTGCGATTGCGATTGCGATTGCGATTGCGATTGCGATGGCGATTGCGATGGCGATGGCGATTGCGATTGCGATTGCGATTGCGATTGCGATTGCGATTGCGATTGCGATGGCGATGGCGATTGCGATGGCGATGGCGATGGCGATTGCGATGGCGATGGCGATGGCGATTGCGATGGCGATGGCGATGGCGATTGCGATGCCGATTGCGATGGCGATGGCGATTGCGATGGCGATTGCGATTGCGATTGCGATGGCGATTGCGATGGCGATTGCGATTGCGATGGCGATGGCGATTGCGATTGCGATTGCGATTGCGATTGCGATTGCGATTGCGTTGGCGATTGCGATGGCAATTGCGATGGCGATTGCGATTGCGATTGCGATTGCGATTGCGATTGCGATGGCGATTGCGATGGCGATTGCGATGGCGATTGCGATTGCGATGGCGATTGCGATGGCGATTGCGATGGCGATTGCGATGGCGATTGCGATTGTGATTGCGATTGTGATTGCGATTGTGATTGCGATTGTGATTGCGATTGTGATTGCGATTGTGATTGCAATTGTGATGGTGATGGTGATGGTGATGGTGATGGTGATGGTGATTGTGATTGTGATTGTGATTGTGATTGTGATTGTGATGGTGATGGTGATGGTGATGGTGATGGTGATGGTGATGGTGATTGTGATTGTGATTGTGATTGTGATGGTGATGGTGATGGTGATGGTGATGGTGATTGTGATTGTGATTGTGATTGCGATGGCGATTGCGATGGCGATTGCGATGGCGATTGCGATTGCGATTGCGATTGCGATTGCGATTGCGATTGCGATTGCGATTGCGATGGCGATTGCGATGGCGATTGCGATGGCGATTGCGATGGCGATTGCGATGGCGATTGCGATGGCGATTGCGATTGTGATTGCGATTGTGATTGCGATTGTGATTGCGATTGTGATTGCGAATGTGATTGCGATTGTGATTGCGATTGTGATTGCGATTGTGATGGTGATGGTGATGGTGATGGTGATGGTGATGGTGATGATGATTGTGATTGTGATTGTGATTGTGATTGTGATGGTGATGGTGATGGTGATGGTGATGGTGATGGTGATGGTGATTGTGATTGTGATTGTGATTGTGATGGTGATGGTGATGGTGATGGTGATGGTGATTGTGATTGTGATTGTGATTGCGATGACGATTGCGATGGCGATTGCGATTGCGATTGCGATTGCGATTGCGATGGCGATTGCGATTGCGATTGCGATTGCGATTGCGATTGTGATTGTGATTGTGATTGGGATTGTGATTGTGATTGTGATTGTGATG
This sequence comes from Octopus bimaculoides, assembly GCF_046866305.1. Classification (NCBI taxonomy): domain Eukaryota; kingdom Metazoa; phylum Mollusca; class Cephalopoda; order Octopoda; family Octopodidae; genus Octopus; species Octopus bimaculoides. The sequence continues at coordinate 271,771 of NW_028315309.1, read as the reverse complement.
GTGATGGTGATGGTGATGGTGATGGTGATGGTGATTGTGATGGTGATGGTGATGGTGATGGTGATGGTGATTGTGATTGTGATTGTGATTGTGATGGTGATGGTGATGGTGATGGTGATTGTGATTGTGATTGTGATTGCGATTGCGATTGCGATTGCGATAGCGATGGCGATGGCGATGGCGATGGCGATGGCGATTGCGATGGCGATGGCGATAGCGATTGCGATTGCGATGGCGATTGCGATTGCGATGGCGATTGCGATGGCGATTGCGATGGCGATTGCGATGGCGATTGCGATTGCGATTGCGATTGCGATTGCGATGGCGATTGCGATGGCGATGGCGATGGCGATGGCGATGGCGATGGCGATGGCGATGCCGATTGCGATTGCGATGGCGATTGGGATTGCGATGGCGATTGCGATTGCGATGGCGATTGCGATGGCGATTGCGATGGCGATTGCGATGGCGATTGCGATTGCGATTGCGATGGCGATTGCGATTGCGATTGCGATTGCGATTGCGATTGCGATTGCGATTGCGATGGCGTTTGCGATGGCGATGGCGATGGCGATTGCGATTGCGATGGCGATGGCGATTGCGATGGCGATGGCGATGGCGATTGCGATGGCGATTGCGATGGCGATGGCGATTGCGATGGCGATTGCGATTGCGACTGCGATTGCGATGGCGATTGGGATTGCGATTGCGATTGCGATGGCGATGGCGATGGCGATGGCGATGGCGATTGCGATGGCGATTGCGATGGCGATCGCGATTGCGATTGCGATTGCGATTGCGATGGCGATGGCGATGGCGATGGCGATTGCGATGGCGATTGCGATGGCGATCGCGATTGCGATTGCGATTGCGATTGCGATGGCGATTGCGATGGCGATGGCGATTGCGATGGCGATGGCGATTGCGATTGCGATGGCGATGGCGATGGCGATTGCGATGGCGATGGCGATGGCGATTGCGATGCCGATTGCGATGGCGATGGCGATTGCGATGGCGATTGCGATTGCGATTGCGATTGCGATGGCGATTGCGATGGCGATTGCGATTGCGATGGCGATGGCGATGGCGATGGCGATGGCGATTGCGATTGCGATTGCGATTGCGATGGCGATTGCGATGGCAATTGCGATGGCGATTGCGATTGCGATTGCGATTGCGATTGCGATTGCGATGGCGATTGCGATGGCGATTGCGATGGCGATTGCGATGGCGATTGCGATGGCGATTGCGATTGCGATTGCGATTGCGATTGCGATTGCGATGGCGATTGCGATGGCGATTGCGATGGCGATTGCGATGGCGATTGCGATGGCGATTGCGATGGCGATTGCGATGGCGATTGCGATGGAGATTGCGATTGTGATTGCGATTGTGATTGCGATTGTGATTGCGATTGTGATTGCGATTGTGATTGCAATTGTGATGGTGATGGTGATGGTGATGGTGATGGTGATGGTGATGGTGATGGTGATTGTGATTGTGATTGTGATGGTGATGGTGATGGTGATGGTGATGGTGATGGTGATGGTGATTGTGATTGTGATTGTGATTGTGATTGTGATGGTGATGGTGATGGTGATGGTGATGGTGATGGTGATTGTGATTGTGATTGTGATTGCGATGGCGATTGCGATGGCGATTGCGATGGCGATTGCGATTGCGATTGCGATTGCGATTGCGATTGCGATTGCGATTGCGATTGCGATTGCGATGGCGATTGCGATGGCGATTGCGATGGCGATTGCGATTGCGATTGTGATTGCGATTGTGATTGCGATTGTGATTGCGATTGTGATTGCGATTGTGATTGCGATTGTGATTGCGATTGTGATGGTGATGGTGATGGTGATGGTGATGGTGATGGTGATTGTGATTGTGATTGTGATTGTGATTGTGATGGTGATGGTGATGGTGATGGTGATGGTGACGGTGATGGTGATTGTGATTGTGATTGTGATTGTGATGGTGATGGTGATGGTGATGGTGATGGTGATGGTGATTGTGATTGTGATTGTGATTGCGATGACGATTGCGATGGCGATTTCGATTGCGATTGCGATTGCGATTGCGATGGCGATTGCGATTGCGATTGCGATTGCGATTGCGATTGCGATTGTGATTGTGATTGTGATTGTGATTGGGATTGTGATTGTGATTGTGATTGTGATGGTGATGGTGATTGTGATGGTGATGGTGATGGTGATGGTGATGGTGATGGTGATGGTGATTGTGATTGTGATTGTGATTGCGATTGCGATTGCGATTGCGATTGCGATAGCGATGGCGATTGCGATGGCGATGGCGATGGCGATGGCGATTGCGATGGCGATGGCGGTAGCGATTGCGATTGCGATGGCGATGGCGATGGCGATGGCGATTGCGATGGCGATTGCGATTGCGATTGCGATGGCGATTGCGATGGCGATTGCGATGGCGATTGCGATGGCGATTGCGATTGCGATTGCAATTGCGATTGCGATTGCGATGGCGATTGCGATGGCGATTGCGATGGCGATTGCGATGGCGATTGCGATTGCGATTGCGATGGCGATGGCGATTGCGATTGCGATTGCGATTGCGATTGCGATTGCGATTGCGATTGCGATGGCGATTGCGATTGCGACTGCGATTGCGATGGCGATTGCGATTGCGATTGCGATTGCGATGGCGATGGCGATGGCGATGGCGATGGCGATGGCGATGGCGATTGCGATTGCGATTGCGATTGCGATTGCGATTGCGACTGCGACTGCGATTGCGATTGCGATGGCGATTGCGATTGCGATTGTGATTGTGATTGTGATTGTGATTGGGATTGTGATTGTGATGGTGATGGTGATGGTGATGGTGATTGTGATTGTGATTGTGATTGTGATTGTGATTGTGATTGTGATTGCGATTGCGATTTCGATGGCGATGGCGATTGCGACTGCGATTGCGATGGCGATTGCGATTGCGATTGCGATTGCGATGGCGATGGCGATGGCGATGGCGATGGCGATGGCGATTGCGATGGCGATTGCGATTGCGATTGCGATTGCGATTGCGATTGCGACTGCGATTGCGATTGCGATGGCGATGGCGATTGCGATTGCGATTGTGATTGTGATTGTGATTGGGATTGTGATTGTGATGGTGATGGTGATGGTGATGGTGATGGTGATTGTGATTGTGATTGTGATTGTGATTGTGATTGTGATTGTGATTGCGATTGCGATTTCGATGGCGATGGCGATTGCGATGGCGATGGCGATTGCGATGGCGATGGCGATGGCGATTGCGATGGCGATGGCGATTGCGATGGCGATGGCGATGGCGATTGCGATGGCGATTGCGATGGCGATGGCGATTGCGATGGCGATTGCGATTGCGACTGCGATTGCGATGGCGATTGCGATTGCGATTGCGATTGCGATGGCGATGGCGATGGCGATGGCGATGTCGATTGCGATGGCGATTGCGATTGCGATTGCGATTGTGATTGCGATTGCGATGGCGATTGCGATGGCGATTGCGATGGCGATTGCGATGGCGATTGCGATGGCGATTGCGATGGCGATTGCGATTGCGATTGCGATGGCGATTGCGATGGCGATGGCGATGGCGATTGCGATGGCGATTGCGATGGCGATGGCGATTGCGATGGCGATTGCGATTGCGACTGCGATTGCGATGGCGATTGGGATTGCGATTGCGATTGCGATGGCGATGGCGATGGCGATGGCGATGGCGATTGCGATGGCGATTGCGATGGCGATCGCGATTGCGATTGCGATTGCGATTGCGATGGCGATGGCGATGGCGATGGCGATTGCGATGGCGATTGCGATGGCGATCGCGATTGCGATTGCGATTGCGATTGCGATGGCGATTGCGATGGCGATGGCGATTGCGATGGCGATGGCGATTGCGATTGCGATGGCGATGGCGATGGCGATTGCGATGGCGATGGCGATGGCGATTGCGATGCCGATTGCGATGGCGATGGCGATTGCGATGGCGATTGCGATTGCGATTGCGATTGCGATGGCGATTGCGATGGCGATTGCGATTGCGATGGCGATGGCGATGGCGATGGCGATGGCGATGGCGATGGCGATTGCGATTGCGATTGCGATTGCGATGGCGATTGCGATGGCAATTGCGATGGCGATTGCGATTGCGATTGCGATTGCGATTGCGATTGCGATGGCGATTGCGATGGCGATTGCGATGGCGATTGCGATGGCGATTGCGATTGCGATTGCGATTGCGATTGCGATTGCGATTGCGATTGCGATGGCGATTGCGATGGCGATTGCGATGGCGATTGCGATGGCGATTGCGATGGCGATTGCGATGGAGATTGCGATTGTGATTGCGATTGTGATTGCGATTGTGATTGCGATTGTGATTGCGATTGTGATTGCGATTGTGATTGCAATTGTGATGGTGATGGTGATGGTGATGGTGATGGTGATGGTGATGGTGATGGTGATTGTGATTGTGATTGTGATTGTGATTGTGATGGTGATGGTGATGGTGATGGTGATGGTGATGGTGATGGTGATTGTGATTGTGATTGTGATTGTGATTGTGATGGTGATGGTGATGGTGATGGTGATGGTGATGGTGATTGTGATTGTGATTGTGATTGCGATGGCGATTGCGATGGCGATTGCGATGGCGATTGCGATTGCGATTGCGATTGCGATTGCGATTGCGATTGCGATTGCGATTGCGATTGCGATTGCGATGGCGATTGCGATGGCGATTGCGATTGCGATTGTGATTGCGATTGTGATTGCGATTGTGATTGCGATTGTGATTGCGATTGTGATTGCGATTGTGATGGTGATGGTGATGGTGATGGTGATGGTGATGGTGATGGTGATTGTGATTGTGATTGTGATTGTGATTGTGATGGTGATGGTGATGGTGATGGTGATGGTGACGGTGATGGTGATTGTGATTGTGATTGTGATTGTGATGGTGATGGTGATGGTGATGGTGATGGTGATGGTGATTGTGATTGTGATTGTGATTGCGATGACGATTGCGATGGCGATTTCGATTGCGATTGCGATTGCGATTGCGATGGCGATTGCGATTGCGATTGCGATTGCGATTGCGATTGCGATTGTGATTGTGATTGTGATTGTGATTGGGATTGTGATTGTGATTGTGATTGTGATGGTGATGGTGATGGTGATGGTGATGGTGATGGTGATTGTGATGGTGATGGTGATGGTGATGGTGATGGTGATGGTGATTGTGATTGTGATTGTGATTGCGATGGCGATTGCGATGGCGATTGCGATTGCGATTGCGATTGCGATTGCGATTGCGATGGCGATTGCGATTGCGACTGCGATTGCGATGGCGATTGCGATTGCGATTGCGATTGCGATGGCGATGGCGATGGCGATGGCGATGGCGATGGCGATGGCGATTGCGATTGCGATTGCGATTGCGACTGCGACTGCGATTGCGATTGCGATTGCGATTGCGATTGTGATTGTGATTGTGATTGGGATTGGGATTGTGATTGTGATGGTGATGGTGATGGTGATGGTGATGGTGATTGTGATTGTGATTGTGATTGTGATTGTGATTGTGATTGTGATTGCGATTGCGATTTCGATGGCGATGGCGATTGCGACTTCGATTGCGATGGCGATTGCGATTGCGATTGCGATTGCGATGGCGATGGCGATGGCGATGGCGATGGCGATGGCGATTGCGATGGCGATTGCGAATGCGATGGCGATTGCGATTGCGATTGCGATGGCGATTGCGATGGCGATGGCGATGGCGATTGCGATGGCGATTGCGATGGCGATGGCGATTGCGATGGCGATTGCGATTGCGACTGCGATTGCGATGGCGATTGGGATTGCGATTGCGATTGCGATGGCGATGGCGATGGCGATGGCGATGGCGATTGCGATGGCGATTGCGATGGCGATCGCGATTGCGATTGCGATTGCGATTGCGATGGCGATGGCGATGGCGATGGCGATTGCGATGGCGATTGCGATGGCGATCGCGATTGCGATTGCGATTGCGATTGCGATGGCGATTGCGATGGCGATGGCGATTGCGATGGCGATCGCGATTGCGATTGCGATTGCGATTGCGATGGCGATGGCGATGGCGATGGCGATTGCGATGGCGATTGCGATGGCGATCGCGATTGCGATTGCGATTGCGATTGCGATGGCGATTGCGATGGCGATGGCGATTGCGATGGCGATGGCGATTGCGATTGCGATGGCGATGGCGATGGCGATTGCGATGGCGATGGCGATGGCGATTGCGATGCCGATTGCGATGGCGATGGCGATTGCGATGGCGATTGCGATTGCGATTGCGATTGCGATGGCGATTGCGATGGCGATTGCGATTGCGATGGCGATGGCGATGGCGATGGCGATGGCGATTGCGATTGCGATTGCGATGGCGATTGCGATGGCGATTGCGATGGCGATTGCGATGGCGATTGCGATGGCGATTGCGATTGCGATTGCAATTGCGATTGCGATTGCGATGGCGATTGCGATGGCGATTGCGATGGCGATTGCGATGGCGATTGCGATTGCGATTGCGATGGCGATGGCGATTGCGATTGCGATTGCGATTGCGATTGCGATTGCGATTGCGATTGCGATGGCGATTGCGATTGCGACTGCGATTGCGATGGCGATTGCGATTGCGATTGCGATTGCGATGGCGATGGCGATGGCGATGGCGATGGCGATGGCGATGGCGATTGCGATTGCGATTGCGATTGCGATTGCGATTGCGACTGCGACTGCGATTGCGATTGCGATGGCGATTGCGATTGCGATTGTGATTGTGATTGTGATTGTGATTGGGATTGTGATTGTGATGGTGATGGTGATGGTGATGGTGATTGTGATTGTGATTGTGATTGTGATTGTGATTGTGATTGTGATTGCGATTGCGATTTCGATGGCGATGGCGATTGCGACTGCGATTGCGATGGCGATTGCGATTGCGATTGCGATTGCGATGGCGATGGCGATGGCGATGGCGATGGCGATGGCGATTGCGATGGCGATTGCGATTGCGATTGCGATTGCGATTGCGATTGCGACTGCGATTGCGATTGCGATGGCGATGGCGATTGCGATTGCGATTGTGATTGTGATTGTGATTGGGATTGTGATTGTGATGGTGATGGTGATGGTGATGGTGATGGTGATTGTGATTGTGATTGTGATTGTGATTGTGATTGTGATTGCGATTGCGATTTCGATGGCGATGGCGATTGCGATGGCGATGGCGATTGCGATGGCGATGGCGATGGCGATTGCGATGGCGATGGCGATTGCGATGGCGATGGCGATGGCGATTGCGATGGCGATTGCGATGGCGATGGCGATTGCGATGGCGATTGCGATTGCGACTGCGATTGCGATGGCGATTGCGATTGCGATTGCGATTGCGATGGCGATGGCGATGGCGATGGCGATGTCGATTGCGATGGCGATTGCGATTGCGATTGCGATTGTGATTGCGATTGCGATGGCGATTGCGATGGCGATTGCGATGGCGATTGCGATGGCGATTGCGATGGCGATTGCGATGGCGATTGCGATTGCGATTGCGATGGCGATTGCGATGGCGATGGCGATGGCGATTGCGATGGCGATTGCGATGGCGATGGCGATTGCGATGGCGATTGCGATTGCGACTGCGATTGCGATGGCGATTGGGATTGCGATTGCGATTGCGATGGCGATGGCGATGGCGATGGCGATGGCGATTGCGATGGCGATTGCGATGGCGATCGCGATTGCGATTGCGATTGCGATTGCGATGGCGATGGCGATGGCGATGGCGATTGCGATGGCGATTGCGATGGCGATCGCGATTGCGATTGCGATTGCGATTGCGATGGCGATTGCGATGGCGATGGCGATTGCGATGGCGATGGCGATTGCGATTGCGATGGCGATGGCGATGGCGATTGCGATGGCGATGGCGATGGCGATTGCGATGCCGATTGCGATGGCGATGGCGATTGCGATGGCGATTGCGATTGCGATTGCGATTGCGATGGCGATTGCGATGGCGATTGCGATTGCGATGGCGATGGCGATGGCGATGGCGATGGCGATGGCGATGGCGATTGCGATTGCGATTGCGATTGCGATGGCGATTGCGATGGCAATTGCGATGGCGATTGCGATTGCGATTGCGATTGCGATTGCGATTGCGATGGCGATTGCGATGGCGATTGCGATGGCGATTGCGATGGCGATTGCGATTGCGATTGCGATTGCGATTGCGATTGCGATTGCGATTGCGATGGCGATTGCGATGGCGATTGCGATGGCGATTGCGATGGCGATTGCGATGGCGATTGCGATGGAGATTGCGATTGTGATTGCGATTGTGATTGCGATTGTGATTGCGATTGTGATTGCGATTGTGATTGCGATTGTGATTGCAATTGTGATGGTGATGGTGATGGTGATGGTGATGGTGATGGTGATGGTGATGGTGATTGTGATTGTGATTGTGATTGTGATTGTGATGGTGATGGTGATGGTGATGGTGATGGTGATGGTGATGGTGATTGTGATTGTGATTGTGATTGTGATTGTGATGGTGATGGTGATGGTGATGGTGATGGTGATGGTGATTGTGATTGTGATTGTGATTGCGATGGCGATTGCGATGGCGATTGCGATGGCGATTGCGATTGCGATTGCGATTGCGATTGCGATTGCGATTGCGATTGCGATTGCGATTGCGATTGCGATGGCGATTGCGATGGCGATTGCGATTGCGATTGTGATTGCGATTGTGATTGCGATTGTGATTGCGATTGTGATTGCGATTGTGATTGCGATTGTGATGGTGATGGTGATGGTGATGGTGATGGTGATGGTGATTGTGATTGTGATTGTGATTGTGATTGTGATGGTGATGGTGATGGTGATGGTGATGGTGATGGTGATGGTGATTGTGATTGTGATTGTGATGGTGATGGTGATGGTGATGGTGATGGTGATGGTGATTGTGATTGTGATTGTGATTGCGATGACGATTGCGATGGCGATTTCGATTGCGATTGCGATTGCGATTGCGATGGCGATTGCGATTGCGATTGCGATTGCGATTGCGATTGCGATTGTGATTGTGATTGTGATTGTGATTGGGATTGTGATTGTGATTGTGATTGTGATGGTGATGGTGATGGTGATGGTGATGGTGATGGTGATTGTGATGGTGATGGTGATGGTGATGGTGATGGTGATGGTGATTGTGATTGTGATTGTGATTGCGATGGCGATTGCGATGGCGATTGCGATTGCGATTGCGATTGCGATTGCGATTGCGATGGCGATTGCGATTGCGACTGCGATTGCGATGGCGATTGCGATTGCGATTGCGATTGCGATGGCGATGGCGATGGCGATGGCGATGGCGATGGCGATGGCGATTGCGATTGCGATTGCGATTGCGACTGCGACTGCGATTGCGATTGCGATTGCGATTGCGATTGTGATTGTGATTGTGATTGGGATTGGGATTGTGATTGTGATGGTGATGGTGATGGTGATGGTGATGGTGATTGTGATTGTGATTGTGATTGTGATTGTGATTGTGATTGTGATTGCGATTGCGATTTCGATGGCGATGGCGATTGCGACTTCGATTGCGATGGCGATTGCGATTGCGATTGCGATTGCGATGGCGATGGCGATGGCGATGGCGATGGCGATGGCGATGGCGATGGCGATTGCGATGGCGATTGCGATTGCGATGGCGATTGCGATTGCGATTGCGATGGCGATTGCGATGGCGATGGCGATGGCGATTGCGATGGCGATTGCGATGGCGATGGCGATTGCGATGGCGATTGCGATTGCGACTGCGATTGCGATGGCGATTGGGATTGCGATTGCGATTGCGATGGCGATGGCGATGGCGATGGCGATGGCGATTGCGATGGCGATTGCGATGGCGATCGCGATTGCGATTGCGATTGCGATTGCGATGGCGATGGCGATGGCGATGGCGATTGCGATGGCGATTGCGATGGCGATCGCGATTGCGATTGCGATTGCGATTGCGATGGCGATTGCGATGGCGATGGCGATTGCGATGGCGATCGCGATTGCGATTGCGATTGCGATTGCGATGGCGATGGCGATGGCGATGGCGATTGCGATGGCGATTGCGATGGCGATCGCGATTGCGATTGCGATTGCGATTGCGATGGCGATTGCGATGGCGATGGCGATTGCGATGGCGATGGCGATTGCGATTGCGATGGCGATGGCGATGGCGATTGCGATGGCGATGGCGATGGCGATTGCGATGCCGATTGCGATGGCGATGGCGATTGCGATGGCGATTGCGATTGCGATTGCGATTGCGATGGCGATTGCGATGGCGATTGCGATTGCGATGGCGATGGCGATGGCGATGGCGATGGCGATTGCGATTGCGATTGCGATGGCGATTGCGATGGCGATTGCGATGGCAATTGCGATGGCGATTGCGATTGCGATTGCGATTGCGATTGCGATTGCGATGGCGATTGCGATGGCGATTGCGATGGCGATTGCGATGGCGATTGCGATTGCGATTGCGATTGCGATTGCGATTGCGATTGCGATTGCGATGGCGATTGCGATGGCGATTGCGATGGCGATTGCGATGGCGATTGCGATGGCGATTGCGATGGAGATTGCGATTGTGATTGCGATTGTGATTGCGATTGTGATTGCGATTGTGATTGCGATTGTGATTGCGATTGTGATTGCAATTGTGATGGTGATGGTGATGGTGATGGTGATGGTGATGGTGATGGTGATTGTGATTGTGATTGTGATTGTGATTGTGATGGTGATGGTGATGGTGATGGTGATGGTGATGGTGATGGTGATTGTGATTGTGATTGTGATTGTGATTGTGATGGTGATGGTGATGGTGATGGTGATGGTGATGGTGATTGTGATTGTGATTGTGATTGCGATGGCGATTGCGATGGCGATTGCGATGGCGATTGCGATTGCGATTGCGATTGCGATTGCGATTGCGATTGCGATTGCGATTGCGATTGCGATGGCGATTGCGATGGCGATTGCGATTGCGATTGTGATTGCGATTGTGATTGCGATTGTGATTGCGATTGTGATTGCGATTGTGATTGCGATTGTGATGGTGATGGTGATGGTGATGGTGATGGTGATGGTGATTGTGATTGTGATTGTGATTGTGATGGTGATGGTGATGGTGATGGTGATGGTGACGGTGATGGTGATTGTGATTGTGATTGTGATTGTGATGGTGATGGTGATGGTGATGGTGATGGTGATGGTGATTGTGATTGTGATTGTGATTGCGATGACGATTGCGATGGCGATTTCGATTGCGATGGCGATTTCGATTGCGATTGCGATTGCGATTGCGATGGCGATTGCGATGGCGATTGCGATTGCGATTGCGATTGCGATTGCGATTGCGATTGTGATTGTGATTGTGATTGTGATTGGGATTGTGATTGTGATTGTGATTGTGATGGTGATGGTGATGGTGATGGTGATGGTGATGGTGATTGTGATGGTGATGGTGATGGTGATGGTGATGGTGATGGTGATTGTGATTGTGATTGTGATTGCGATGGCGATTGCGATGGCGATTGCGATTGCGATTGCGATTGCGATTGCGATTGCGATGGCGATTGCGATGGCGATTGCGATTGCGACTGCGATTGCGATGGCGATTGCGATTGCGATTGCGATTGCGATGGCGATGGCGATGGCGATGGCGATGGCGATGGCGATGGCGATTGCGATTGCGATTGCGATTGCGATTGCGACTGCGACTGCGATTGCGATTGCGATTGCGATTGCGATTGTGATTGTGATTGTGATTGTGATTGGGATTGTGATTGTGATGGTGATGGTGATGGTGATGGTGATGGTGATTGTGATTGTGATTGTGATTGTGATTGTGATTGTGATTGTGATTGCGATTGCGATTTCGATGGCGATGGCGATTGCGACTTCGATTGCGATGGCGATTGCGATTGCGATTGCGATTGCGATGGCGATGGCGATGGCGATGGCGATGGCGATGGCGATTGCGATGGCGATTGCGATTGCGATTGCGATTGCGATTGCGATTGCGACTGCGATTGCGATTGCGATGGCGATGGCGATTGCGATTGCGATTGTGATTGTGATTGTGATTGGGATTGTGATTGTGATGGTGATGGTGATGGTGATGGTGATGGTGATTGTGATTGTGATTGTGATTGTGATTGTGATTGTGATTGTGATTGCGATTGCGATTTCGATGGCGATGGCGATTGCGATGGCGATGGCGATTGCGATGGCGATGGCGATGGCGATTGCGATGGCGATTGCGATTGCGACTGCGATTGCGATGGCGATTGCGATTGCGATTGCGATTGCGATGGCGATGGCGATGGCGATGGCGATGTCGATTGCGATGGCGATTGCGATTGCGATTGCGATTGTGATTGCGATTGCGATGGCGATTGCGATGGCGATTGCGATGGCGATTGCGATGGCGATTGCGATGGCGATTGCGATGGCGATTGCGATGGCGATTGCGATTGCGATTGCGATTGCGATTGCGATTGCGATGGCGATGGCGATTGCGATGGCGATTGCGATTGTGATTGCGATTGCGATTGCGATTGCGATGGCGATGGCGATGGCGATTGCGATGGCGATGGCGATGGCGATTGCGATGGCGATGGCGATTGCGATGGCGATTGCGATGGCGATTGCGATGGCGATGGCGATTGCGATGGCGATTGCGATTGCGACTGCGATTGCGATGGCGATTGCGATTGCGATTGCGATTGCGATGGCGATGGCGATGGCGATGGCGATTGCGATTGCGATTGCGATTGCGATGGCGATTGCGATGGCGATTGCGATGGCGATGGCGATTGCGATTGCGATTGCGACTGCGATTGCGATTGCGATGGCGATTGCGATTGCGATTGTGATTGTGATTGTGATTGTGATTGGGATTGTGATTGTGATGGTGATGGTGATGGTGATGGTGATGGTGATTGTGATTGTGATTGTGATTGTGATTGTGATTGTGATTGCGATTGTGATTGCGATTGCGATTTCGATGGCGATGGCGATGGCGATGGCGATGGCGATGGCGATTGCGATGGCGATGGCGATTGCGATTGCGATTGCGATGGCGATGGCGATGGCAATGGCGATTGCGATTGCGATGGCGATTGCGATTGCGATGGCGATTGCGATGGCGATTGCGCTGGCGATTGCGATGGCGATTGCGATGGCGATTGCGATTGCAATTGCGATTGCGATTGCGATTGCGATTGCGACTGCGATTGCGATGGCGATGGCGATTGCGATTGCGATTGTGATTGTGATTGTGATTGTGATTGTGATTTTGATTGTGATTGTGATTGTGATTTTGATTGCGATGGCGATTGCGATGGCGATGGCGATTGCGATGGCGATTGCGATTGCGACTGCGATTGCGATGGCGATTGCGATTGCGATTGCGATGGCGATGGCGATGGCGATGGCGATGGCGATGGCGATTGCGATGGCGATTGCGATTGCGATTGCGATTGTGATTGCGATCGCGATGGCGATTGCGATGGCGATTGCGATGGCGATTGCGATGGCGATTGCGATGGCGATTGCGATTGCGATTGCGATTGCGATTGCGATTGCGATTGCGATTGCGATTGCGATGGCGATGGCGATTGCGATGGCGATTGCGATTGCGATTGCGATTGCGATTGCGATGGCGATGGCGATGGCGATTGCGATGGCGATGGCGATGGCGATTGCGATGGCGATGGCGATTGCGATGGCGATTGCGATGGCGATGGCGATTGCGATGGCGATGGCGATTGCGACTGCGATTGCGATGGCGATTGCGATTGCGATTGCGATTGCGATGGCGATGGCGATGGCGATGGCGATGGCGATTGCGATTGCGATTGCGATTGCGATTGCGATGGCGATTGCGATGGCGATTGCGATGGCGATGGCGATTGCGATTGCGATTGCGACTGCGATTGCGATTGCGATGGCGATTGCGATTGCGATTGTGATTGTGATTGTGATTGTGATTGGGATTGTGATTGTGATGGTGATGGTGATGGTGATGGTGATTGTGATTGTGATTGTGATTGCGATTGTGATTGCGATTGCGATTTCGATGGCGATGGCGATGGCGATGGCGATGGCGATGGCGATTGCGATGGCGATGGCGATTGCGATTGCGATTGCGATGGCGATGGCGATGGCGATGGCGATTGCGATTGCGATGGCGATTGCGATTGCGATGGCGATTGCGATGGCGATTGCGATGGCGATTGCGATGGCGATTGCGATGGCGATTGCGATTGCGATTGCGATTGCGATTGCGATTGCGATTGCGATTGCGATGGCGATTGCGATGGCGATTGCGATGGCGATTGCGATGGCGATTGCGATGGCGATTGCGATGGAGATTGCGATTGTGATTGCGATTGTGATTGCGATTGTGATTGCGATTGTGATTGCGATTGTGATTGCGATTGTGATTGCAATTGTGATGGTGATGGTGATGGTGATGGTGATGGTGATGGTGATGGTGATGGTGATTGTGATTGTGATTGTGATTGTGATTGTGATGGTGATGGTGATGGTGATGGTGATGGTGATGGTGATGGTGATTGTGATTGTGATTGTGATTGTGATTGTGATGGTGATGGTGATGGTGATGGTGATGGTGATGGTGATTGTGATTGTGATTGTGATTGCGATGGCGATTGCGATGGCGATTGCGATTGCGATTGCGATTGCGATTGCGATTGCGATTGCGATTGCGATTGCGATTGCGATTGCGATTGCGATGGCGATTGCGATGGCGATTGCGATTGCGATTGTGATTGCGATTGTGATTGCGATTGTGATTGCGATTGTGATTGCGATTGTGATTGCGATTGTGATGGTGATGGTGATGGTGATGGTGATGGTGATGGTGATTGTGATTGTGATTGTGATTGTGATTGTGATGGTGATGGTGATGGTGATGGTGATGGTGACGGTGATGGTGATTGTGATTGTGATTGTGATTGTGATGGTGATGGTGATGGTGATGGTGATGGTGATGGTGATTGTGATTGTGATTGTGATTGCGATGACGATTGCGATGGCGATTTCGATTGCGATTGCGATTGCGATTGCGATGGCGATTGCGATTGCGATTGCGATTGCGATTGCGATTGCGATTGTGATTGTGATTGTGATTGTGATTGGGATTGTGATTGTGATTGTGATTGTGATGGTGATGGTGATGGTGATGGTGATGGTGATGGTGATGGTGATGGTGATTGTGATTGTGATTGTGATTGCGATGGCGATTGCGATGGCGATTGCGATTGCGATTGCGATTGCGATTGCGATTGCGATGGCGATTGCGATTGCGACTGCGATTGCGATGGCGATTGCGATTGCGATTGCGATTGCGATGGCGATGGCGATGGCGATGGCGATGGCGATGGCGATGGCGATTGCGATTGCGATTGCGATTGCGACTGCGACTGCGATTGCGATTGCGATTGCGATTGCGATTGTGATTGTGATTGTGATTGGGATTGGGATTGTGATTGTGATGGTGATGGTGATGGTGATGGTGATGGTGATTGTGATTGTGATTGTGATTGTGATTGTGATTGTGATTGCGATTGCGATTTCGATGGCGATGGCGATTGCGACTTCGATTGCGATGGCGATTGCGATTGCGATTGCGATTGCGATGGCGATGGCGATGGCGATGGCGATGGCGATGGCGATGGCGATGGCGATTGCGATGGCGATTGCGATTGCGATGGCGATTGCGATTGCGATTGCGATGGCGATTGCGATGGCGATGGCGATGGCGATTGCGATGGCGATTGCGATGGCGATGGCGATTGCGATGGCGATTGCGATTGCGACTGCGATTGCGATGGCGATTGGGATTGCGATTGCGATTGCGATGGCGATGGCGATGGCGATGGCGATGGCGATTGCGATGGCGATTGCGATGGCGATCGCGATTGCGATTGCGATTGCGATTGCGATGGCGATGGCGATGGCGATGGCGATTGCGATGGCGATTGCGATGGCGATCGCGATTGCGATTGCGATTGCGATTGCGATGGCGATTGCGATGGCGATGGCGATTGCGATGGCGATCGCGATTGCGATTGCGATTGCGATTGCGATGGCGATGGCGATGGCGATGGCGATTGCGATGGCGATTGCGATGGCGATCGCGATTGCGATTGCGATTGCGATTGCGATGGCGATTGCGATGGCGATGGCGATTGCGATGGCGATGGCGATTGCGATTGCGATGGCGATGGCGATGGCGATTGCGATGGCGATGGCGATGGCGATTGCGATGCCGATTGCGATGGCGATGGCGATTGCGATGGCGATTGCGATTGCGATTGCGATTGCGATGGCGATTGCGATGGCGATTGCGATTGCGATGGCGATGGCGATGGCGATGGCGATGGCGATTGCGATTGCGATTGCGATGGCGATTGCGATGGCGATTGCGATGGCAATTGCGATGGCGATTGCGATTGCGATTGCGATTGCGATTGCGATTGCGATGGCGATTGCGATGGCGATTGCGATGGCGATTGCGATGGCGATTGCGATTGCGATTGCGATTGCGATTGCGATTGCGATTGCGATGGCGATTGCGATGGCGATTGCGATGGCGATTGCGATGGCGATTGCGATGGCGATTGCGATGGAGATTGCGATTGTGATTGCGATTGTGATTGCGATTGTGATTGCGATTGTGATTGCGATTGTGATTGCGATTGTGATTGCAATTGTGATGGTGATGGTGATGGTGATGGTGATGGTGATGGTGATGGTGATTGTGATTGTGATTGTGATTGTGATTGTGATGGTGATGGTGATGGTGATGGTGATGGTGATGGTGATGGTGATTGTGATTGTGATTGTGATTGTGATTGTGATGGTGATGGTGATGGTGATGGTGATGGTGATGGTGATTGTGATTGTGATTGTGATTGCGATGGCGATTGCGATGGCGATTGCGATGGCGATTGCGATTGCGATTGCGATTGCGATTGCGATTGCGATTGCGATTGCGATTGCGATTGCGATGGCGATTGCGATGGCGATTGCGATTGCGATTGTGATTGCGATTGTGATTGCGATTGTGATTGCGATTGTGATTGCGATTGTGATTGCGATTGTGATGGTGATGGTGATGGTGATGGTGATGGTGATGGTGATGGTGATTGTGATTGTGATTGTGATTGTGATGGTGATGGTGATGGTGATGGTGATGGTGACGGTGATGGTGATTGTGATTGTGATTGTGATTGTGATGGTGATGGTGATGGTGATGGTGATGGTGATGGTGATTGTGATTGTGATTGTGATTGCGATGACGATTGCGATGGCGATTTCGATTGCGATGGCGATTTCGATTGCGATTGCGATTGCGATTGCGATGGCGATTGCGATGGCGATTGCGATTGCGATTGCGATTGCGATTGCGATTGCGATTGTGATTGTGATTGTGATTGTGATTGGGATTGTGATTGTGATTGTGATTGTGATGGTGATGGTGATGGTGATGGTGATGGTGATGGTGATTGTGATGGTGATGGTGATGGTGATGGTGATGGTGATGGTGATTGTGATTGTGATTGTGATTGCGATGGCGATTGCGATGGCGATTGCGATTGCGATTGCGATTGCGATTGCGATTGCGATGGCGATTGCGATGGCGATTGCGATTGCGACTGCGATTGCGATGGCGATTGCGATTGCGATTGCGATTGCGATGGCGATGGCGATGGCGATGGCGATGGCGATGGCGATGGCGATTGCGATTGCGATTGCGATTGCGATTGCGACTGCGACTGCGATTGCGATTGCGATTGCGATTGCGATTGTGATTGTGATTGTGATTGTGATTGGGATTGTGATTGTGATGGTGATGGTGATGGTGATGGTGATGGTGATTGTGATTGTGATTGTGATTGTGATTGTGATTGTGATTGTGATTGCGATTGCGATTTCGATGGCGATGGCGATTGCGACTTCGATTGCGATGGCGATTGCGATTGCGATTGCGATTGCGATGGCGATGGCGATGGCGATGGCGATGGCGATGGCGATTGCGATGGCGATTGCGATTGCGATTGCGATTGCGATTGCGATTGCGACTGCGATTGCGATTGCGATGGCGATGGCGATTGCGATTGCGATTGTGATTGTGATTGTGATTGGGATTGTGATTGTGATGGTGATGGTGATGGTGATGGTGATGGTGATTGTGATTGTGATTGTGATTGTGATTGTGATTGTGATTGTGATTGCGATTGCGATTTCGATGGCGATGGCGATTGCGATGGCGATGGCGATTGCGATGGCGATGGCGATGGCGATTGCGATGGCGATTGCGATTGCGACTGCGATTGCGATGGCGATTGCGATTGCGATTGCGATTGCGATGGCGATGGCGATGGCGATGGCGATGTCGATTGCGATGGCGATTGCGATTGCGATTGCGATTGTGATTGCGATTGCGATGGCGATTGCGATGGCGATTGCGATGGCGATTGCGATGGCGATTGCGATGGCGATTGCGATGGCGATTGCGATGGCGATTGCGATTGCGATTGCGATTGCGATTGCGATTGCGATGGCGATGGCGATTGCGATGGCGATTGCGATTGTGATTGCGATTGCGATTGCGATTGCGATGGCGATGGCGATGGCGATTGCGATGGCGATGGCGATGGCGATTGCGATGGCGATGGCGATTGCGATGGCGATTGCGATGGCGATTGCGATGGCGATGGCGATTGCGATGGCGATTGCGATTGCGACTGCGATTGCGATGGCGATTGCGATTGCGATTGCGATTGCGATGGCGATGGCGATGGCGATGGCGATTGCGATTGCGATTGCGATTGCGATGGCGATTGCGATGGCGATTGCGATGGCGATGGCGATTGCGATTGCGATTGCGACTGCGATTGCGATTGCGATGGCGATTGCGATTGCGATTGTGATTGTGATTGTGATTGTGATTGGGATTGTGATTGTGATGGTGATGGTGATGGTGATGGTGATGGTGATTGTGATTGTGATTGTGATTGTGATTGTGATTGTGATTGCGATTGTGATTGCGATTGCGATTTCGATGGCGATGGCGATGGCGATGGCGATGGCGATGGCGATTGCGATGGCGATGGCGATTGCGATTGCGATTGCGATGGCGATGGCGATGGCAATGGCGATTGCGATTGCGATGGCGATTGCGATTGCGATGGCGATTGCGATGGCGATTGCGATGGCGATTGCGATGGCGATTGCGATGGCGATTGCGATTGCAATTGCGATTGCGATTGCGATTGCGATTGCGACTGCGATTGCGATGGCGATGGCGATTGCGATTGCGATTGTGATTGTGATTGTGATTGTGATTGTGATTTTGATTGTGATTGTGATTGTGATTTTGATTGCGATGGCGATTGCGATGGCGATGGCGATTGCGATGGCGATTGCGATTGCGACTGCGATTGCGATGGCGATTGCGATTGCGATTGCGATGGCGATGGCGATGGCGATGGCGATGGCGATGGCGATTGCGATGGCGATTGCGATTGCGATTGCGATTGTGATTGCGATCGCGATGGCGATTGCGATGGCGATTGCGATGGCGATTGCGATGGCGATTGCGATGGCGATTGCGATTGCGATTGCGATTGCGATTGCGATTGCGATTGCGATTGCGATTGCGATGGCGATGGCGATTGCGATGGCGATTGCGATTGCGATTGCGATTGCGATTGCGATGGCGATGGCGATGGCGATTGCGATGGCGATGGCGATGGCGATTGCGATGGCGATGGCGATTGCGATGGCGATTGCGATGGCGATGGCGATTGCGATGGCGATGGCGATTGCGACTGCGATTGCGATGGCGATTGCGATTGCGATTGCGATTGCGATGGCGATGGCGATGGCGATGGCGATGGCGATTGCGATTGCGATTGCGATTGCGATTGCGATTGCGATGGCGATTGCGATGGCGATTGCGATGGCGATGGCGATTGCGATTGCGATTGCGACTGCGATTGCGATTGCGATGGCGATTGCGATTGCGATTGTGATTGTGATTGTGATTGTGATTGGGATTGTGATTGTGATGGTGATGGTGATGGTGATGGTGATTGTGATTGTGATTGTGATTGCGATTGTGATTGCGATTGCGATTTCGATGGCGATGGCGATGGCGATGGCGATGGCGATGGCGATTGCGATGGCGATGGCGATTGCGATTGCGATTGCGATGGCGATGGCGATGGCGATGGCGATTGCGATTGCGATGGCGATTGCGATTGCGATGGCGATTGCGATGGCGATTGCGATGGCGATTGCGATGGCGATTGCGATGGCGATTGCGATTGCGATTGCGATTGCGATTGCGATTGCGATTGCGATTGTGATTGCGATTGCGATTGCGATTGCGATTGCGATTGCGATTGCGATGGCGATGGCGATGGCGATGGCGATGGCGATTGCGATGGCGATGGCGATGGCGATTGCGATGGCGATGGGGATGGCGATGGCGATTGCGATTGCGATGGCGATTGCGATGGCGATTGCGAATGCGATTGCGATTGCGATTGCGATGGCGATTGCGATTGCGATTGCGATTGCGATTGCGATGGCGATTGCGATTGCGATTGCGATGGCGATTGTGATTGCGATTGCGATGGCGATTGCGATGGCGATTGCGATGGCGATTGCGATGGCGATTGCGATGGCGATTGCGATGGCGATTGCGATTGCGATTGCGATTGCGATTGCGATTGCGATTGCGATGGCGATGGCGATTGCGATTGCGACTGCGATTGCGATGGCGATTGCGATTGCGATTGCGATTGCGATGGCGATGGCGATGGCGATGGCGATTGCGATTGCGATGGCGATTGCGATTGCGATGGCGATTGCGATGGCGATTGCGATGGCGATGGCGATTGCGATTGCGATTGCGACTGCGATTGCGATTGCGATGGCGATTGCGATTGCGATTGTGATTGTGATTGTGATTGTGATTGGGATTGTGATTGTGATGGTGATGGTGATGGTGATGGTGATGGTGATTGTGATTGTGATTGTGATTGTGATTGTGATTGTGATTGCGATTGTGATTGCGATTGCGATTTCGATTGCGATTGCGACTGCGATTGCGACTGCGATTGCGATGGCGATGGCGATTGCGATTGCGATTGTGATTGTGATTGTGATTGTGATTGTGATTGTGATTTTGATTGTGATTGTGATTGTGATTTTGATTGCGATGGCGATTGCGATGGCGATGGCGATTGCGATGGCGATTGCGATTGCGACTGCGATTGCGATGGCGATTGCGATTGCGATTGCGATTGCGATGGCGATGGCGATGGCGATGTCGATTGCGATGGCGATTGCGATTGCGATTGCGATTGTGATTGCGATCGCGATGGCGATTGCGATGGCGATTGCGATGGCGATTGCGATTGCGATTGCGATTGCGATTGCGATTGCGATTGCGATTGCGATGGCGATCGCAATCGCCATCGCAATCGCAATCGCAATCGCAATCGCAATCGCAGTCGCCATCGCAATCACAATCACAATCCCAATCACAATCACAATCACAATCACAATCGCAATCGCAATCGCCATCGCAATCGCAATCGCAGTCGCAATCGCAATCGCAATCGCAATCGCAATCGCCATCGCAATCGCCATCGCCATCGCCATCGCCATCGCCATCGCCATCGCAATCGCAATCGCAATCGCAATCGCCATCGCAATCGCAGTCGCAATCGCAATCGCCATCGCAATCGCAATCGCAATCGCAATCGCAATCGCAATCGCAATCGCCATCGCCATCGCAATCGCAATCGCAATCGCCATCGCAATCGCCATCGCAATCGCCATCGCAATCGCCATCGCAATCGCCATCGCAATCGCAATCGCAATTGCAATCGCAATCGCAATCGCCATCGCAATCGCCATCGCAATCGCCATCGCAATCGCCATCGCAATCGCAATCGCAATCGCAATCGCAATCGCCATCGCAATCGCCATCGCCATCGCCATCGCCATCGCAATCGCAATCGCTACCGCCATCGCCATCGCAATCGCCATCGCCATCGCCATCGCCATCGCCATCGCCATCGCTATCGCAATCGCAATCGCAATCGCAATCACAATCACAATCACAATCACAATCACCATCACCATCACCATCACCATCACAATCACAATCACAATCACAATCACCATCACCATCACCATCACCATCACCATCACCATCACAATCACCATCACCATCACCATCACCATCACCATCACCATCACAATCACAATCACAATCACAATCACAATCACAATCACAATCACAATCGCCATCGCAATCGCAATCACAATCGCAATCGCCATCGCAATCGCCATCGCAATCGCCATCGCAATCGCCATCGCAATCGCCATCGCAATCGCAATCGCAATCGCAATCGCAATCGCAATCGCCATCGCAATCGCCATCGCAATCGCCATCGCAATCACAATCACAATCACAATCACCATCACCATCACCATCACCATCACCATCACAATCACAATCACAATCACAATCACAATAACCATCACCATCACCATCACCATCACCATCACCATCACAATCACAATCACAATCACAATCACAATCACAATCACCATCACCATCACCATCACCATCACCATCACCATCACAATCGCAATCATAATCGCAATCACAATCGCAATCACAATCGCAATCACAATCGCAATCACAATCGCAATCACAATCGCAATCGCCATCGCAATCGCCATCGCAATCGCCATCGCAATCGCCATCGCAATCGCCATCGCAATCGCAATCGCAATCGCAATCGCAATCGCAATCGCCATCGCCATCGCAATCGCCATCGCAATCGCAATCGCAATCGCAATCGCAATCGCCATCGCAATCGCCATCGCAATCGCCATCGCAATCGCCATCGCAATCGCCATCGCAATCGCCATCGCAATCGCAATCGCCATCGCCATCGCCATCGCCATCGCAATCGCAATCGCAATCGCAATCGCAATCGCAATCACAATCGCAATCGCAATCGCAATCGCAATCGCAATCGCAATCACAATCGCAACCGCAATCACAATCACAATCACAATCACAATCACAATCACAATCACCATCACCATCACCATCACCATCACCATCACAATCACAATCACAATCACAATCACAATCACCATCACCATCACCATCACCATCACCATCACCATCACAATCACCATCACCATCACCATCACCATCACCATCACAATCACAATCACAATCACAATCACAATCGCAATCGCAATCGCAATGGCAATCGCCTTTGCAATCGCAATCGGAATCGCAATCGCAATCGCAATCGCAATCGCAATCGCCATCGCAATCGTCATCGCAATCACAATCACAATCACAATCACCATCACCATCACCATCACCATCACCATCACAATCACAATCACAATCACAATCACAATCACAATCACCATCACCATCACCATCACCATCACCATCACCATCACAATCACAATCACAATCACAATCACCATCACCATCACCATCACCATCACCATCACAATCACAATCACAATCACAATCACCATCACCATCACCATCACCATCACCATCACCATCACCATCACAATCACCATCACCATCACCATCACCATCACAATCACAATCACAATCACAATCACAATCGCAATCGCCATCGCCATCGCAATCGCCATCGCAATCGCCATCGCAATCGCCATCGCCATCGCCATCGCAATCGCCATCGCAATCGCAATCGCAATCGCAATCGCAATCGCAATCGCAATCGCCATCGCAATCGCCATCGCAATCGCAATCGCAATCGCAATCGCAATCGCAATCGCAATCGCAATCGCAATCGCAATCGCAATCGCAATCGCAATCGCAATCGCCATCGCAATCGCAATCGCAATCGTAATCGCAATCGCAATCGCAATCGCCATCGCAATCGCAATCGCAATCGCAATCGCAATCGCAATCGCAATCGCTATCGCAATCGCCATCGCAATCGCCATCGCAGTCGCAATCGCAATCGCAATCGCAATCGCCATCGCAATCGCCATCGCCATCGCCATCGCAATCGCCATCGCAATCGCAATCGCCATCGCAATCGCAATCGCCATCGCCATCGCAATCGCCATCGCCATCGCCATCGCCATCGCAATCGCAATCGCTATCGCAATCGCCATCGCCATCGCCATCGCAATCGCCATCGCCATCGCCATCGCAATCGCCATCGCAATCGCATTCGCAATCGCAATCGCAATCGCAATCGCAATCGCAATCGCAATCGCCATCGCAATCGCAATCGCAATCGCAATCGCAATCGCAATCGCAATCCCAATCGCCATCGCAATCGCCATCGCAATCGCCATCGCAATCGCCATCGCAATCGCAATCGCCATCGCAATCCCCATCGCCATCGCAATCGCAATCGCCATCGCCATCGCCATCGCAATCGCCATCGCCATCGCCATCGCCATCGCAATCGCCATCGCAATCGCAATCGCAATCGCAATCGCAATCGCAATCGCAATCGCAATCGCCATCGCAATCGCCATCGCAATCGCCATCGCAGTCGCAATCGCAATCGCAATCGCAATCGCAATCGCAATCGCAATCGCAATCGCAATCGCAATCGCAATCGCCATCGCAATCGCCATCGCAATCGCCATCGCCATCGCCATCGCAATCGCCATCGCAATCGCAATCGCCATCGCAATCGCAATCGCCATCGCCATCGCCATCGCCATCGCAATCGCAATCGCTATCGCCATCGCCATCGCAATCGCCATCGCCATCGCCATCGCCATCGCCATCGCCATCGCCATCGCCATCGCAATCGCCATCGCCATCGCCATCGCAATCACAATCACAATCACAATCACCATCACCATCACCATCACCATCACCATCACCATCACCATCACAATCGCAATCACAATCGCAATCACAATCGCAATCACAATCGCAATCACAATCGCAATCACAATCGCAATCACAATCGCAATCGCCATCGCAATCGCCATCGCAATCGCCATCGCAATCGCCATCGCAATCGCAATCGCAATCGCAATCGCAATCGCAATCGCAATCGCAATCGCAATCGCCATCGCAATCGCCATCGCAATCGCCATCGCAATCACAATCACAATCACAATCACCATCACCATCACCATCACCATCACCATCACCATCACAATCACAATCACAATCACCATCACCATCACCATCACCATCACCATCACCATCACCATCACCATCACCATTGCAATCACAATCGCAATCACAATCGCAATCACAATCGCAATCACAATCGCAATCGCAATCGCAATCGCAATCGCAATCGCAATCGCAATCGCAATCGTAATCGACATCGCAATCGCCATCGCAATCGCCATCGCAATCACAATCACAATCACAATCACCATCACCATCACCATCACCATCACCATCACCATCACAATCACAATCACAATCACCATCACCATCACCATCACCATCACCATCACCATCACAATCACAATCACAATCACAATCACAATCACCATCACCATCACCATCACCATCACCATCACCATCACCATCACAATTGCAATCACAATCGCAATCACAATCGCAATCACAATCGCAATCACAATCGCAATCACAATCGCAATCGCCATCGCAATCGCCATCGCAATCGCCATCGCAATCGCCATCGCAATCGCAATCGCAATCGCAATCGCAATCGCAATCGCAATCGCAATCGCAATCGCCATCGCAATCGCCATCGCAATCGCAATCGCAATCGCAATCGCAATCGCAATCGCCATCGCAATCGCCATCGCAATCGCAATCGCAATCGCAATCGCAATCGCAATCGCCATCGCAATCGCCATCGCAATCGCCATCGCAATCGCAATCGCAATCGCAATCGCAATCGCAATCGCAATCGCAATCGCAATCGCCATCGCAATCGCCATCGCAATCGCCATCGCAATCGCCATCGCAATCGCAATCGCGATCGCCATCGCAATCGCCATCGCCATCGCCATCGCGATCGCCATCGCAATCGCAATCGCAATCCCAATCGCCATCGCAATCGCAGTCGCAATCGCAATCGCCATCGCAATCGCCATCGCCATCGCAATCGCCATCGCAATCGCCATCGCCATCGCCATCGCAATCGCCATCGCCATCGCCATCGCAATCGCCATCGCCATCGCCATCGCAATCGCCATCGCAATCGCATTCGCAATCGCAATCGCAATCGCAATCGCAATCGCAATCGCAATCGCAATCGCAATCGCAATCGCAATCGCAATCGCCATCGCAATCGCCATCGCAATCGCCATCGCAATCGCCATCGCAATCCCCATCGCCATCGCAATCGCA
This sequence comes from Octopus bimaculoides, assembly GCF_046866305.1. Classification (NCBI taxonomy): domain Eukaryota; kingdom Metazoa; phylum Mollusca; class Cephalopoda; order Octopoda; family Octopodidae; genus Octopus; species Octopus bimaculoides. Next base: position 245,182 of record NW_028315309.1, on the reverse strand, counting down.
ATCGCCATCGCCATCGCCATCGCAATCGCCATCGCCATCGCCATCGCCATCGCAATCGCCATCGCAATCGCAATCGCAATCGCAATCGCAATCGCCATCGCAATCGCCATCGCAATCGCCATCGCAATCGCCATCGCAATCGCAATCGCCATCGCAATCGCAATCGCTATCGCCATCGCCATCGCAATCGCAATCGCCATCGCAATCGCAATCGCAATCGCAATCGCAATCGCCATCGCAATCGTCATCGCAATCACAATCACAATCACAATCACAATCACCATCACCATCACCATCACCATCACCATCACAATCACAATCACAATCACAATCACCATCACCATCAACATCACCATCACCATCACCATCACCATCACAATCACAATCACAATCACAATCACCATCACCATCACCATCACCATCACCATCACCATCACAATCGCAATCACAATCGCAATCACAATCGCAATCACATTCGCAATCACAATCGCAATCACAATCGCAATCACAATCGGAATCACAATCGCAATCGCCATCGCAATCGCCATCGCAATCGCCATCGCAATCGCCATCGCAATCGTCATCGCAATCGCAATCGCAATCGCAATCGCAATCGCCATCGCAATCGCCATCGCAATCGCCATCGCCATCGCAATCACAATCACAATCACAATCACCATCACCATCACCATCACCATCACCATCACCATCACAATCACAATCACAATCACAATCGCAATCGCCATCGCAATCGCCATCGCAATCGCCATCGCAATCGCAATCGCAATCGCAATCGCAATCGCAATCGCCATCGCAATCGCCATCGCAATCGCCATCGCAATCACAATCACAATCACAATCACCATCACCATCACCATCACCATCACCATCACAATCACAATCACAATCACAATCACAATAACCATCACCATCACCATCACCATCACCATCACCATCACAATCACAATCACAATCACAATCACAATCACAATCACCATCACCATCACCATCACCATCACCATCACCATCACAATCGCAATCATAATCGCAATCACAATCGCAATCACAATCGCAATCACAATCGCAATCACAATCGCAATCACAATCGCAATCGCCATCGCAATCGCCATCGCAATCGCCATCGCAATCGCCATCGCAATCGCCATCGCAATCGCAATCGCAATCGCAATCGCAATCGCAATCGCCATCGCCATCGCAATCGCCATCGCAATCGCAATCGCAATCGCAATCGCAATCGCCATCGCAATCGCCATCGCAATCGCCATCGCAATCGCCATCGCAATCGCCATCGCAATCGCAATCGCCATCGCCATCGCCATCGCCATCGCCATCGCAATCGCAATCGCAATCGCAATCGCAATCGCAATCACAATCGCAATCGCAATCGCAATCACAATCGCAATCACAACCGCAATCACAATCACAATCACAATCACAATCACAATCACAATCACAATCACCATCACCATCACCATCACCATCACCATCACAATCACAATCACAATCACAATCACAATCACCATCACCATCACCATCACCATCACCATCACCATCACAATCACCATCACCATCACCATCACCATCACCATCACAATCACAATCACAATCACAATCACAATCGCAATCGCAATCGCAATGGCAATCGCCTTTGCAATCGCAATCGCAATCGCAATCGCAATCGCAATCGCAATCGCAATCGCCATCGCAATCGTCATCGCAATCACAATCACAATCACAATCACCATCACCATCACCATCACCATCACCATCACAATCACAATCACAATCACAATCACAATCACCATCACCATCACCATCACCATCACCATCACCATCACAATCACAATCACAATCACAATCACCATCACCATCACCATCACCATCACCATCACAATCACAATCACAATCACAATCACCATCACCATCACCATCACCATCACCATCACCATCACCATCACAATCACCATCACCATCACCATCACCATCACAATCACAATCACAATCACAATCACAATCACAATCACCATCACCATCACCATCACCATCACCATCACCATCACCATCGCAATCACAATCGCAATCACAATCGCAATCACAATCGCAATCACAATCGCAATCACAATCGCAATCGCCATCGCCATCGCAATCGCCATCGCAATCGCCATCGCAATCGCCATCGCCATCGCCATCGCAATCGCCATCGCAATCGCAATCGCAATCGCAATCGCAATCGCAATCGCAATCGCCATCGCAATCGCCATCGCAATCGCAATCGCAATCGCAATCGCAATCGCAATCGCAATCGCAATCGCAATCGCCATCGCAATCGCAATCGCAATCGTAATCGCAATCGCAATCGCAATCGCCATCGCAATCGCAATCGCAAACGCAATCGCAATCGCAATCGCAATCGCTATCGCAATCGCCATCGCAATCGCCATCGCAGTCGCAATCGCAATCGCAATCGCAATCGCAATCGCAATCGCAATCGCAATCGCAATCGCCATCGCAATCGCCATCGCCATCGCCATCGCAATCGCCATCGCAATCGCAATCGCCATCGCAATCGCAATCGCCATCGCAATCGCAATCGCCATCGCCATCGCCATCGCCATCGCAATCGCAATCGCTATCGCCATCGCCATCGCAATCGCCATCGCCATCGCCATCGCCATCGCCATCGCAATCGCCATCGCCATCGCCATCGCAATCGCCATCGCAATCGCAATCGCCATCGCAATCGCAATCGCCATCGCAATCGCAATCGCAATCGCAATCGCCATCGCAATCGTCATCGCAATCACAATCACAATCACCATCACCATCACCATCACCATCACCATCACCATCACAATCACAATCACAATCACAATCACCATCACCATCACCATCACCATCACCATCACCATCACAATCACAATCACAATCACAATCACAATCACAATCACCATCACCATCACCATCACCATCACCATCACCATCACAATCGCAATCACAATCGCAATCACAATCGCAATCACAATCGCAATCACAATCGCAATCACAATCGCAATCGCCATCGCAATCGCCATCGCAATCGCCATCGCAATCGCCATCGCAATCGCAATCGCAATCGCAATCGCAATCGCAATCGCCATCGCAATCGCCATCGCAATCGCCATCGCAATCACAATCACAATCACAATCACCATCACCATCACCATCACCATCACCATCACCATCACAATCACAATCACAATCACAATCACCATCACCATCACCATCACCATCACCATCACAATCACAATCACAATCACAATCACAATCACAATCACAATCACCATCACCATCACCATCACCATCACAATTGCAATCACAATCGCAATCACAATCGCAATCACAATCGCAATCGCAATCGCAATCGCAATCGCAATCGCAATCGCAATCGCCATCGCAATCGCCATCGCAATCGCCATCGCAATCACAAGCCATCGCAATCACAATCACAATCACCATCACCATCACCATCACCATCACCATCACAATCACAATCACAATCACAATCACCATCACCATCACCATCACCATCACCATCACAATCACAATCACAATCACAATCACCATCACCATCACCATCACCATCACCATCACCATCACCATCACAATTGCAATCACAATCGCAATCACAATCGCAATCACAATCGCAATCACAATCGCAATCACAATCGCAATCGCCATCGCAATCGCCATCGCAATCGCCATCGCAATCGCCATCGCAATCGCCATCTCAATCGCAATCGCCATCGCAATCGCAATCGCAATCGCCATCGCAATCGCCATCGCAATCGCAATCGCAATCGCCATCGCAATCGCCATCGCAATCGCCATCGCAATCGCAATCGCAATCGCAATCGCAATCGCAATCGCAATCGCAATCGCAATCGCAATTGCAATCGCAATCGCCATCGCAATCGCCATCGCAATCGCCATCGCAATCGCCATCGCAATCGCAATCGCGATCGCCATCGCAATCGCCATCGCCATCGCCATCGCCATCGCCATCGCAATCGCAATCGCAATCCCAATCGCCATCGCAATCGCAGTCGCAATCGCAATCGCCATCGCAATCGCCATCGCCATCGCAATCGCCATCGCAATCGCCATCGCCATCGCCATCGCAATCGCCATCGCCATCGCAATCGCCATCGCCATCGCCATCGCAATCGCCATCGCAATCGCATTCGCAATCGCAATCGCAATCGCAATCGCAATCGCATTCGCAATCGCAATCGCAATCGCAATCGCAATCGCAATCGCAATCGCAATCGCAATCGCAATCGCCATCGCAATCGCCATCGCAATCGCCATCGCAATCGCAATCGCCATCGCAATCCCCATCGCCATCGCAATCGCAATCGCCATCGCCATCGCCATCGCAATCGCCATCGCCATCGCCATCGCCATCGCAATCGCCATCGCAATCGCAATCGCAATCGCAATCGCAATCGCCATCGCAATCGCCATCGCAATCGCCATCGCCATCGCCATCGCAATCGCCATCGCAATCGCAATCGCCATCGCCATCGCCATCGCCATCGCAATCGCAATCGCTATCGCAATCGCAATCGCAATCGCAATCACAATCACAATCACCATCACCATCACCATCACCATCACCATCACAATCACCATCACCATCACCATCACCATCACCATCACCATCACAATCACAATCACAATCACAATCCCAATCACAATCACAATCACAATCACAATCGCAATCGCAATCGCAATCGCAATCGCAATCGCCATGGCAATCGCAATCGCAATCGCAATCGCCATCGCAATCGTCATCGCAATCACAATCACAATCACCATCACCATCACCATCACCATCACCATCACCATCACAATCACAATCACAATCACAATCACCATCACCATCACCATAACCATCACCATCACCATCACAATCACAATCACAATCACAATCACAATCACAATCACCATCACCATCACCATCACCATCACCATCACCATCACCATCACAATCGCAATCACAATCGCAATCACAATCGCAATCACAATCGCAATCACAATTGCAATCACAATCGCAATCACAATCGCAATCACAATCGCAATCGCCATCGCAATCGCCATCGCAATCGCCATCGCAATCGCCATCGCAATCGCAATCGCAATCGCAATCGCAATCGCAATCGCAGTCGCAATCGCCATCACAATCACCATCACCATCACCATCACCATCACCATCACCATCACCATCACCATCACCATCACCATCACAATTGCAATCACAATCGCAATCACAATCGCAATCACAATCGCAATCACAATCGCAATCGCCATCGCAATCGCCATCGCAATCGCCATCGCAATCGCCATCGCAATCGCCATCGCAATCGCCATCGCAATCGCAATCGCAATCGCAATCGCAATCGCAATCGCAATCGCAATCGCCATCGCAATCGCCATCGCAATCGCAATCGCAATCGCAATCGCCATCGCAATCGCCATCGCAATCGCAATCGCAATCGCAATCGCAATCGCAATCGCCATCGCAATCGCCATCGCAATCGCAATCGCAATCGCAATCGCAATCGCAATCGCAATCGCAATCGCAATCGCAATCGCCATCGCAATCGCCATCGCAATCGCCATCGCAATCGCCATCGCAATCGCCATCGCAATCGCAATCGCGATCGCCATCGCAATCGCCATCGCCATCGCCATCGCCATCGCCATCGCAATCGCAATCGCAATCCCAATCGCCATCGCAATCGCAGTCGCAATCGCAATCGCCATCGCAATCGCCATCGCCATCGCAATCGCCATCGCAATCGCCATCGCCATCGCCATCGCAATCGCAATCGCCATCGCCATCGCCATCGCAATCGCCATCGCAATCGCATTCGCAATCGCAATCGCAATCGCAATCGCAATCGCAATCGCAATCGCCATCGCAATCGCAATCGCAATCGCAATCGCAATCGCAATCGCAATCGCCATCGCAATCGCCATCACAATCACCATCACCATCACCATCACCATCACCATCACAATCACAATCACAATCACAATCACAATCACAATCACAATCACAATCGCAATCGCAATCGCAATGGCAATCGCCATTGCAATCGCAATCGCAATCGCAATCGCAATCGCAATCGCAATCGCCATCGCAATCGTCATCGCAATCACAATCACAATCACAATCACCATCACCATCACCATCACCATCACCATCACAATCACAATCACAATCACAATCACAATCACCATCACCATCACCATCACCATCACAATCACAATCACAATCGCAATCGCAATCGCAATCGCAATCGCCATCGCAATCGCAATCGCCATCGCCATCGCAATCGCCATCGCAATCGTCATCGCAATCGCCATCGCAATCGCCATCGCCATCGCCATCGCAATCGCAATCGCAATCGCAATCCCAATCGCAATCGCCATCGCAATCGCAATCGCCATCGCAATCGCAATCGCAATCGCCATCGCAATCGCAATCGCAATCGCCATCGCCATCGCCATCGCAATCGCCATCGCCATCGCAATCGCAATCGCAATCGCAATCGCAATCCCAATCGCAATCACAATCAAAATCACAATCACAATCACAATCAAAATCACAATCACAATCACAATCACAATCACAATCGCAATCGCAATCGCCATCGCCATCGCCATCGCAATCGCAATCGCAATCGCAATCGCCGTCGCAATCGCCATCGCAATCGCAATCGCAATCGCAATCGCAATCGCAATCGCAATCGCAATCGCCATCGCAATCGCCATCGCAATCGCCATCGCAATCGCCATCGCAATCGCAATCGCAATCGCAATCGCCATCGCAATCGACATCGCCATCGCCATCGCCATCGCCATCGCAATCCCAATCGCAATCGCAATCGCCATCGCAATCGCAGTCGCAATCGCAATCGCCATCGCAATCGCCATCGCCATCGCAATCGCCATCGCAATCGCCATCGCAATCGCAATCGCCATCGCAATCGCAATCGCCATTGCCATCGCCATCGCCATCGCAATCGCAATCGCAATCGCCATCGCCATCGCAATCGCCATCGCCATCGCCATCGCCATCGCCATCGCCATCGAAATCGCAATCGCAATCACAATCGCAATCACAATCACAATCACAATCACAATCACAATCACAATCACCATCACCATCACCATCACCATCACCATCACAATCACAATCCCAATCACAATCACAATCACAATCACAATCGCAATCGCAATCGCCATCGCAATCGCAATCGCAGTCGCAATCGCAATCGCAATCGCCATCGCCATCGCAATCGCCATCGCAATCGCCATCGCAATCGCAATCGCAATCGCAATCGCAATCGCAATCGCCATCGCAATCGCAATCGCCATCGCCATCGCCATCGCCATCGCCATCGCAATCGCAATCGCAATCGCAATCGCAATCGCCATCGCAATCGCAGTCGCAATCGCAATCGCCATCGCAATCGCCATCGCCATCGCAATCGCCATCGCAATCGCCATCGCCATCGCCATCGCAATCGCCATCGCCATCGCAATCGCAATCGCCATCGCCATCGCCATCGCAATCGCAATCGCAATCACAATCGCAATCGCCATCGCAATCGCAATCGCAATCGCAATCGCAATCGCAATCGCCATCGCCATCGCAATCGCAATCGCAATCGCCATCGCCATCGCAATCGCCATCGCCATCGCCATCGCCATCGCCATCGCCATCGAAATCGCAATCGCAATCACAATCGCAATCACAATCACAATCACAATCACAATCACAATCACAATCACCATCACCATCACCATCACCATCACCATCACAATCACAATCCCAATCACAATCACAATCACAATCACAATCGCAATCGCAATCGCCATCGCAATCGCAATCGCAGTCGCAATCGCAATCGCAATCGCCATCGCCATCGCAATCGCCATCGCAATCGCCATCGCAATCGCAATCGCAATCGCAATCGCAATCGCCATCGCCATCGCCATCGCCATCGCCATCGCAATCGCAATCGCAATCGCAATCGCCATCGCAATCGCAGTCGCAATCGCAATCGCCATCGCAATCGCCATCGCCATCGCAATCGCCATCGCAATCGCCATCGCCATCGCAATCGCCATCGCCATCGCCATCGCAATCGCCGTCGCCATCGCAATCGCAATCGCAATCGCAATCGCAATCGCCATCGCAATCGCCATCGCCATCGCAATCGCAATCGCAATCGCAATCGCAATCGCAATCGCCATCGCAATCGCCATCGCAATCGCCATCGCAATCGCCATCGCAATCGCAATCACAATCGCAATCGCAATCGCAATCGCCATCGCAATCGACATCGCCATCGACATCGCCATCGCCATCGCAATCGCAATCGCAATCGCAATCGCCATCGCAATCGCAGTCGCAATCGCCATCGCCATCGCAATCGCCATCGCCATCGCCATCGCCATCGCCATCGCAATCGCAATCGCAATCGCAATCGCAATCGCAATCGCAATCGCAATCGCAATCGCAATCGCAATCGCAATCACGATCGCAATCACAATCGCAATCACAATCGCAATCACAATCAAAATCACAATCACAATCACAATCAAAATCACAATCACAATCACAATCACAATCACAATCGCAATCGCAATCGCAATCGCCATCGCAATCGCAATCGCAGTCGCAATCGCAATCGCAATCGCAATCGCCATCGCAATCGCCATCGCAATCGCCATCGCAATCGCCATCGCAATCGCCATCGCAATCGCAATCGCCATCGCAATCGCAATCGCCATCGCCATCGCCATCGCCATCGCAATCGCAATCGCAATTGCCATCGCCATCGCAATCGCCATCGCCATCGCCATCGCCATCGCCATCGAAATCGCAATCGCAATCACAATCGCAATCACAATCACAATCACAATCACAATCACAATCACAATCACCATCACCATCACAATCACCATCACCATCACAATCACAATCCCAATCACAATCACAATCGCAATCGCAATCGCAATCGCAATCGCCATCGCAATCGCAATCGCAGTCGCAATCGCAATCGCAATCGCAATCGCAATCGCAATCGCCATCGCAATCGCCATCGCAATCGCCATCGCCATCGCCATCGCCATCGCCATCGCCATCGCAATCGCAATCGCAATCGCCATCGCAATCGCAATCGCAATCGCAATCGCAATCGCAATCGCCATCGCAATCGCCATCGCAATCGCCATCGCAATCGCAATCGCAATCGCAATCGCCATCGCAATCGCCATCGCCATCGCCATCGCCATCGCCATCGCAATCGCAATCGCAATCGCAATCGCCATCGCAATCGCAGTCGCAATCGCAATCGCCATCGCAATCGCAATCGCAATCGCCATCGCCATCGCAATCGCCATCGCCATCGCCATCGCAATCGCCATCGCAATCGCCATCGCCATCGCAATCGCAATCGCAATCGCAATCCCAATCGCAATCACAATCAAAATCACAATCACAATCACAATCAAAATCACAATCACAATCACAATCACAATCACAATCGCAATCGCAATCTCAATCGCCATCGCAATCGCAATCGCCATCGCCATCGCAATCGCCATCGCCATCGCCATCACAATCGCCATCGCAATCGCCATCGCCATCGCCATCGCAATCGCAATCGCAATCGCAATCCCAATCGCAATCGCCATCGCAATCGCCATCGCAATCGCAATCGCAATCGAAATCGCAATCGCAATCGCAATCGCCATCGCAATCGCCATCGCAATCGCCATCGCAATCGCCATCGCAATCGCAATCGCAATCGCAATCGCCATCGCAATCGCCATCGCAATCGCCATCGCAATCGCCATCGCAATCGCCATCGCAATCGCCATCGCAATCGCAATCGCAATCGCCATCACCATCACCATCACCATCACCATCATCATCATCACAATCACCATCACCATCACCATCACAATCACAATCACCATCACCATCACCATCACAATCACCATCACAATCACAATCACAATCACAATCACCATCCATCACCATCACCATCACCATCACAATCACAATCACAATCACAATCACCATCACCATCACCATCACCATCACCATCACCATCACCATCACCATCACAATCACAATCACATTCACAATCACAATCACAATCACAATCACAATCGCAATCACCATCATCATCACCATCACCATCACCATCACCATCACAATCACAATCACAATCACAATCACCATCACCATCACCATCACCATCACCATCACAATCACCATCACCATCACCATCACCATCACCATCACAATCACAATCACAATCACAATCACAATCACAATCACAATCACAATCGCAATCGCAATCGCAATGGCAATCGCCATTGCAATCGCAATCGCAATCGCAATCGCAATCGCAATCGCAATCGCCATCGCAATCGTCATCGCAATCACAATCACAATCACAATCACCATCACCATCACCATCACCATCACCATCACAATCACAATCACAATCACAATCACAATCACCATCACCATCACCATCACCATCACAATCACAATCACAATCGCAATCGCAATCGCAATCGCAATCGCCATCGCAATCGCCATCGCCATCGCAATCGCCATCGCAATCGCGATGGCGATGGCGATGGCGATTGCGATTGCGATTGCGATTGCGATTGCGATGGCGATTGCGATGGCGATTGCGATTGCGATTGCGATTGCGTTTGCGATTGCGATTGCGATTGCGATGGCGATTGCGATTGCGTTTGCGATTGCGATTGCGATTGCGATTGCGATGGCGATTGCGATGGCGATTGCGATTGCGATGGCGATTGCGATGGCGATGGCGATTGCGATGGCGATTGCGATGTCAATTGCGATGGCGATTGCGATGTCGATTGCGATTGCGATTGCGATTGCGATTGCGATTGCGATTGTGATTGTGATTGTGATTGTGATTGGGATTGTGATGGCGATGGCGATTGCGATTGCGATTGTGATTGTGATTGTGATTGTGATTGGGATTGTGATTGTGATGGTGATGGCGATGGCGATGGCGATTGCGATGGCGATTGCGATTGCGATTGCGATTGCGATTGCGACTGCGATTGCGATTGCGATGGCGATTGCGATTGCGATTGTGATTGTGATTGTGATTGTGATTGGGATTGTGATTGTGATGGTGATGGTGATGGTGATGGTGATGGTGATTGTGATTGTGATTGTGATTGTGATTGTGATTGTGATTGTGATTGCGATTGCGATTTCGATGGCGATGGCGATTGCGACTGCGATTGCGATGGCGATTGCGATTGCGATTGCGATTGCGATGGTGATGGCGATGGCGATTGCGATGGCGATGGCGATGGCGATTGCGATTGCGATTGCGATTGCGATTGCGATGGCGATTGCGATGGCGATTGCGATTGCGATTGCGATTGCGTTTGCGATTGCGATTGCGATTGCGATGGCGATTGCGATTGCGTTTGCGATTGCGATTGCGATTGCGATTGCGATGGCGATTGCGATGGCGATTGCGATTGCGATTGCGATTGCGATGGCGATTGCGATGGCGATTGCGATGGCGATTGCGATGGCGATTGCGATTGTGATTGTGATTGTGATTGCGATTGTGATTGCGATTGTGATTGCGATTGTGATTGCAATGGTGATGGTGATGGTGATGGTGATGGTGATGGTGATGGTGATGGTGATTGTGATTGTGATTGTGATTGTGATGGTGATGGTGATGGTGATGGTGATGGTGATGGTGATTGTGATTGTGATTGTGATTGCGATGGCGATTGCGATGGCGATTGCGATGGCGATTGCGACTGCGATTGCGATTGCGATTGCGATTGCGATTGCGATGGCGATTGCGATGGCGATTGCGATGGCGATTGCGATGGCGATTGCGATTGTGATTGCGATTGTGATTGCGATTGTGATTGCGATTGTGATTGCGATTGTGATTGCGATTGTGATTGCGATTGTGATTGCGATTGTGATGGTGATGCTGATGGTGATGGTGATGGTGATGGTGATGGTGATTGTGATTGTGATTGTGATTGTGATTGTGATGGTGATGGTGATGGTGATGGTGATGGTGATGGTGATTGTGATTGTGATTGTGATTGTGATTGTGATGGTGATGGTGATGGTGATGGTGATGGTGATGGTGATTGTGATTGTGATTGCGATGACGATTGCGATGGCGATTGCGATTGCGATTGCGATTGCGATTGCGATGGCGATTGCGATTGCGATTGCGATTGCGATTGCGATTGTGATTGTGATTGTGATTGTGATTGGGATTGTGATTGTGATTGTGATTGTGATGGTGATGGTAATGGTGATGGTGATGGTGATGGTGATTGTGATGGTGATGGTGATGGTGATGGTGATGGTGATGGTGATTGTGATTGTGATTGCGATTGCGATTGCGATTGCGATAGCGATTGCGATTGCGATGGCGATGGCGATGGCGATGGCGATTGCGATTGCGATGGCGATTGCGATTGCGATGGCGATTGCGATGGCGATGGCGATGGCGATTGCGATGGCGATTGCGATGGCGATTGCGATTGCGATTGCGATTGCGATTGCGATTGCGATTGCGATGGCGATTGCGATGGCGATTGCGATTGCGATTGCGATTGCGATTGCGATTGCGATTGCGATGGCGATTGCGATTGCGATTGCGATTGCGATTGCGATTGCGATGGCGTTTGCGATGGCGAATGCGATTGCGATTGCGATTGCGATTGCGATTGCGATTGCGATTGCGATGGCGATTGCGATTGCGATTCCGATTGCGATGGCGATTGCGATGGCGATTGCGATGGCGATTGCGATGGCGATTGCGATGGCGATTGCGATGGCGATTGCGATGGCGATTGCGATTGTGATTGCGATTGTGATTGCGATTGTGATTGCGATTGTGATTGCGATTGTGATTGCGATTGTGATGGTGATGGTGATGGTGATGGTGATGGTGATGGTGATTGTGATTGTGATTGTGATTGTGATTGTGATTGTGATGGTGATGGTGATGGTGATGGTGATGGTGATGGTGATGGTGATTGTGATTGTGATTGTGATGGTGATGGTGATGGTGATGGTGATGGTGATGGTGATTGTGATTGTGATTGTGATTGCGATGGCGATGGCGATTGCGATGGCGATTGCGATGGCGATTGCGATTGCGATTGCGATTGCGATTGCGATGACGATTGCGATGGCGATTGCGATGGCGATTGCGATGGCGATTGCGATGGCGATTGCGATTGTGATTCCGATTGTGATTGCGATTGTGATTGCGATTGTGATTGCGAATGTGATTGCGATTGTGATTGCGATTGTGATTGCGATTGTGATGGTGATGGTGATGGTGATGGTGATGGTGATGGTGATTGTGATTGTGATTGTGATTGTGATGGTGATGGTGATGGTGATGGTGATGTTGATGGTGATGGTGATTGTGATTGTGATTGTGATTGTGATGGTGATGGTGATGGTGATGGTGATGGTGATGGTGATTGTGATTGTGATTGTGATTGCGATGACGATTGCGATGGCGATTGCGATTGCGATTGCGATTGCGATTGCGATGGCGATTGCGATTGCGATGGCGATGGCGATAGCGATTGCGATGGCGATTGCGATTGCGATGGCGATTGCGATGGCGATTGCGATGGCGATTGCGATGGCGATTGCGATTGCGATTGCGATTGCGATTGCGATGGCGATTGCGATGGCGATGGCGATGGCGATGGCGATTGCGATGGCGATGGCGATGGCGATTGCGATTGCGATGGCGATGGGGATTGCGATGGCGATTGCGATTGCGATGGCGATTGCGATGGCGATTGCGATGGCGATTGCGATGGCGATTGCGATTGCGATTGCGATTGCGATTGCGATTGCGATTGCGATGGCGATTGCGATTGCGATTGCGATTGCGATTGCGATTGCGATTGCGAATGCGATTGCGATGGCGATTGCGATGGCGATGGCGATGGCGATTGCGATGGCGATGGCGATGGCGATTGCGATGGCGATGGCGATGGCGATTGCGATGGCGATTGCGATGGCGATGGCGATTGCGATGGCGATTGCGATTGCGACTGCGATTGCGATGGCGATTGGGATTGCGATTGCGATTGCGATGGCGATGGCGATGGCGATGGCGATGGCGATTGCGATGGCGATCGCGATTGCGATTGCGATGGCGATTGCGATGGCGATTGCGATGGCGATTGCGATGGCGATTGCGATTGCGATTGCGATTGCGATTGCGATTGCGATTGCGATTGCGATGGCGATTGCGATGGCGATTGCGATTGCGATTGCGATTGCGATTGCGATGGCGATTGCGATGGCGATTGCGATTGCGATTGCGATTGCGATTGCGATGGCGATTGCGATGGCGATTGCGATTGCGATTGCGATTGCGATTGCGATTGCGATTGCGATTGCGATTGCGATTGCGATTGCGATGGCGATTGCGATGGCGATTGCGATGGCGATTGCGATTGTGATTGCGATTGTGATTGCGATTGTGATTGCGATTGTGATTGCGATTGTGATTGCGATTGTGATTGCAATTGTGATGGTGATGGTGATGGTGATGGTGATGGTGATGGTGATGGTGATTGTGATTGTGATTGTGATTGTGATTGTGATGGTGATGGTGATGGTGATGGTGATGGTGATGGTGATTGTGATTGTGATTGTGATGGTGATGGTGATGGTGATGGTGATGGTGATTGTGATTGTGATTGTGATTGCGATGGCGATTGCGATGGCGATTGCGATGTCGATTGCGATTGCGATTGCGATTGCGATTGCGATTGCGATTGCGATTGTGATTGCGATTGTGATTGCGATTGTGATTGCGATTGTGATTGCGATTGTGATGGTGATGGTGATGGTGATGGTGATGGTGATGGTGATGGTGATTGTGATTGTGATTGTGATTGTGATTGTGATTGTGATGGTGATGGTGATGGTGATGGTGATGGTGATGGTGATGGTGATTGTGATTGTGATTGTGATTGTGATGGTGATGGTGATGGTGATGGTGATGGTGATTGTGATTGTGATTGTGATTGCGATGGCGATTGCGATGGCGATTGCGATGGCGATTGCGATTGCGATTGCGATTGCGATTGCGATTGCGATTGCGATTGCGATGGCGATTGCGATGGCGATTGCGATGGCGATTGCGATGGCGATTGCGATTGTGATTGCGATTGTGATTGCGATTGTGATTGCGATTGTGATTGCGATTGTGATTGCGATTGTGATTGCGATTGTGATGGTGATGATGATGGTGATGGTGATGGTGATGGTGATGGTGATTGTGATTGTGATTGTGATTGTGATTGTGATGGTGATGGTGATGGTGATGGTGATGGTGATGGTGATGGTGATTGTGATTGTGATTGTGATTGTGATTGTGATGGTGATGGTGATGGTGATGGTGATGGTGATGGTGATGGTGATGGTGATTGTGATTGTGATTGCGATGACGATTGCGATGGCGATTGCGATTGCGATTGCGATTGCGATTGCGATTGCGATGGCGATTGCGATTGCGATGGCGATTGCGATTGCGATGGCGATTGCGATGGCGATGGCGATGGCGATTGCGATGGCGATGGCGATGGCGATGGCGATGGCGATGGCGATGGCGATGGCGATTGCGATGGCGATGGCGATAGCGATTGCGATTGCGTTGGCGATGGCGATGGCGATGGCGATTGCGATTGCGATGGCGATTGCGATTGCGATGGCGATTGCGATGGCGATGGCGATGGCGATTGCGATGGCGATTGCGATGGCGATTGCGATTGCGATTGCGATTGCGATTGCGATTGCGATTGCGATTGCGATTGCGATTGCGATTGCGACTGCGATGGCGATTGCGATGGCGATTGCGATGGCGATTGCGATTGCGATTGCGATTGCGATTGCGATTGCGATTGCGATTGCGATGGCGATTGCGATGGCGATTGCGATTGCGATTGCGATTACGATTGCGATTGCGATTGCAATGGCGATTGCGATGGCGATTGCGATGGCGATTGCGATGGCGATTGCGATGGCGATTGCGATTGCGATTGCGATTGCGATTGCGATTGCGATTGCGATTGCGATGGCGATTGCGATGGCGATTGCGATTGCGATTGCGATTGCGATTGCGATTGCGATGGCGATTGCGATGGCGATGGCGATGGCGATTGCGATGGCGATTGCGATGGCGATTGCGATGGCGATGGCGATTGCGATTGTGATTGCGATTGTGATTGCGATTGTGATTGCGATTGTGATTGCGATTGTGATTGCGATGGTGATGGTGATGGTGATGGTGATGGTGATGGTGATGGTGATTGTGATTGTGATTGTGACTGTGATTGTGATTGTGATGGTGATGGTGATGGTGATGGTGATTGTGATGGTGATGGTGATGGTGATGGTGATGGTGATTGTGATTGTGATTGTGATTGTGATTGTGATGGTGATGGTGATGGTGATGGTGATGGTGATTGTGATTGTGATTGTGATGGTGATGGTGATGGTGATGGTGATGGTGATGGTGATTGTGATTGTGATTGTGATTGTGATTGTGATTGTGATGGTGATGGTGATGGTGATGGTGATGGTGATTGTGATTGTGATTGTGATTGCGATGACGATTGCGATGGCGATTGCGATTGCGATTGCGATTGCGATTGCGATTGCGATTGCGATTGCAAAGGCGATTGCCATTGCGATTGCGATTGCGATTGTGATTGTGATTGTGATTGTGATTGTGATGGTGATGGTGATGGTGATGGTGATGGTGATTGTGATGGTGATGGTGATGGTGATGGTGATGGTGATGGTGATTGTGATTGTGATTGTGATTGTGATTGTGATGCTGATGGTGATGGTGATGGTGATTGTGATTGTGATTGTGATTGTGATTGTGATTGTGATTTTGATTTTGATTGTGATGGTGATGGTGATGGTGATGGTGATGGTGATTGTGATGGTGATGGTGATGTTGATGGTGATGGTGATGGTGATTGTGATTGTGATTGTGATTGTGATTGTGATGGTGATGGTGATGGTGATGGCGATGGCGATTGCGATTGCGATTGTGATTGTGATTGTGATTGTGATTGTGATTTTGATTGTGATTGTGATTGTGATTTTGATTGTGATTGCGATGGCGATTGCGATTGCGATTGCGATTGCGATTGCGATTGCGACTGCGATTGCGATTGCGATGGCGATGGCGACTGCGATTGCGATTGCGATGGCGATTGCGATTGCGATTGCGATTGCGATTGTGATTGTGATTGGGATTGTGATTGTGATGGTGATGGTGATTGTGATGGTGATGGTGATTGTGATTGTGATTGTGATTGTGATTGTGATTGTGATTGCGATTGTGATTGCGATTGCGATTGCGATGGCGATGGCGATGGCGATGGCGATTGCGATGGCGATGGCAATTGCGATTGCGATTGCGATGGCGATGGCGATGGCGATGGCGATTGCGATTGCGATGGCGATTGCGATTGCGATGGCGATTGCGATGGCGATTGCGATGGCGATTGCGATGGCGATTGCGATGGCGATTGCGATTGCGATTGCGATTGCGACTGCGATTGCGATTGCGATGGCGATTGCGATTGCGATTGCGATTGTGATTGTGATTGTGATTGTGATTGTGATTTTGATTGTGATTGTGATTGTGATTTTGATTGTGATTGCGATTGTGATTGCGATTGTGATTGCGATTGTGATTGCGATTGCGATTGCGATGGCGATTGCGATTGCGATTGCGATGGCGATGGCGATGGCGATGGCGATGGCGATGGCGATGGCGATGGCGATTGCGATGGCGATTGCGATTGCGATTGCGATTGCGATTGCGATTGCGACTGCGATTGCGATTGCGATGGCGATTGCGATTGCGATTGCGATTGCGATTGTGATTGTGATTGGGATTGTGATTGTGATGGTGATGGTGATTGTGATGGTGATGGTGATTGTGATTGTGATTGTGATTGTGATTGTGATTGTGATTGCGATTGTGATTGCGATTGCGATTTCGATGGCGATGGCGATGGCGATGGCGATGGCGATTGCGATGGCGATGGCAATTGCGATTGCGATTGCGATGGCGATGGCTATGGCGATGGCGATTGCGATTGCGATGGCGATTGCGATTGCGATGGCGATTGCGATTGCGATGGCGATTGCGATGGCGATTGCGATGGCGATTGCGATGGCGATTGCGATGGCGATTGCGATTGCGATTGCGATTGCGACTGCGATTGCGATTGCGATGGCGATTGCGATTGCGATTGCGATTGTGATTGTGATTGTGATTGTGATTTTGATTGTGATTGTGATTGTGATTTTGATTGTGATTGCGATTGTGATTGCGATTGTGATTGCGATTGTGATTGCGATTGTGATTGCGATTGCGATTGCGATTGCGATTGCGATTGCGATTGCGATTGCGATTGCGATTGCAATGGCGATGGCGATGGCGATGGCGATGGCGATTGCGATGGCGATGGCGATTGCGACTGCGATTGCGATGGCGATTGCGATTGCGATTGCGATTGCGATGGCGATGGCGATGGCGATGTCGATTGCGATGGCGATTGCGATTGCGATTGCGATTGTGATTGCGATTGCGATGGCGATTGCGATGGCGATTGCGATGGCGATTGCGATGGCGATTGCGATTGCGATTGCGATTGCGATTGCGATTGCGATTGCGATTGCGATTGCGATGGCGATGGCGATTGCGATGGCGATTGCGATTGCGATTGCGATTGCGATTGCGATTGCGATGGCGATTGCGATGGCGATTGCGATGGCGATGGCGATTGCGATTGCGATTGCGACTGCGATTGCGATTGCGATGGCGATTGCGATTGCGATTGTGATTGTGATTGTGATTGTGATTGGGATTGTGATTGTGATGGTGATGGTGATGGTGATGGTGATGGTGATTGTGATTGTGATTGTGATTGTGATTGTGATTGTGATTGCGATTGTGATTGCGATTGCGATTTCGATGGCGATGGCGATGGCGATGGCGATGGCGATGGCGATTGCGATGGCGATGGCGATTGCGATTGCGATTGCGATGGCGATGGCGATGGCGATGGCGATTGCGATTGCGATGGCGATTGCGATTGCGATTGCGATTGCGATTGCGATTGCGATGGCGATTGCGATGGCGATTGCGATTGCGATTGCGATGGCGATGGCGATTGCGATGGCGATGGCGATGGCGATGGCGATTGCGATGGCGATGGCGATGGCGATTGCGATGGCGATTGCGATGGCGATTGCGATGGCGATGGCGATTGCGATTGCGATTGCGACTGCGATTGCGATTGCGATTGCGATTGCGATTCCGATTGCGATGGCGATGGCGATGGCGATGGCGATTGCGATTGCGATTGCGATTGCGATTGCGATTGGTATTGCGATGGCGATTGCGATGGCGATTGCGATGGCGATTGCGATTGCGATTGCGATTGCGATTGCGATTGCGATGGCGATTGCGATTGCGATTGCGATGGCGATGGCGATGGCGATGGCGAAGGCGATGGCGATTGCGATGGCGATTGCGATTACGATTGCGATTGCGATTGCGACTGCGATTGCGATTGCGATGGCGATTGCGATTGCGATTGCGATTGCGATTGTGATTGTGATTGGGATTGTGATTGTGATGGTGATGGTGATTGTGATGGTGATGGTGATTGTGATTGTGATTGTGATTGTGATTGTGATTGTGATTGCGATTGTGATTGCGATTGCGATTTCGATGGCGATGGCGATGGCGATGGCGATGGCGATTGCGATGGCGATGGCGATTGCGATTGCGATTGCGATGGCGATGGCGATGGCGATGGCGATTGCGATTGCGATGGCGATTGCGATTGCGATGGCGATTGCGATGGCGATTGCGATGGCGATTGCGATGGCGATTGCGATGGCGATTGCGATGGCGATTGCGATTGCGATTGCGATTGCGACTGCGATTGCGATTGCGATGGCGATTGCGATTGCGATTGCGATTGCGATGGCGATGGCGATTGCGATGGCGATGGCGATGGCGATTGCGATGGCGATGGCGATTGCGATGGCGATTGCGATGGCGATGGCGATTGCAATTGCGATTGTGATTGTGATTGTGATTGTGATTGGGATTGTGATTGTGATGGTGATGGTGATGGTGATGGTGATGGTGATTGTGATTGTGATTGTGATTGTGATTGTGATTGTGATTGCGATTGTGATTGCGATTGCGATTTCGATGGCGATGGCGATGGCGATGGCGATGGCGAGTGCGATGGCGATGGCGATTGCGATTGCGATTGCGATGGCGATGGCGATGGCGATGGCGATTGCGATTGCGATGGCGATTGCGATTGCGATGGCGATTGCGATGGCGATTGCGATGGCGATTGCGATGGCGATTGCGATTGCGATTGCGATTGCGATTGCGATTGCGATTGCGACTGCGATTGCGATTGCGATGGCGATTGCGATTGCGATTGTGATTGTGATTGTGATTGTGATTGTGATTGTGATTTTGATTGTGATTGTGATTGTGATTTTGATTGTGATTGCGATTGTGATTGCGATTGTGATTGCGATTGTGATTGCGATTGTGATTGTGATTGTGATTGTGATTGTGATTTTGATTGTGATTGTGATTGTGATTTTGATTGTGATTGCGATTGTGATTGCGATTGTGATTGCGATTGTGATTGCGATTGCGATTGCGATTGCGATTGCGATTGCGATTGCGATTGCGATTGCGATTGCGATGGCGATGTCGATGGCGATGGCGATGGCGATTGCGATGGCGATGGCGATTGCGACTGCGATTGCGATGGCGATTGCGATTGCGATTGCGATTGCGATGGCGATGGCGATGGCGATGGCGATGTCGATTGCGATGGCGATTGCGATTGCGATTGCGATTGTGATTGCGATTGCGATGGCGATTGCGATGGCGATTGCGATGGCGATTGCGATGGCGATTGCGATTGCGATTGCGATTGCGATTGCGATTGCGATTGCGATGGCGATGGCGATTGCGATGGCGATTGCGATTGCGATTGCGATTGCGATTGCGATTGCGATGGCGATGGCGATTGCGATGGCGATGGCGATGGCGATTGCGATGGCGATGGCGATTGCGATGGCGATTGCGATGGCGATGGCGATTGCGATGGCGATTGCGATTGCGACTGCGATTGCGATGGCGATTGCGATTGCGATTGCGATTGCGATGGCGATGGCGATGGCGATGGCGATGGCGATGGCGATTGCGATTGCGATTGCGATTGCGATTGCTATGGCGATTGCGATGGCGATTGCGATGGCGATGGCGATTGCAATTGCGATTGTGATTGTGATTGTGATTGTGATTGGGATTGTGATTGTGATGGTGATGGTGATGGTGATGGTGATGGTGATTGTGATTGTGATTGTGATTGTGATTGTGATTGTGATTGCGATTGTGATTGCGATTGCGATTTCGATGGCGATGGCGATGGCGATGGCGATGGCGATTGCGATTGCGATTGCGATGGCGATGGCGATGGCGATGGCGATTGCGATTGCGATGGCGATTGCGATTGCGATGGCGATTGCGATGGCGATTGCGATGGCGATTGCGATGGCGATTGCGATGGCGATTGCGATTGCGATTGCGATTGCGATTGCGATTGCGATTGCGACTGCGATTGCGATTGCGATGGCGATTGCGATTGCGATTGTGATTGTGATTGTGATTGTGATTGTGATTGTGATTTTGATTGTGATTGTGATTGTGATTTTGATTGTGATTGCGATTGTGATTGCGATTGTGATTGCGATCGTGATTGCGATTGCGATTGCGATTGCGATTGCGATTGCGATTGCGATTGCGATTGCGATTGCGATTGCGATTGCGATGGCGATGGCGATGGCGATGGCGATGGCGATTGCGATGGCGATGGCGATTGCGATTGCGATGGCGATGGGGATGGCGATGGCGATTGCGATTGCGATGGCGATTGCGATGGCGAATGCGAATGCGATTGCGATTGCGATTGCGATTGCGATTGCGATGGCGATTGCGATTGCGATTTCGATTGCGATGGCGATGGCGATTGCGATGGCGATTGCGATTGCGATTGCGATTGCGATGGCGATTGCGATGGCGATTGCGATGGCGATTGCGATGGCGATTGCGATTGCGATTGCGATGGCGATGGCGATTGCGATTGCGATTGCGATGGCGATGGCGATGGCGATGGCGATGGCGATTGCGATGGCGATGGCGATGGCGATTGCGATTGCGATGGCGATGGGGATGGCGATGGCGATTGCGATTGCGATGGCGATTGCGATGGCGATTGCGAATGCGATGGCGATTGCGATTGCGATTGCGATTGCGATTGCGATTGCGATTGCGATGGCGATTGCGATGGCGATGGCGATTGCGATGGCGATTGCGATTGCGATTGCGATTGCGATTGCGATTGCGATTGCGATGGCGATTGCGATTGCGATGGCGATTGCGATGGCGATTGCGATGTCGATTGCGATTGCGATTGCGATTGCGATTGCGATTGCGATTGCGATGGCGATTGCGATGGCGATTGCGATTGGGATTGCGATTGCGATTGCGATTGCGATGGCGATGGCGATGGCGATTGCGATGGCGATGGCGATGGCGATTGCGATGGCGATGGCGATTGCGATTGCGATGGCGATTGCGATTGCGATTGCGATTGTGATTGTGATTGTGATTGTGATTGTGATTTTGATTGTGATTGTGATTGTGATTTTGATTGTGATTGCGATTGGGATTGCGATTGCGATTGCGATTGCGATTGCGATTGCGATTGCGATTGCGATGGCGATGGCGATGGCGATGGCGATGGCGATTGCGATGGCGATTGCGATGGCGATTGCGATGGCGATTGCGATTGCGATTGCGATTTCGATGGCGATTGCGATTGCGATTGCGATTGCGATTGCGATTGCGATTGCGATGGCGATTGCGATTGCGATTGCGATTGCGATTGCGATTGCGATTGCGATGGCGATGGCGATTGCGATGGCGATGGCGATGGCGATTGCGATTGCGATTGCGATGGCGATTGCGATTGCGATTGCGATGGCGATTGCGATGGCGATTGCGATGGCGATGGCGATTGCGATGGCGATGGCGATGGCGATTGCGATGGCGATGGCGATGGCGATTGCGATGGCGATGGCGATTGCGATTGGGATTGCGATTGCGATTGCGATTGCGATGGCGATGGCGATGGCGATTGCGATGGCGATGGCGATGGCGATTGCGATGGCGATGGCGATTGCGATTGAGATGGCGATTGCGATTGCGATTGCGATTGCGATTGTGATTGTGATTGTGATTGTGATTGTGATTTTGATTGTGATTGTGATTGTGATTTTGATTGTGATTGCGATTGGGATTGCGATTGCGATTGCGATTGCGATTGCGATTGCGATTGCGATTGCGATGGCGATGGCGATGGCGATGGCGATGGCGATTGCGATTGCGATGGCGATGGCGATTGCGATGGCGATGGCGATGGCGATTGGGATTGCGATGGCGATGGCGATTGCGATGGCGATGGCGATTGCGATTGGGATTGCGATTGCGATTGCGATTGCGATGGCGATGGCGATGGCGATTGCGATGGCGATGGCGATGGCGACTGCGATGGCGATGGCGATTGCGATTGCGATGGCGATTGCGATGGCGATTGCGATTGCGATGGCGATGGCGATGGCGATTGCGATTGCGATGGCGATTGCGATTGCGATTGCGATTGCGATTACGATGGCGATTGCGATTGCGATGGCGATTGCGATTGCGATTGCGATTGCGATTGCGATGGCGATTGCGATGGCGATTGCGATTGCGATTGCGATGGCGATGGCGATGGCGATTGCGATGGCGATGGCGATGGCGATTGCGATGGCGATGGCGATTGCGATTGGGATTGCGATTGCGATTGCGATTGCGATGGCGATGGCGATGGCGATTGCGATGGCGATTGCGATTGCGATGGCGATTGCGATTGCGATTGCGATTGCGATTACGATGGCGATTGCGATTGCGATGGCGATTGCGATTGCGATGGCGATTGCGATTGCGATGGCGATTGCGATGGCGATTGCGATTGCGATTGCGATTGCGATTGCGATGGCGATGGCGATTGCGATGGCGATGGCGATGGCGATTGCGATTGCGATTGCGATGGCGATTGCGATTGCGATTGCGATGGCGATTGCGACGGCGATTGCGATTGCGATGGCGATTGCGATTGCGATTGCGATGGCGATTGCGATGGCGATTGCGATGGCGATGGCGATTGCGATGGCGATGGCGATGGCGATTGCGATGGCGATGGCGATGGCGATTGCGATGGCGATGGCGATTGCGATTGGGATTGCGATTGCGATTGCGATTGCGATGGCGATGGCGATGGCGATTGCGATGGCGATGGCGATGGCGATTGCGATGGCGATGGCGATTGCGATTGAGATGGCGATTGCGATTGCGATTGCGATTGTGATTGTGATTGTGATTGTGATTGTGATTTTGATTGTGATTGTGATTGTGATTTTGATTGTGATTGCGATTGGGATTGCGATTGCGATTGCGATTGCGATTGCGATTGCGATTGCGATTGCGATGGCGATGGCGATGGCGATGGCGATGGCGATTGCGATTGCGATGGCGATGGCGATTGCGATGGCGATGGCGATGGCGATTGGGATTGCGATGGCGATGGCGATTGCGATGGCGATGGCGATTGCGATTGGGATTGCGATTGCGATTGCGATTGCGATGGCGATGGCGATGGCGATTGCGATGGCGATGGCGATGGCGACTGCGATGGCGATGGCGATTGCGATTGCGATGGCGATTGCGATTGCGATTGCGATTGTGATTGTGATTGTGATTGTGATTGTGATTTTGATTGTGATTGTGATTGTGATTTTGATTGTGATTGCGATTGGGATTGCGATTGCGATTGCGATTGCGATTGCGATTGCGATTGCGATTGCGATGGCGATGGCGATGGCGATTGCGATTGCGATGGCGATTGCGATTGCGATTGCGATTGCGATTACGATGGCGATTGCGATTGCGATGGCGATTGCGATTGCGATTGCGATTGCGATTGCGATGGCGATTGCGATGGCGATTGCGATTGCGATTGCGATTGCGATTGCGATGGCGATGGCGATTGCGATGGCGATGGCGATGGCGATTGCGATTGCGATGGCGATGGCGATGGCGATGGCGATGGCGATGGCGATTGCGATGGCGATTGCGATTGCGATTGCGATTGCGATTGCGATTGCGACTGCGATTGCGATTGCGATGGCGATTGCGATTGCGATTGCGATTGCGATTGTGATTGTGATTGGGATTGTGATTGTGATGGTGATGGTGATTGTGATGGTGATGGTGATTGTGATTGTGATTGTGATTGTGATTGTGATTGTGATTGCGATTGTGATTGCGATTGCGATTTCGATGGCGATGGCGATGGCGATGGCGATGGCGATTGCGATGGCGATGGCAATTGCGATTGCGATTGCGATGGCGATGGCTATGGCGATGGCGATTGCGATTGCGATGGCGATTGCGATTGCGATGGCGATTGCGATTGCGATGGCGATTGCGATGGCGATTGCGATGGCGATTGCGATGGCGATTGCGATGGCGATTGCGATTGCGATTGCGATTGCGACTGCGATTGCGATTGCGATGGCGATTGCGATTGCGATTGCGATTGTGATTGTGATTGTGATTGTGATTTTGATTGTGATTGTGATTGTGATTTTGATTGTGATTGCGATTGTGATTGCGATTGTGATTGCGATTGTGATTGCGATTGTGATTGCGATTGCGATTGCGATTGTGATTGCGATTGCGATTGCGATTGCGATTGCGATTGCAATGGCGATGGCGATGGCGATGGCGATGGCGATTGCGATGGCGATGGCGATTGCGACTGCGATTGCGATGGCGATTGCGATTGCGATTGCGATTGCGATGGCGATGGCGATGGCGATGTCGATTGCGATGGCGATTGCGATTGCGATTGCGATTGTGATTGCGATTGCGATGGCGATTGCGATGGCGATTGCGATGGCGATTGCGATGGCGATTGCGATTGCGATTGCGATTGCGATTGCGATTGCGATTGCGATTGCGATTGCGATGGCGATGGCGATTGCGATGGCGATTGCGATTGCGATTGCGATTTCGATTGCGATTGCGATGGCGATGGCGATTGCGATGGCGATGGCGATGGCGATTGCGATGGCGATGGCGATTGCGATGGCGATGGCGATTGCGATGGCGATTGCGATTGCGACTGCGATTGCGATGGCGATTGCGATTGCGATTGCGATTGCGATTGCGATGGCGATGGCGATGGCGATGGCGATTGCGATTGCGATTGCGATTGCGATTGCGATTGCGATGGCGATTGCGATGGCGATTGCGATGGCGATGGCGATTGCGATTGCGATTGCGACTGCGATTGCGATTGCGATGGCGATTGCGATTGCGATTGTGATTGTGATTGTGATTGTGATTGGGATTGTGATTGTGATGGTGATGGTGATGGTGATGGTGATGGTGATTGTGATTGTGATTGTGATTGTGATTGTGATTGTGATTGCGATTGTGATTGCGATTGCGATTTCGATGGCGATGGCGATGGCGATGGCGATGGCGATGGCGATTGCGATGGCGATGGCGATTGCGATTGCGATTGCGATGGCGATGGCGATGGCGATGGCGATTGCGATTGCGATGGCGATTGCGATTGCGATTGCGATTGCGATTGCGATTGCGATGGCGATTGCGATGGCGATTGCGATTGCGATTGCGATGGCGATGGCGATTGCGATGGCGATGGCGATGGCGATGGCGATTGCGATGGCGATGGCGATGGCGATTGCGATGGCGATTGCGATGGCGATTGCGATGGCGATGGCGATTGCGATTGCGATTGCGACTGCGATTGCGATTGCGATTGCGATTGCGATTCCGATTGCGATGGCGATGGCGATGGCGATGGCGATTGCGATTGCGATTGCGATTGCGATTGCGATTGGTATTGCGATGGCGATTGCGATGGCGATTGCGATGGCGATTGCGATTGCGATTGCGATTGCGATTGCGATTGCGATGGCGATTGCGATTGCGATTGCGATGGCGATGGCGATGGCGATGGCGAAGGCGATGGCGATTGCGATGGCGATTGCGATTACGATTGCGATTGCGATTGCGACTGCGATTGCGATTGCGATGGCGATTGCGATTGCGATTGCGATTGCGATTGTGATTGTGATTGGGATTGTGATTGTGATGGTGATGGTGATTGTGATGGTGATGGTGATTGTGATTGTGATTGTGATTGTGATTGTGATTGCGATTGTGATTGCGATTGCGATTTCGATGGCGATGGCGATGGCGATGGCGATGGCGATTGCGATGGCGATGGCGATTGCGATTGCGATTGCGATGGCGATGGCGATGGCGATGGCGATTGCGATTGCGATGGCGATTGCGATTGCGATGGCGATTGCGATGGCGATTGCGATGGCGATTGCGATGGCGATTGCGATGGCGATTGCGATGGCGATTGCGATTGCGATTGCGATTGCGACTGCGATTGCGATTGCGATGGCGATTGCGATTGCGATTGCGATTGCGATGGCGATGGCGATTGCGATGGCGATGGCGATGGCGATTGCGATGGCGATGGCGATTGCGATGGCGATTGCGATGGCGATGGCGATTGCAATTGCGATTGTGATTGTGATTGTGATTGTGATTGGGATTGTGATTGTGATGGTGATGGTGATGGTGATGGTGATGGTGATTGTGATTGTGATTGTGATTGTGATTGTGATTGTGATTGCGATTGTGATTGCGATTGCGATTTCGATGGCGATGGCGATGGCGATGGCGATGGCGAGTGCGATGGCGATGGCGATTGCGATTGCGATTGCGATGGCGATGGCGATGGCGATGGCGATTGCGATTGCGATGGCGATTGCGATTGCGATGGCGATTGCGATGGCGATTGCGATGGCGATTGCGATGGCGATTGCGATGGCGATTGCGATTGCGATTGCGATTGCGATTGCGATTGCGATTGCGACTGCGATTGCGATTGCGATGGCGATTGCGATTGCGATTGTGATTGTGATTGTGATTGTGATTGTGATTGTGATTTTGATTGTGATTGTGATTGTGATTTTGATTGTGATTGCGATTGTGATTGCGATTGTGATTGCGATTGTGATTGCGATTGTGATTGTGATTGTGATTGTGATTGTGATTTTGATTGTGATTGTGATTGTGATTTTGATTGTGATTGCGATTGTGATTGCGATTGTGATTGCGATTGTGATTGCGATTGCGATTGCGATTGCGATTGCGATTGCGATTGCGATTGCGATTGCGATTGCGATGGCGATGTCGATGGCGATGGCGATGGCGATTGCGATGGCGATGGCGATTGCGACTGCGATTGCGATGGCGATTGCGATTGCGATTGCGATTGCGATGGCGATGGCGATGGCGATGGCGATGTCGATTGCGATGGCGATTGCGATTGCGATTGCGATTGTGATTGCGATTGCGATGGCGATTGCGATGGCGATTGCGATGGCGATTGCGATGGCGATTGCGATTGCGATTGCGATTGCGATTGCGATTGCGATTGCGATGGCGATGGCGATTGCGATGGCGATTGCGATTGCGATTGCGATTGCGATTGCGATTGCGATGGCGATGGCGATTGCGATGGCGATGGCGATGGCGATTGCGATGGCGATGGCGATTGCGATGGCGATTGCGATGGCGATGGCGATTGCGATGGCGATTGCGATTGCGACTGCGATTGCGATGGCGATTGCGATTGCGATTGCGATTGCGATGGCGATGGCGATGGCGATGGCGATGGCGATGGCGATTGCGATTGCGATTGCGATTGCGATTGCTATGGCGATTGCGATGGCGATTGCGATGGCGATGGCGATTGCAATTGCGATTGTGATTGTGATTGTGATTGTGATTGGGATTGTGATTGTGATGGTGATGGTGATGGTGATGGTGATGGTGATTGTGATTGTGATTGTGATTGTGATTGTGATTGTGATTGCGATTGTGATTGCGATTGCGATTTCGATGGCGATGGCGATGGCGATGGCGATGGCGATTGCGATGGCGATGGCGATTGCGATTGCGATTGCGATGGCGATGGCGATGGCGATGGCGATTGCGATTGCGATGGCGATTGCGATTGCGATGGCGATTGCGATGGCGATTGCGATGGCGATTGCGATGGCGATTGCGATGGCGATTGCGATTGCGATTGCGATTGCGATTGCGATTGCGATTGCGACTGCGATTGCGATTGCGATGGCGATTGCGATTGCGATTGTGATTGTGATTGTGATTGTGATTGTGATTGTGATTTTGATTGTGATTGTGATTGTGATTTTGATTGTGATTGCGATTGTGATTGCGATTGTGATTGCGATTGTGATTGCGATTGCGATTGCGATTGCGATTGCGATTGCGATTGCGATTGCGATTGCGATTGCGATGGCGATGGCGATGGCGATGGCGATTGCGATGGCGATGGCGATTGCGATTGCGATGGCGATGGGGATGGCGATGGCGATTGCGATTGCGATGGCGATTGCGATGGCGAATGCGAATGCGATTGCGATTGCGATTGCGATTGCGATTGCGATGGCGATTGCGATTGCGATTTCGATTGCGATGGCGATGGCGATTGCGATGGCGATTGCGATTGCGATTGCGATTGCGATGGCGATTGCGATGGCGATTGCGATGGCGATTGCGATGGCGATTGCGATTGCGATTGCGATGGCGATGGCGATTGCGATTGCGATTGCGATGGCGATGGCGATGGCGATGGCGATGGCGATTGCGATGGCGATGGCGATGGCGATTGCGATTGCGATGGCGATGGGGATGGCGATGGCGATTGCGATTGCGATGGCGATTGCGATGGCGATTGCGAATGCGATTGCGATTGCGATTGCGATTGCGATTGCGATTGCGATTGCGATTGCGATGGCGATTGCGATGGCGATGGCGATTGCGATGGCGATTGCGATTGCGATTGCGATTGCGATTGCGATTGCGATTGCGATGGCGATTGCGATTGCGATGGCGATTGCGATGGCGATTGCGATGTCGATTGCGATTGCGATTGCGATTGCGATTGCGATTGCGATTGCGATGGCGATTGCGATGGCGATTGCGATTGGGATTGCGATTGCGATTGCGATTGCGATGGCGATGGCGATGGCGATTGCGATGGCGATGGCGATGGCGATTGCGATGGCGATGGCGATTGCGATTGCGATGGCGATTGCGATTGCGATTGCGATTGTGATTGTGATTGTGATTGTGATTGTGATTTTGATTGTGATTGTGATTGTGATTTTGATTGTGATTGCGATTGGGATTGCGATTGCGATTGCGATTGCGATTGCGATTGCGATTGCGATTGCGATGGCGATGGCGATGGCGATGGCGATGGCGATTGCGATGGCGATTGCGATGGCGATTGCGATGGCGATGGCGATTGCGATGGCGATTGCGATTGCGATTGCGATTGCGATTGTGATTGCGATTGCGATGGCGATTGCGATGGCGATTGCGATGGCGATTGCGATGGCGATTGCGATTGCGATTGCGATTGCGATTGCGATTGCGATTGCGATGGCGATGGCGATTGCGATGGCGATTGCGATTGCGATTGCGATTGCGATTGCGATTGCGATGGCGATGGCGATTGCGATGGCGATGGCGATGGCGATTGCGATGGCGATGGCGATTGCGATGGCGATTGCGATGGCGATGGCGATTGCGATGGCGATTGCGATTGCGACTGCGATTGCGATGGCGATTGCGATTGCGATTGCGATTGCGATGGCGATGGCGATGGCGATGGCGATGGCGATGGCGATTGCGATTGCGATTGCGATTGCGATTGCTATGGCGATTGCGATGGCGATTGCGATGGCGATGGCGATTGCAATTGCGATTGTGATTGTGATTGTGATTGTGATTGGGATTGTGATTGTGATGGTGATGGTGATGGTGATGGTGATGGTGATTGTGATTGTGATTGTGATTGTGATTGTGATTGTGATTGCGATTGTGATTGCGATTGCGATTTCGATGGCGATGGCGATGGCGATGGCGATGGCGATTGCGATGGCGATGGCGATTGCGATTGCGATTGCGATGGCGATGGCGATGGCGATGGCGATTGCGATTGCGATGGCGATTGCGATTGCGATGGCGATTGCGATGGCGATTGCGATGGCGATTGCGATGGCGATTGCGATGGCGATTGCGATTGCGATTGCGATTGCGATTGCGATTGCGACTGCGATTGCGATTGCGATGGCGATTGCGATTGCGATTGTGATTGTGATTGTGATTGTGATTGTGATTGTGATTTTGATTGTGATTGTGATTGTGATTTTGATTGTGATTGCGATTGTGATTGCGATTGTGATTGCGATTGTGATTGCGATTGCGATTGCGATTGCGATTGCGATTGCGATTGCGATTGCGATTGCGATGGCGATGGCGATGGCGATGGCGATTGCGATGGCGATGGCGATTGCGATTGCGATGGCGATGGGGATGGCGATGGCGATTGCGATTGCGATGGCGATTGCGATGGCGAATGCGAATGCGATTGCGATTGCGATTGCGATTGCGATTGCGATGGCGATTGCGATTGCGATTTCGATTGCGATGGCGATGGCGATTGCGATGGCGATTGCGATTGCGATTGCGATTGCGATGGCGATTGCGATGGCGATTGCGATGGCGATTGCGATGGCGATTGCGATTGCGATTGCGATGGCGATGGCGATTGCGATTGCGATTGCGATGGCGATGGCGATGGCGATGGCGATGGCGATTGCGATGGCGATGGCGATGGCGATTGCGATTGCGATGGCGATGGGGATGGCGATGGCGATTGCGATTGCGATGGCGATTGCGATGGCGATTGCGAATGCGATTGCGATTGCGATTGCGATTGCGATTGCGATTGCGATTGCGATTGCGATGGCGATTGCGATGGCGATGGCGATTGCGATGGCGATTGCGATTGCGATTGCGATTGCGATTGCGATTGCGATTGCGATGGCGATTGCGATTGCGATGGCGATTGCGATGGCGATTGCGATGTCGATTGCGATTGCGATTGCGATTGCGATTGCGATTGCGATTGCGATGGCGATTGCGATGGCGATTGCGATTGGGATTGCGATTGCGATTGCGATTGCGATGGCGATGGCGATGGCGATTGCGATGGCGATGGCGATGGCGATTGCGATGGCGATGGCGATTGCGATTGCGATGGCGATTGCGATTGCGATTGCGATTGTGATTGTGATTGTGATTGTGATTGTGATTTTGATTGTGATTGTGATTGTGATTTTGATTGTGATTGCGATTGGGATTGCGATTGCGATTGCGATTGCGATTGCGATTGCGATTGCGATTGCGATGGCGATGGCGATGGCGATGGCGATGGCGATTGCGATGGCGATTGCGATGGCGATTGCGATGGCGATTGCGATTGCGATTGCGATTTCGATGGCGATTGCGATTGCGATTGCGATTGCGATTGCGATTGCGATTGCGATGGCGATTGCGATTGCGATTGCGATTGCGATTGCGATTGCGATTGCGATGGCGATGGCGATTGCGATGGCGATGGCGATGGCGATTGCGATTGCGATTGCGATGGCGATTGCGATTGCGATTGCGATGGCGATTGCGATGGCGATTGCGATGGCGATGGCGATTGCGATGGCGATGGCGATGGCGATTGCGATGGCGATGGCGATGGCGATTGCGATGGCGATGGCGATTGCGATTGGGATTGCGATTGCGATTGCGATTGCGATGGCGATGGCGATGGCGATTGCGATGGCGATGGCGATGGCGATTGCGATGGCGATGGCGATTGCGATTGAGATGGCGATTGCGATTGCGATTGCGATTGTGATTGTGATTGTGATTGTGATTGTGATTTTGATTGTGATTGTGATTGTGATTTTGATTGTGATTGCGATTGGGATTGCGATTGCGATTGCGATTGCGATTGCGATTGCGATTGCGATTGCGATGGCGATGGCGATGGCGATGGCGATGGCGATTGCGATTGCGATGGCGATGGCGATTGCGATGGCGATGGCGATGGCGATTGGGATTGCGATGGCGATGGCGATTGCGATGGCGATGGCGATTGCGATTGGGATTGCGATTGCGATTGCGATTGCGATGGCGATGGCGATGGCGATTGCGATGGCGATGGCGATGGCGACTGCGATGGCGATGGCGATTGCGATTGCGATGGCGATTGCGATTGCGATTGCGATTGTGATTGTGATTGTGATTGTGATTGTGATTTTGATTGTGATTGTGATTGTGATTTTGATTGTGATTGCGATTGGGATTGCGATTGCGATTGCGATTGCGATTGCGATTGCGATGGCGATGGCGATGGCGATTGCGATTGCGATGGCGATTGCGATTGCGATTGCGATTGCGATTACGATGGCGATTGCGATTGCGATGGCGATTGCGATTGCGATTGCGATTGCGATTGCGATTGCGATTGCGATGGCGATTGCGATTGCGATTGCGATTGCGATTGCGATGGCGATGGCGATTGCGATGGCGATGGCGATGGCGATTGCGATTGCGATTGCGATGGCGATTGCGATTGCGATTGCGATGGCGATTGCGACGGCGATTGCGATTGCGATTGCGATGGCGATGGCGATTGCGATTGCGATTGCGATGGCGATTGCGATTGCGATGGCGATGGCGATTGCGATGGCGATGGCGATGGCGATTGCGATGGCGATGGCGATGGCGATTGCGATGGCGATGGCGATTGCGATTGGGATTGCGATTGCGATTGCGATTGCGATGGCGATGGCGATGGCGATTGCGATGGCGATTGCGATTGCGATGGCGATTGCGATTGCGATTGCGATTGCGATTACGATGGCGATTGCGATTGCGATGGCGATTGCGATTGCGATGGCGATTGCGATTGCGATGGCGATTGCGATGGCGATTGCGATTGCGATTGCGATTGCGATTGCGATGGCGATGGCGATTGCGATGGCGATGGCGATGGCGATTGCGATTGCGATTGCGATGGCGATTGCGATTGCGATTGCGATGGCGATTGCGACGGCGATTGCGATTGCGATTGCGATGGCGATTGCGATTGCGATTGCGATGGCGATTGCGATGGCGATTGCGATGGCGATGGCGATTGCGATGGCGATGGCGATGGCGATTGCGATGGCGATGGCGATGGCGATTGCGATGGCGATGGCGATTGCGATTGGGATTGCGATTGCGATTGCGATTGCGATGGCGATGGCGATGGCGATTGCGATGGCGATGGCGATGGCGATTGCGATGGCGATGGCGATTGCGATTGAGATGGCGATTGCGATTGCGATTGCGATTGTGATTGTGATTGTGATTGTGATTGTGATTTTGATTGTGATTGTGATTGTGATTTTGATTGTGATTGCGATTGGGATTGCGATTGCGATTGCGATTGCGATTGCGATTGCGATTGCGATTGCGAT
This sequence comes from Octopus bimaculoides, assembly GCF_046866305.1. NCBI lineage: Eukaryota > Metazoa > Mollusca > Cephalopoda > Octopoda > Octopodidae > Octopus > Octopus bimaculoides. The sequence goes on along the minus strand of NW_028315309.1, from coordinate 210,315 downwards.
GGCGATGGCGATGGCGATGGCGATGGCGATTGCGATTGCGATGGCGATGGCGATTGCGATGGCGATGGCGATGGCGATTGGGATTGCGATGGCGATGGCGATTGCGATGGCGATGGCGATTGCGATTGGGATTGCGATTGCGATTGCGATTGCGATGGCGATGGCGATGGCGATTGCGATGGCGATGGCGATGGCGACTGCGATGGCGATGGCGATTGCGATTGCGATGGCGATTGCGATTGCGATTGCGATTGTGATTGTGATTGTGATTGTGATTGTGATTTTGATTGTGATTGTGATTGTGATTTTGATTGTGATTGCGATTGGGATTGCGATTGCGATTGCGATTGCGATTGCGATTGCGATTGCGATTGCGATGGCGATGGCGATGGCGATTGCGATTGCGATGGCGATTGCGATTGCGATTGCGATTGCGATTACGATGGCGATTGCGATTGCGATGGCGATTGCGATTGCGATTGCGATTGCGATTGCGATGGCGATTGCGATGGCGATTGCGATTGCGATTGCGATTGCGATTGCGATGGCGATGGCGATTGCGATGGCGATGGCGATGGCGATTGCGATTGCGATTGCGATGGCGATTGCGATTGCGATTGCGATGGCGATTGCGACGGCGATGGCGATTGCGATGGCGATGGCGATGGCGATGGCGATTGCGATTGCGATGGCGATTGCGATTGCGATTGCGATGGCGATTGCGACGGCGATGGCGATGGCGATTGCGATGGCGATGGCGATGGCGATTGCGATGGCGATTGCGATGGCGATGGCGATTGCGATGGCGATTGCGATTGCGACTGCGATTGCGATGGCGATTGCGATTGCGATTGCGATTGCGATGGCGATGGCGATGGCGATGGCGATGTCGATTGCGATGGCGATTGCGATTGCGATTGCGATTGCGATGGCGATGGCGATTGCGATGGCGATTGCGATGGCGATTGCGATGGCGATTGCGATGGCGATTGCGATTGCGATTGCGATTGCGATTGCGATTGCGATTGCGATGGCGATTGCGATGGCGATTGCGATTGCGATTGCGATTGCGATTGCGATGGCGATGGCGATGGCGATTGCGAGTGCGATTGTGATTGTGATTGTGATTGTGATTGTGATTTTGATTGTGATTGTGATTGTGATTTTGATTGTGATTGCGATTGGGATTGCGATTGCGATTGCGATTGCGATTGCGATTGCGATTGCGATGGCGATGGCGATTGCGATGGCGATGGCGATGGCGATGGCGATTGCGATTGCGATGGCGATTGCGATTGCGATTGCGATGGCGATTGCGATGGCGATGGCGATGGCGATGGCGATGGCGATGGCGATTGCGATTGCGATTGCGATGGCGATTGCGATTGCGATTGCGATGGCGATTGCGACGGCGATGGCGATTGCGATTGCGATGGCGATGGCGATTGCGATGGCGATGGCGATGGCGATGGCGATGGCGATTGCGATGGCGATTGCGATTGCGACTGCGATTGCGATGGCGATTGCGATTGCGATTGGGATTGCGATGGCGATGGCGATGGCGATGGCGATGGCGATGGCGATTGCGATTGCGATTGCGATTGCGATTGCGATTGCGATGGCGATTGCGATGGCGATTGCGATGGCGATTGCGATGGCGATTGCGATTGCGATTGCGATTGCGATTGCGATTGCGATTGCGATGGCGATGGCGATTGCGATGGCGATTGCGATTGCGATTGCGATTGCGATTGCGATGGCGATGGCGATGGCGATTGCGATTGCGATTGTGATTGTGATTGTGATTGTGATTGTGATTTTGATTGTGATTGTGATTGTGATTTTGATTGTGATTGTGATTGTGATTTTGATTGTGAATGCGATGGCGATTGCGATTGCGATTGCGATTGCGATTGCGATTGCGACTGCGATTGCGATTGCGATGGCGATGGCGACTGCGATTGCGATTGCGATGGCGATTGCGATTGCGATTGCGATTGCGATTGTGATTGTGATTGGGATTGTGATTGTGATGGTGATGGTGATTGTGATGGTGATGGTGATTGTGATTGTGATTGTGATTGTGATTGTGATTGTGATTGCGATTGTGATTGCGATTGCGATTTCGATGGCGATGGCGATGGCGATGGCGATGGCGATTGCGATGGCGATGGCAAATGCGATTGCGATTGCGATGGCGATGGCGATGGCGATGGCGATTGCGATTGCGATGGCGATTGCGATTGCGATGGCGATTGCGATTGCGATGGCGATTGCGATGGCGATTGCGATGGCGATTGCGATGGCGATTGCGATTGCGATTGCGATTGCGACTGCGATTGCGATTGCGATTGCGATTGCGATTGCGATTGCGATTGTGATTGTGATTGTGATTGTGATTGTGATTTTGATTGTGATTGTGATTGTGATTTTGATTGTGATTGCGATTGTGATTGCGATTGCGATTGCGATTGTGATTGCGATTGCGATTGCGATTGCGATTGCGATTGCGATTGCGATTGCGATGGCGATGGCGATGGCGATGGCGATGGCGATTGCGATGGCGATTGCGACTGCGATTGCGATGGCGATTGCGATTGCGATTGCGATTGCGATGGCGATGGCGATGGCGATGGCGATATCGATTGCGATGGCGATTGCGATTGCGATTGCGATTGTGATTGCGATTGCGATGGCGATTGCGATGGCGATTGCGATGGCGATTGCGATGGCGATTGCGATTGCGATTGCGATTGCGATTGCGATTGCGATGGCGATGGCGATTGCGATGGCGATTGCGATTGCGATTGCGATTGCGATTGCGATTGCGATGGCGATGGCGATTGCGATGGCGATGGCGATGGCGATTGCGATGGCGATGGCGATGGCGATTGCGATGGCGATGGCGATTGCGATGGCGATTGCGATTGCGACTGCGATTGCGATGGCGATTGCGATTGCGATTGCGATTGCGATGGCGATGGCGATGGCGATGGCGATTGCGATTGCGATTGCGATTGCGATTGCGATTGCGATGGCGATTGCGATGGCGATTGCGATGGCGATGGCGATTGCGATTGCGATTGCGACTGCGATTGCGATTGCGATGGCGATTGCGATTGCGATTGTGATTGTGATTGTGATTGTGATTGGGATTGTGATTGTGATGGTGATGGTGATGGTGATGGTGATGGTGATTGTGATTGTGATTGTGATTGTGATTGTGATTGTGATTGCGATTGTGATTGCGATTGCGATTTCGATGGCGATGGCGATGGCGATGGCGATGGCGATGGCGATTGCGATGGCGATGGCGATTGCGATTGCGATTGCGATGGCGATGGCGATGGCGATGGCGATTGCGATTGCGATGGCGATTGCGATTGCGATTGCGATTGCGATTGCGATTGCGATGGCGATTGCGATGGCGATTGCGATTGCGATTGCGATGGCGATGGCCATGGCGATTGCGATGGCGATGGCGATGGCGATTGCGATGGCGATGGCGATGGCGATTGCGATGGCGATTGCGATGGCGATGGCGATTGCGATTGCGATTGCGATTGCGACTGCGATTGCGATGGCGATTGCGATTGCGATTGCGATTGCGATGGCGATGGCGATGGCGATGGCGATGGCGATTGCGATGGCGATTGCGACTGCGATTGCGATGGCGATTGCGATTGCGATTGCGATTGCGATGGCGATGGCGATGGCGATGGCGATATCGATTGCGATGGCGATTGCGATTGCGATTGCGATTGTGATTGCGATTGCGATGGCGATTGCGATGGCGATTGCGATGGCGATTGCGATGGCGATTGCGATTGCGATTGCGATTGCGATTGCGATTGCGATGGCGATGGCGATTGCGATGGCGATTGCGATTGCGATTGCGATTGCGATTGCGATTGCGATGGCGATGGCGATTGCGATGGCGATGGCGATGGCGATTGCGATGGCGATGGCGATGGCGATTGCGATGGCGATGGCGATTGCGATGGCGATTGCGATTGCGACTGCGATTGCGATGGCGATTGCGATTGCGATTGCGATTGCGATGGCGATGGCGATGGCGATGGCGATTGCGATTGCGATTGCGATTGCGATTGCGATTGCGATGGCGATTGCGATGGCGATTGCGATGGCGATGGCGATTGCGATTGCGATTGCGACTGCGATTGCGATTGCGATGGCGATTGCGATTGCGATTGTGATTGTGATTGTGATTGTGATTGGGATTGTGATTGTGATGGTGATGGTGATGGTGATGGTGATGGTGATTGTGATTGTGATTGTGATTGTGATTGTGATTGTGATTGCGATTGTGATTGCGATTGCGATTTCGATGGCGATGGCGATGGCGATGGCGATGGCGATGGCGATTGCGATGGCGATGGCGATTGCGATTGCGATTGCGATGGCGATGGCGATGGCGATGGCGATTGCGATTGCGATGGCGATTGCGATTGCGATTGCGATTGCGATTGCGATTGCGATGGCGATTGCGATGGCGATTGCGATTGCGATTGCGATGGCGATGGCCATGGCGATTGCGATGGCGATGGCGATGGCGATTGCGATGGCGATGGCGATGGCGATTGCGATGGCGATTGCGATGGCGATGGCGATTGCGATTGCGATTGCGATTGCGACTGCGATTGCGATGGCGATTGCGATTGCGATTGCGATTGCGATGGCGATGGCGATGGCGATGGCGATGGCGATTGCGATGGCGATTGCGATGGCGATTGCGATTGCGATTGCGATTGCGATTGCGATGGCGATTGCGATTGCGATTGCGATTGCGATTGCGATTGCGATGGCGATTGCGATTGCGATTGCGATGGCGATGGCGATGGCGATGGCGATGGCGATGGCGATTGCGATGGCGATTGCGATTGCGATTGCGATTGCGATTGCGACTGCGATTACGATTGCGATGGCGATTGCGATGGCGATTGCGATTGCGATTGTGATTGTGATTGGGATTGTGATTGTGATGGTGATGGTGATTGTGATGGTGATGGTGATTGTGATTGTGATTGTGATTGTGATTGTGATTGTGATTGCGATTGTGATTGCGATTGCGATTTCGATGGCGATGGCGATGGCGATGGCGATTGCGATGGCGATGGCGATGGCGATTGCGATTGCGATGGCGATGGCGATGGCGATGGCGATTGCGATTGCGTTGGCGATTGCGATTGCGATGGCGATTGCGATGGCGATTGCGATTGCGATTGCGATTGCGACTGCGATTGCGATTGCGATGGCGATTGCGATTGCGATTGCGATTGTGGTTGTGATTGTGATTGTGATTGTGATTTTGATTGTGATTGTGATTGTGATTTTGATTGTGATTGCGATTGTGATTGCGATTGTGATTGCGATTGTGATTGCGATTGCGATTGCGATTGCGATTGCGATTGCGATTGCGATTGCGATGGCGATGGCGATGGCGATGGCGATGGCGATTGCGATGGCGATGGCGATTGCGACTGCGATTGCGATGGCGATTGCGATTGCGATTGCGATTGCGATGGCGATGGCGATGGCGATGGCGATGTCGATTGCGATGGCGATTGCGATTGCGATTGCGATTGTGATTGCGATTGCGATGGCGATTGCGATGGCGATTGCGATGGCGATTGCGATGGCGATTGCGATGGCGATTGCGATTGCGATTGCGATTGCGATTGCGATGGCGATGGCGATTGCGATGGCGATTGCGATGGCGATTGCGATTGCGATTGCGATTGCGATGGCGATGGCGATTGCGATGGCGATGGCGACGGCGATTGCGATGGCGATGGCGATTGCGATGGCGATTGCGATGGCGATGGCGATTGCGATGGCGATTGCGATTGCGACTGCGATTGCGATGGCGATTGCGATTGCGATTGCGATTGCGATGGCGATGGCGATGGCGATGGCGATGGCGATTGCGATTGCGATTGCGATTGCGATTGCGATGGCGATTGCGATGGCGATTGCGATGGCGATGGCGATTGCGATTGCGATTGCGACTGCGATTGCGATTGCGATGGCGATTGCGATTGCGATTGTGATTGTGATTGTGATTGTGATTGGGATTGTGATTGTGATGGTGATGGTGATGGTGATGGTGATGGTGATTGTGATTGTGATTGTGATTGTGATTGTGATTGTGATTGCGATTGTGATTGCGATTGCGATTTCGATGGCGATGGCGATGGCGATGGCGATGGCGATGGCGATTGCGATGGCGATGGCGATTGCGATTGCGATTGCGATGGCGATGGCGATGGCGATGGCGATTGCGATTGCGATGGCGATTGCGATGGCGATGGCGATTGCGATGGCGATTGCGATGGCGATTGCGATGGCGATTGCGATGGCGATTGCGATTGCGATTGCGATTGCGATTGCGATTGCGACTGCGATTGCGATTGCGATGGCGATTGCGATTGCGATTGTGATTGTGATTGTGATTGTGATTGTGATTTTGATTGTGATTGTGATTGTGATTTTGATTGTGATTGCGATTGTGATTGCGATTGTGATTGCGATTGCGATTGCGATTGCGATTGCGATTGCGATTGCGATTGCGATTGCGATTGCGATTGCGATGGCGATGGCGATGGCGATGGCGATGGCGATTGCGATGGCGATGGCGATTGCGATTGCGATGGCGATGGGGATGGCGATGGCGATTGCGATTGCGATGGCGATTGCGATGGCGATTGCGAATGCGATTGCGATTGCGATTGCGATTGCGATTGCGATGGCGATTGCGATTGCGATTTCGATTGCGATTGCGATGGCGATTGCGATGGCGATTGCGATTGCGATTGCGATTGCGATGGCGATTGCGATGGCGATTGCGATGGCGATTGCGATGGCGATTGCGATTGCGATTGCGATGGCGATGGCGATTGCGATTGCGATTGCGATGGCGATGGCGATGGCGATGGCGATGGCGATTGCGATGGCGATGGCGATGGCGATTGCGATTGCGATGGCGATTGCGATGGCGATTGCGATGGCGATTGCGATGGCGATTGCGATGGCGATTGCGATTGCGATTGCGATTACGATGGCGATTGCGATTGCGATTGCGATTGCGATTGCGATGGCGATTGCGATGGCGATTGCGATTGCGATTGCGTTTGCGATTGCGATGGCGATGGCGATTGCGATGGCGATGGCGATGGCGATTGCGATTGCGATTGCGATGGCGATTGCGATTGCGATTGCGATGGCGATTGCGATGGCGATTGCGATGGCGATGGCGATTGCGATGGCGATGGCGATGGCGATTGCGATGGCGATGGCGATGGCGATTGCGATGGCGATGGCGATTGCGTTTGGGATTGCGATTGCGATTGCGATTGCGATGGCGATGGCGATGGCGATGGCGATTGCGATTGCGATGGCGATTGCGATGGCGATTGCGAATGCGATGGCGATTTCGATTGCGATTGCGATTGCGATTGCGATTGCGATTGCGATGGCGATTGCGATGGCGATGGCGATTGCGATGGCGATTGCGATTGCGATTGCGATTGCGATTGCGATTGCGATTGCGATTGCGATGGCGATTGCGATGGCGATTGCGATGGCGATTGCGATGTCGATTGCGATTGCGATTGCGATTGCGATTGCGATTGCGATTGCGATGGCGATTGCGATGGCGATTGCGATTGGGATTGCGATTGCGATTGCGATTGCGATGGCGATGGCGATGGCGATTGCGATGGCGATGGCGATGGCGATTGCGATGGCGATGGCGATTGCGATTGCGATGGCGATTGCGATTGCGATTGCGATTGTGATTGTGATTGTGATTGTGATTGTGATTTTGATTGTGATTGTGATTGTGATTTTGATTGTGATTGCGATTGGGATTGCGATTGCGATTGCGATTGCGATTGCGATTGCGATTGCGATTGCGATGGCGATGGCGATGGCGATGGCGATGGCGATTGCGATGGCGATTGCGATGGCGATTGCGATGGCGATTGCGATTGCGATTGCGATTACGATGGCGATTGCGATTGCGATTGCGATTGCGATTGCGATTGCGATTGCGATGGCGATTGCGATGGCGATTGCGATTGCGATTGCGATTGCGATTGCGATGGCGATGGCGATTGCGATGGCGATGGCGATGGCGATTGCGATTGCGATTGCGATGGCGATTGCGATTGCGATTGCGATGGCGATTGCGATGGCGATTGCGATGGCGATGGCGATTGCGATGGCGATGGCGATGGCGATTGCGATGGCGATGGCGATGGCGATTGCGATGGCGATGGCGATTGCGATTGGGATTGCGATTGCGATTGCGATTGCGATGGCGATGGCGATGGCGATTGCGATGGCGATGGCGATGGCGATTGCGATGGCGATGGCGATTGCGATTGAGATGGCGATTGCGATTGCGATTGCGATTGTGATTGTGATTGTGATTGTGATTGTGATTTTGATTGTGATTGTGATTGTGATTTTGATTGTGATTGCGATTGGGATTGCGATTGCGATTGCGATTGCGATTGCGATTGCGATTGCGATGGCGATGGCGATGGCGATGGCGATGGCGATTGCGATTGCGATGGCGATGGCGATTGCGATGGCGATGGCGATGGCGATTGGGATTGCGATGGCGATGGCGATTGCGATGGCGATGGCGATTGCGATTGGGATTGCGATTGCGATTGCGATTGCGATGGCGATGGCGATGGCGATTGCGATGGCGATGGCGATGGCGACTGCGATGGCGATGGCGATTGCGATTGCGATGGCGATTGCGATTGCGATTGCGATTGTGATTGTGATTGTGATTGTGATTGTGATTTTGATTGTGATTGTGATTGTGATTTTGATTGTGATTGCGATTGGGATTGCGATTGCGATTGCGATTGCGATTGCGATTGCGATTGCGATTGCGATGGCGATGGCGATGGCGATTGCGATTGCGATGGCGATTGCGATTGCGATTGCGATTGCGATTACGATGGCGATTGCGATTGCGATGGCGATTGCGATTGCGATTGCGATTGCGATTGCGATGGCGATTGCGATGGCGATTGCGATTGCGATTGCGATTGCGATTGCGATGGCGATGGCGATTGCGATGGCGATGGCGATGGCGATTGCGATTGCGATTGCGATGGCGATTGCGATTGCGATTGCGATGGCGATTGCGACGGCGATTGCGATTGCGATTGCGATGGCGATGGCGATTGCGATTGCGATTGCGATGGCGATTGCGATTGCGATGGCGATGGCGATTGCGATGGCGATGGCGATGGCGATTGCGATGGCGATGGCGATGGCGATTGCGATGGCGATGGCGATTGCGATTGGGATTGCGATTGCGATTGCGATTGCGATGGCGATGGCGATGGCGATTGCGATGGCGATTGCGATTGCGATGGCGATTGCGATTGCGATTGCGATTGCGATTACGATGGCGATTGCGATTGCGATGGCGATTGCGATTGCGATTGCGATTGCGATTGCGATGGCGATTGCGATGGCGATTGCGATTGCGATTGCGATTGCGATTGCGATGGCGATGGCGATTGCGATGGCGATGGCGATGGCGATTGCGATTGCGATTGCGATGGCGATTGCGATTGCGATTGCGATGGCGATTGCGACGGCGATTGCGATTGCGATTGCGATGGCGATTGCGATTGCGATTGCGATGGCGATTGCGATGGCGATTGCGATGGCGATGGCGATTGCGATGGCGATGGCGATGGCGATTGCGATGGCGATGGCGATGGCGATTGCGATGGCGATGGCGATTGCGATTGGGATTGCGATTGCGATTGCGATTGCGATGGCGATGGCGATGGCGATTGCGATGGCGATGGCGATGGCGATTGCGATGGCGATGGCGATTGCGATTGAGATGGCGATTGCGATTGCGATTGCGATTGTGATTGTGATTGTGATTGTGATTGTGATTTTGATTGTGATTGTGATTGTGATTTTGATTGTGATTGCGATTGGGATTGCGATTGCGATTGCGATTGCGATTGCGATTGCGATTGCGATTGCGATGGCGATGGCGATGGCGATGGCGATGGCGATTGCGATTGCGATGGCGATGGCGATTGCGATGGCGATGGCGATGGCGATTGGGATTGCGATGGCGATGGCGATTGCGATGGCGATGGCGATTGCGATTGGGATTGCGATTGCGATTGCGATTGCGATGGCGATGGCGATGGCGATTGCGATGGCGATGGCGATGGCGACTGCGATGGCGATGGCGATTGCGATTGCGATGGCGATTGCGATTGCGATTGCGATTGTGATTGTGATTGTGATTGTGATTGTGATTTTGATTGTGATTGTGATTGTGATTTTGATTGTGATTGCGATTGGGATTGCGATTGCGATTGCGATTGCGATTGCGATTGCGATTGCGATTGCGATGGCGATGGCGATGGCGATTGCGATTGCGATGGCGATTGCGATTGCGATTGCGATTGCGATTACGATGGCGATTGCGATTGCGATGGCGATTGCGATTGCGATTGCGATTGCGATTGCGATGGCGATTGCGATGGCGATTGCGATTGCGATTGCGATTGCGATTGCGATGGCGATGGCGATTGCGATGGCGATGGCGATGGCGATTGCGATTGCGATTGCGATGGCGATTGCGATTGCGATTGCGATGGCGATTGCGACGGCGATGGCGATTGCGATGGCGATGGCGATGGCGATTGCGATTGCGATTGCGATGGCGATTGCGATTGCGATTGCGATGGCGATTGCGACGGCGATGGCGATGGCGATTGCGATGGCGATGGCGATGGCGATTGCGATGGCGATTGCGATGGCGATGGCGATTGCGATGGCGATTGCGATTGCGACTGCGATTGCGATGGCGATTGCGATTGCGATTGCGATTGCGATGGCGATGGCGATGGCGATGGCGATGTCGATTGCGATGGCGATGGCGATTGCGATTGCGATTGCGATTGCGATTGCGATGGCGATTGCGATGGCGATTGCGATGGCGATTGCGATGGCGATTGCGATTGCGATGGCGATTGCGATGGCGATTGCGATTGCGATTGCGATTGCGATTGCGATGGCGATGGCGATGGCGATTGCGAGTGCGATTGTGATTGTGATTGTGATTGTGATTGTGATTTTGATTGTGATTGTGATTGTGATTTTGATTGTGATTGCGATTGGGATTGCGATTGCGATTGCGATTGCGATTGCGATTGCGATTGCGATGGCGATGGCGATTGCGATGGCGATGGCGATGGCGATGGCGATTGCGATTGCGATGGCGATTGCGATTGCGATTGCGATGGCGATTGCGATGGCGATGGCGATGGCGATGGCGATGGCGATGGCGATTGCGATTGCGATTGCGATGGCGATTGCGATTGCGATTGCGATGGCGATTGCGACGGCGATGGCGATTCCGATTGCGATGGCGATGGCGATTGCGATGGCGATGGCGATGGCGATGGCGATGGCGATTGCGATGGCGATTGCGATTGCGACTGCGATTGCGATGGCGATTGCGATTGCGATTGGGATTGCGATGGCGATGGCGATGGCGATGGCGATGGCGATGGCGATTGCGATTGCGATTGCGATTGTGATTGCGATTGCGATGGCGATTGCGATGGCGATTGCGATGGCGATTGCGATGGCGATTGCGATTGCGATTGCGATTGCGATTGCGATTGCGATTGCGATGGCGATTGCGATGGCGATGGCGATTGCGATGGCGATTGCGATTGCGATTGCGATTGCGATTGCGATGGCGATGGCGATGGCGATTGCGATTGCGATTGTGATTGTGATTGTGATTGTGATTGTGATTTTGATTGTGATTGTGATTGTGATTTTGATTGTGATTGTGATTGTGATTTTGATTGTGAATGCGATGGCGATTGCGATTGCGATTGCGATTGCGATTGCGATTGCGACTGCGATTGCGATTGCGATGGCGATGGCGACTGCGATTGCGATTGCGATGGCGATTGCGATTGCGATTGCGATTGCGATTGTGATTGTGATTGGGATTGTGATTGTGATGGTGATGGTGATTGTGATGGTGATGGTGATTGTGATTGTGATTGTGATTGTGATTGTGATTGTGATTGCGATTGTGATTGCGATTGCGATTTCGATGGCGATGGCGATGGCGATGGCGATGGCGATTGCGATGGCGATGGCAAATGCGATTGCGATTGCGATGGCGATGGCGATGGCGATGGCGATTGCGATTGCGATGGCGATTGCGATTGCGATGGCGATTGCGATTGCGATGGCGATTGCGATGGCGATTGCGATGGCGATTGCGATGGCGATTGCGATTGCGATTGCGATTGCGACTGCGATTGCGATTGCGATGGCGATTGCGATTGCGATTGCGATTGTGATTGTGATTGTGATTGTGATTGTGATTTTGATTGTGATTGTGATTGTGATTTTGATTGTGATTGCGATTGTGATTGCGATTGCGATTGCGATTGTGATTGCGATTGCGATTGCGATTGCGATTGCGATTGCGATTGCGATTGCGATGGCGATGGCGATGGCGATGGCGATGGCGATTGCGATGGCGATTGCGACTGCGATTGCGATGGCGATTGCGATTGCGATTGCGATTGCGATGGCGATGGCGATGGCGATGGCGATATCGATTGCGATGGCGATTGCGATTGCGATTGCGATTGTGATTGCGATTGCGATGGCGATTGCGATGGCGATTGCGATGGCGATTGCGATGGCGATTGCGATTGCGATTGCGATTGCGATTGCGATTGCGATGGCGATGGCGATTGCGATGGCGATTGCGATTGCGATTGCGATTGCGATTGCGATTGCGATGGCGATGGCGATTGCGATGGCGATGGCGATGGCGATTGCGATGGCGATGGCGATGGCGATTGCGATGGCGATGGCGATTGCGATGGCGATTGCGATTGCGACTGCGATTGCGAAGGCGATTGCGATTGCGATTGCGATTGCGATGGCGATGGCGATTGCGATTGCGATGGCGATGGCGATTGCGATGGCGATTGCGATGGCGATTGCGATGGCGATTGCGATGGCGATTGCGATTGCGATTGCGATTGCGATTGCGATTGCGATTGCGATTGCGATGGCGATTGCGATTGCGATTGCGATTGCGATTGCGATGGCGATGGCGATGGCGATTGCGAGTGCGATTGTGATTGTGATTGTGATTGTGATTGTGATTTTGATTGTGATTGTGATTGTGATTTTGATTGTGATTGCGATTGCGATTGCGATGGCGATGGCGATTGCGATGGCGATGGCGATGGCGATGGCGATTGCGATTGCGATGGCGATTGCGATTGCGATTGCGATGGCGATTGCGATGGCGATGGCGATGGCGATGGCGATGGCGATGGCGATTGCGATTGCGATTGCGATGGCGATTGCGATTGCGATTGCGATGGCGATTGCGACGGCGATGGCGATTGCGATTGCGATGGCGATGGCGATTGCGATGGCGATGGCGATGGCGATGGCGATGGCGATTGCGATGGCGATTGCGATTGCGACTGCGATTGCGATGGCGATTGCGATTGCGATTGGGTTTGCGATGGCGATGGCGATGGCGATGGCGATGGCGATGGCGATTGCGATTGCGATTGCGATTGCGATTGCGATTGCGATGGCGATTGCGATGGCGATTGCGATGGCGATTGCGATGGCGATTGCGATTGCGATTGCGATTGCGATTGCGATTGCGATTGCGATGGCGATGGCGATTGCGATGGCGATTGCGATTGCGATTGCGATTGCGATTGCGATGGCGATGGCGATGGCGATTGCGATTGCGATTGTGATTGTGATTGTGATTGTGATTGTGATTTTGATTGTGATTGTGATTGTGATTTTGATTGTGATTGTGATTGTGATTTTGATTGTGAATGCGATGGCGATTGCGATTGCGATTGCGATTGCGATTGCGATTGCGATTGCGACTGCGATTGCGATTGCGATGGCGATGGCGACTGCGATTGCGATTGCGATGGCGATTGCGATTGCGATTGCGATTGCGATTGTGATTGTGATTGGGATTGTGATTGTGATGGTGATGGTGATTGTGATGGTGATGGTGATTGTGATTGTGATTGTGATTGTGATTGTGATTGTGATTGTGATTGCGATTGTGATTGCGATTGCGATTTCGATGGCGATGGCGATGGCGATGGCGATGGCGATTGCGATGGCGATGGCAAATGCGATTGCGATTGCGATGGCGATGGCGATGGCGATGGCGATTGCGATTGCGATGGCGATTGCGATTGCGATGGCGATTGCGATTGCGATGGCGATTGCGATGGCGATTGCGATGGCGATTGCGATGGCGATTGCGATTGCGATTGCGATTGCGACTGCGATTGCGATTGCGATGGCGATTGCGATTGCGATTGCGATTGTGATTGTGATTGTGATTGTGATTGTGATTTTGATTGTGATTGTGATTGTGATTTTGATTGTGATTGCGATTGTGATTGCGATTGCGATTGCGATTGTGATTGCGATTGCGATTGCGATTGCGATTGCGATTGCGATTGCGATTGCGATGGCGATGGCGATGGCGATGGCGATGGCGATTGCGATGGCGATTGCGACTGCGATTGCGATGGCGATTGCGATTGCGATTGCGATTGCGATGGCGATGGCGATGGCGATGGCGATATCGATTGCGATGGCGATTGCGATTGCGATTGCGATTGTGATTGCGATTGCGATGGCGATTGCGATGGCGATTGCGATGGCGATTGCGATGGCGATTGCGATTGCGATTGCGATTGCGATGGCGATGGCGATTGCGATTGCGATTGCGATTGCGATTGCGATTGCGATTGCGATTGCGATGGCGATGGCGATTGCGATGGCGATGGCGATGGCGATTGCGATGGCGATGGCGATGGCGATTGCGATGGCGATGGCGATTGCGATGGCGATTGCGATTGCGACTGCGATTGCGAAGGCGATTGCGATTGCGATTGCGATTGCGATGGCGATGGCGATGGCGATGGCGATTGCGATTGCGATTGCGATTGCGATTGCGATTGCGATGGCGATTGCGATGGCGATTGCGATGGCGATGGCGATTGCGATTGCGATTGCGACTGCGATTGCGATTGCGATGGCGATTGCGATTGCGATTGTGATTGTGATTGTGATTGTGATTGGGATTGTGATTGTGATGGTGATGGTGATGGTGATGGTGATGGTGATTGTGATTGTGATTGTGATTGTGATTGTGATTGTGATTGCGATTGTGATTGCGATTGCGATTTCGATGGCGATGGCGATGGCGATGGCGATGGCGATGGCGATTGCGATGGCGATGGCGATTGCGATTGCGATTGCGATGGCGATGGCGATGGCGATGGCGATTGCGATTGCGATGGCGATTGCGATTGCGATTGCGATTGCGATTGCGATTGCGATGGCGATTGCGATGGCGATTGCGATTGCGATTGCGATGGCGATGGCCATGGCGATTGCGATGGCGATGGCGATGGCGATTGCGATGGCGATGGCGATGGCGATTGCGATGGCGATTGCGATGGCGATGGCGATTGCGATTGCGATTGCGATTGCGACTGCGATTGCGATGGCGATTGCGATTGCGATTGCGATTGCGATGGCGATGGCGATGGCGATGGCGATGGCGATTGCGATGGCGATTGCGATGGCGATTGCGATTGTGATTGCGATGGCGATTGCGATGGCGATTGCGATTGCGATTGCGATTGCGATTGCGATTGCGATTGCGATGGCGATTGCGATTGCGATTGCGATGGCGATGGCGATGGCGATGGCGATGGCGATGGCGATTGCGATGGCGATTGCGATTGCGATTGCGATTGCGATTGCGACTGCGATTACGATTGCGATGGCGATTGCGATGGCGATTGCGATTGCGATTGTGATTGTGATTGGGATTGTGATTGTGATGGTGATGGTGATTGTGATGGTGATGGTGATTGTGATTGTGATTGTGATTGTGATTGTGATTGTGATTGCGATTGTGATTGCGATTGCGATTTCGATGGCGATGGCGATGGCGATGGCGATTGCGATGGCGATGGCGATGGCGATTGCGATTGCGATGGCGATGGCGATGGCGATGGCGATTGCGATTGCGTTGGCGATTGCGATTGCGATGGCGATTGCGATGGCGATTGCGATTGCGATTGCGATTGCGACTGCGATTGCGATTGCGATGGCGATTGCGATTGCGATTGCGATTGTGGTTGTGATTGTGATTGTGATTGTGATTTTGATTGTGATTGTGATTGTGATTTTGATTGTGATTGCGATTGTGATTGCGATTGTGATTGCGATTGTGATTGCGATTGCGATTGCGATTGCGATTGCGATTGCGATTGCGATTGCGATGGCGATGGCGATGGCGATGGCGATGGCGATTGCGATGGCGATGGCGATTGCGACTGCGATTGCGATGGCGATTGCGATTGCGATTGCGATTGCGATGGCGATGGCGATGGCGATGGCGATGTCGATTGCGATGGCGATTGCGATTGCGATTGCGATTGTGATTGCGATTGCGATGGCGATTGCGATGGCGATTGCGATGGCGATTGCGATGGCGATTGCGATGGCGATTGCGATTGCGATTGCGATTGCGATTGCGATGGCGATGGCGATTGCGATGGCGATTGCGATGGCGATTGCGATTGCGATTGCGATTGCGATGGCGATGGCGATTGCGATGGCGATGGCGACGGCGATTGCGATGGCGATGGCGATTGCGATGGCGATTGCGATGGCGATGGCGATTGCGATGGCGATTGCGATTGCGACTGCGATTGCGATGGCGATTGCGATTGCGATTGCGATTGCGATGGCGATGGCGATGGCGATGGCGATGGCGATTGCGATTGCGATTGCGATTGCGATTGCGATGGCGATTGCGATGGCGATGGCGATTGCGATTGCGATTGCGACTGCGATTGCGATTGCGATGGCGATTGCGATTGCGATTGTGATTGTGATTGTGATTGGGATTGTGATTGTGATGGTGATGGTGATGGTGATGGTGATGGTGATTGTGATTGTGATTGTGATTGTGATTGTGATTGTGATTGCGATTGTGATTGCGATTGCGATTTCGATGGCGATGGCGATGGCGATGGCGATGGCGATGGCGATTGCGATGGCGATGGCGATTGCGATTGCGATTGCGATGGCGATGGCGATGGCGATGGCGATTGCGATTGCGATGGCGATTGCGATGGCGATGGCGATTGCGATGGCGATTGCGATGGCGATTGCGATGGCGATTGCGATGGCGATTGCGATTGCGATTGCGATTGCGATTGCGATTGCGACTGCGATTGCGATTGCGATGGCGATTGCGATTGCGATTGTGATTGTGATTGTGATTGTGATTGTGATTTTGATTGTGATTGTGATTGTGATTTTGATTGTGATTGCGATTGTGATTGCGATTGTGATTGCGATTGCGATTGCGATTGCGATTGCGATTGCGATTGCGATTGCGATTGCGATTGCGATTGCGATTGCGATGGCGATGGCGATGGCGATGGCGATTGCGATGGCGATGGCGATTGCGATTGCGATGGCGATGGGGATGGCGATGGCGATTGCGATTGCGATGGCGATTGCGATGGCGATTGCGAATGCGATTGCGATTGCGATTGCGATTGCGATTGCGATGGCGATTGCGATTGCGATTTCGATTGCGATTGCGATGGCGATTGCGATGGCGATTGCGATTGCGATTGCGATTGCGATGGCGATTGCGATGGCGATTGCGATGGCGATTGCGATGGCGATTGCGATTGCGATTGCGATGGCGATGGCGATTGCGATTGCGATTGCGATGGCGATGGCGATGGCGATGGCGATGGCGATTGCGATGGCGATGGCGATGGCGATTGCGATTGCGATGGCGATTGCGATGGCGATTGCGATGGCGATTGCGATGGCGATTGCGATGGCGATTGCGATTGCGATTGCGATTACGATGGCGATTGCGATTGCGATTGCGATTGCGATGGCGATGGCGATTGCGATGGCGATTGCGATTGCGATTGCGTTTGCGATTGCGATGGCGATGGCGATTGCGATGGCGATGGCGATGGCGATTGCGATTGCGATTGCGATGGCGATTGCGATTGCGATTGCGATGGCGATTGCGATGGCGATTGCGATGGCGATGGCGATTGCGATGGCGATGGCGATGGCGATTGCGATGGCGATGGCGATGGCGATTGCGATGGCGATGGCGATTGCGATTGGGATTGCGATTGCGATTGCGATTGCGATGGCGATGGCGATGGCGATTGCGATGGCGATGGCGATGGCGATTGCGATGGCGATGGCGATTGCGATTGAGATGGCGATTGCGATTGCGATTGCGATTGTGATTGTGATTGTGATTGTGATTGTGATTTTGATTGTGATTGTGATTGTGATTTTGATTGTGATTGCGATTGGGATTGCGATTGCGATTGCGATTGCGATTGCGATTGCGATTGCGATTGCGATGGCGATGGCGATGGCGATGGCGATTGCGATTGCGATGGCGATGGCGATGGCGATTGCGATGGCGATGGCGATGGCGATTGCGATTGCGATGGCGATGGCGATTGCGATGGCGATGGCGATTGCGATTGGGATTGGGATTGCGATTGCGATTGCGATGGCGATGGCGATGGCGATTGCGATGGCGATGGCGATGGCGATTGCGATGGCGATGGCGATTGCGATTGCGATGGCGATTGCGATTGCGATTGCGATTGTGATTGTGATTGTGATTGTGATTGTGATTTTGATTGTGATTGTGATTGTGATTTTGATTGTGATTGCGATTGGGATTGCGATTGCGATTGCGATTGCGATTGCGATTGCGATTGCGATGGCGATGGCGATGGCGATTGCGATTGCGATGGCGATTGCGATGGCGATTGCGATGGCGATTGCGATGGCGATTGCGATGGCGATTGCGATTGCGATTGCGATTACGATGGCGATTGCGATTGCGATGGCGATTGCGATTGCGATTGCGATTGCGATTGCGATTGCGATTGCGATGGCGATTGCGATTGCGATTGCGATTGCGATTGCGATTGCGATGGCGATTGCGATGGCGATGGCGATTGCGATGGCGATGGCGATGGCGATTGCGATTGCGATTGCGATGGCGATTGCGATTGCGATTGCGATGGCGATTGCGACGGCGATGGCGATTGCGATTGCGATGGCGATGGCGATTGCGATGGCGATGGCGATGGCGATTGCGATGGCGATGGCGATGGCGATTGCGATGGCGATTGCGATGGCGATGGCGATTGCGATGGCGATTGCGATTGCGACTGCGATTGCGATGGCGATTGCGATTGCGATTGCGATTGCAATGGCGATGGCGATGGCGATGGCGATGTCGATTGCGATGGCGATTGCGATTGCGATTGCGATTGCGATTGCGATGGCGATTGCGATGGCGATTGCGATGGCGATTGCGATGGCGATTGCGATGGCGATTGCGATGGCGATTGCGATGGCGATTGCGATGGCGATTGCGATTGTGATTGCGATTGTGATTGCGATTGTGATTGCGATTGTGATTGCGATTGTGATTGCGATTGTGATGGTGATGGTGATGGTGATGGTGATGGTGATGGTGATGGTGATTGTGATTGTGATTGTGATTGTGATTGTGATTGTGATGGTGATGGTGATGGTGATGGTGATGGTGATGGTGATGGTGATTGTGATTGTGATTGTGATTGCGATGGCGATTGCGATGGCGATTGCGATGGCGATTGCGATTGCGATTGCGATTGCGATTGCGATTGCGATGACGATTGCGATGGCGATTGCGATGGCGATTGCGATGGCGATTGCGATGGCGATTGCGATTGTGATTCCGATTGTGATTGCGATTGTGATTGCGATTGTGATTGCGAATGTGATTGCGATTGTGATTGCGATTGTGATTGCGATTGTGATGGTGATGGTGATGGTGATGGTGATGTTGATGGTGATTGTGATTGTGATTGTGATTGTGATGGTGATGGTGATGGCGATGGTGATGGTGATGGTGATGCTGATTGTGATTGTGATTGTGATTGTGATTATGATGGTGATGGTGATGGTGATGGTGATGGTGATGGTGATTGTGATTGTGATTGTGATTGCGATGACGATTGCGATGGCGATTGCGATTGCGATTGCGATGGCGATTGCGATTGCGATGGCGATGGCGATAGCGATTGCGATTGCGATGGCGATTGCGATTGCGATGGCGATTGCGATGGCGATTGCGATGGCGATTGCGATGGCGATTGCGATTGCGATTGCGATTGCGATTGCGATGGCGATTGCGATGGCGATGGCGATGGCGATTGCGATGGCGATGGCGATGGCGATTGCGATTGCGATGGCGATGGGGATTGCGATGGCGATTGCGATTGCGATGGCGATTGCGATGGCGATTGCGATGGCAATTGCGATTGCGATTGCGATTGCGATTGCGATTGCGATTGCGATTGCGAATGCGATTGCGATTGCGATTGCGATTGCGATTGCGAATGCGATTGCGATGGCGATTGCGATTGCGATTGCGATTGCGATTGCGATGGCGATTGCGATGGCGATTGCGATGGCGATTGCGATTGCGATTGCGATGGCGATTGCGATGGCGATTGCGATTGCGATTGCGATGGCGATTGCGATGGCGATTGCGATTGCGATTGCGATTGCGATGGCGATTGCGATTGCGATTGCGATTGCGATTGCGATTGCGATTGCGATGGCGATTGCGATGGCGATTGCGATGGCGATTGCGATGGCGATTGCGATGGCGATTGCGATGGCGATTGCGATTGTGATTGCGATTGTGATTGCGATTGTGATTGCGATTGTGATTGCGATTGTGATTGCAATTGTGATGGTGATGGTGATGGTGATGGTGATGGTGATGGTGATGGTGATTGTGATTGTGATTGTGATGGTGATGGTGATGGTGATGGTGATGGTGATGGTGATTGTGATTGTGATTGTGATTGTGATTGTGATGGTGATGGTGATGGTGATGGTGATGGTGATGGTGATTGTGATTGTGATTGTGATGGTGATGGTGATGGTGATGGTGATGGTGATGGTGATTGTGATTGTGATTGTGATTGCGATGGCGATTGCGATGGCGATTGCGATGGCGATTGCGATTGCGATTGCGATTGCGATTGCGATTGCGATTGCGATTGCGATTGCGATGGCGATTGCGATGGCGATTGCGATGGCGATTGCGATGGCGATTGCGATTGTGATTGCGATTGTGATTGCGATTGTGATTGCGATTGTGATTGCGATTGTGATTGCGATGGCGATTGCGATGGCGATTGCGATGGCGATTGCGATTGCGATTGCGATTGCGATTGCGATTGCGATTGCGATTGCGATGGCGATTGCGATGGCGATTGCGATTGCGATTGCGATTGCGATTGCGATTGCGATTGCGATGGCGATTGCGATGGCGATGGCGATTGCGATGGCGATTGCGATGGCGATTGCGATGGCGATGGCGATTGCGATTGTGATTGCGATTGTGATTGCGATTGTGATTGCGATTGTGATTGCGATTGTGATTGCGATGGTGATGGTGATGGTGATGGTGATGGTGATGGTGATGGTGATTGTGATTGTGATTGTGACTGTGATTGTGATTGTGATGGTGATGGTGATGGTGATGGTGATTGTGATGGTGATGGTGATGGTGATGGTGATGGTGATTGTGATTGTGATTGTGATTGTGATTGTGATGGTGATGGTGATGGTGATGGTGATGGTGATTGTGATTGTGATTGTGATGGTGATGGTGATGGTGATGGTGATGGTGATGGTGATTGTGATTGTGATTGTGATTGTGATTGTGATTGTGATGGTGATGGTGATGGTGATGGTGATGGTGATTGTGATTGTGATTGTGATTGCGATGACGATTGCGATGGCGATTGCGATTGCGATTGCGATTGCGATTGCGATTGCGATTGCGATTGCAAAGGCGATTGCCATTGCGATTGCGATTGCGATTGTGATTGTGATTGTGATTGTGATTGTGATGGTGATGGTGATGGTGATGGTGATGGTGATTGTGATGGTGATGGTGATGGTGATGGTGATGGTGATGGTGATTGTGATTGTGATTGTGATTGTGATTGTGATGGTGATGGTGATGGTGATGGTGATTGTGATTGTGATTGTGATTGTGATTGTGATTGTGATTTTGATTTTGATTGTGATGGTGATGGTGATGGTGATGGTGATGGTGATTGTGATGGTGATGGTGATGGTGATGGTGATGGTGATGGTGATTGTGATTGTGATTGTGATTGTGATTGTGATGGTGATGGTGATGGTGATGGCGATGGCGATTGCGATTGCGATTGTGATTGTGATTGTGATTGTGATTGTGATTTTGATTGTGATTGTGATTGTGATTTTGATTGTGATTGCGATGGCGATTGCGATTGCGATTGCGATTGCGATTGCGATTGCGACTGCGATTGCGATTGCGATGGCGATGGCGACTGCGATTGCGATTGCGATGGCGATTGCGATTGCGATTGCGATTGCGATTGTGATTGTGATTGGGATTGTGATTGTGATGGTGATGGTGATTGTGATGGTGATGGTGATTGTGATTGTGATTGTGATTGTGATTGTGATTGTGATTGCGATTGTGATTGCGATTGCGATTGCGATGGCGATGGCGATGGCGATGGCGATTGCGATGGCGATGGCAATTGCGATTGCGATTGCGATGGCGATGGCGATGGCGATGGCGATTGCGATTGCGATGGCGATTGCGATTGCGATGGCGATTGCGATGGCGATTGCGATGGCGATTGCGATGGCGATTGCGATGGCGATTGCGATTGCGATTGCGATTGCGACTGCGATTGCGATTGCGATGGCGATTGCGATTGCGATTGCGATTGTGATTGTGATTGTGATTGTGATTGTGATTTTGATTGTGATTGTGATTGTGATTTTGATTGTGATTGCGATTGTGATTGCGATTGTGATTGCGATTGTGATTGCGATTGCGATTGCGATGGCGATTGCGATTGCGATTGCGATGGCGATGGCGATGGCGATGGCGATGGCGATGGCGATTGCGATGGCGATTGCGATTGCGATTGCGATTGCGATTGCGACTGCGATTGCGATTGCGATGGCGATTGCGATTGCGATTGCGATTGCGATTGTGATTGTGATTGGGATTGTGATTGTGATGGTGATGGTGATTGTGATGGTGATGGTGATTGTGATTGTGATTGTGATTGTGATTGTGATTGTGATTGCGATTGTGATTGCGATTGCGATTTCGATGGCGATGGCGATGGCGATGGCGATGGCGATTGCGATGGCGATGGCAATTGCGATTGCGATTGCGATGGCGATGGCTATGGCGATGGCGATTGCGATTGCGATGGCGATTGCGATTGCGATGGCGATTGCGATTGCGATGGCGATTGCGATGGCGATTGCGATGGCGATTGCGATGGCGATTGCGATGGCGATTGCGATGGCGATTGCAATTGCGATTGCGATTGCGACTGCGATTGCGATTGCGATGGCGATTGCGATTGCGATTGCGATTGTGATTGTGATTGTGATTGTGATTTTGATTGTGATTGTGATTGTGATTTTGATTGTGATTGCGATTGTGATTGCGATTGTGATTGCGATTGTGATTGCGATTGTGATTGCGATTGCGATTGCGATTGCGATTGCGATTGCGATTGCGATTGCGATTGCGATTGCGATGGCGATGGCGATGGCGATGGCGATGGCGATTGCGATTGCGATTGCGATTGTGATTGCGATTGCGATGGCGATTGCGATGGCGATTGCGATGGCGATTGCGATGGCGATTGCGATTGCGATTGCGATTGCGATTGCGATTGCGATGGCGATGGCGATTGCGATGGCGATTGCGATTGCGATTGCGATTGCGATTGCGATTGCGATGGCGATGGCGATTGCGATGGCGATGGCGATGGCGATTGCGATGGCGATGGCGATTGCGATGGCGATTGCGATGGCGATGGCGATTGCGATGGCGATTGCGATTGCGACTGCGATTGCGATGGCGATTGCGATTGCGATTGCGATTGCGATTGCGATGGCGATGGCGATGGCGATGGCGATTGCGATTGCGATTGCGATTGCGATTGCGATTGCGATGGCGATTGCGATGGCGATTGCGATGGCGATGGCGATTGCGATTGCGATTGCGACTGCGATTGCGATTGCGATGGCGATTGCGATTGCGATTGTGATTGTGATTGTGATTGTGATTGGGATTGTGATTGTGATGGTGATGGTGATGGTGATGGTGATGGTGATTGTGATTGTGATTGTGATTGTGATTGTGATTGTGATTGCGATTGTGATTGCGATTGCGATTTCGATGGCGATGGCGATGGCGATGGCGATGGCGATGGCGATTGCGATGGCGATGGCGATTGCGATTGCGATTGCGATGGCGATGGCGATGGCGATGGCGATTGCGATTGCGATGGCGATTGCGATTGCGATTGCGATTGCGATTGCGATTGCGATGGCGATTGCGATGGCGATTGCGATTGCGATTGCGATGGCGATGGCGATTGCGATGGCGATGGCGATGGCGATGGCGATTGCGATGGCGATGGCGATGGCGATTGCGATGGCGATTGCGATGGCGATTGCGATGGCGATGGCGATTGCGATTGCGATTGCGACTGCGATTGCGATTGCGATTGCGATTGCGATTCCGATTGCGATGGCGATGGCGATGGCGATGGCGATTGCGATTGCGATTGCGATTGCGATTGCGATTGGTATTGCGATGGCGATTGCGATGGCGATTGCGATGGCGATTGCGATTGCGATTGCGATTGCGATTGCGATTGCGATGGCGATTGCGATTGCGATTGCGATGGCGATGGCGATGGCGATGGCGAAGGCGATGGCGATTGCGATGGCGATTGCGATTACGATTGCGATTGCGATTGCGACTGCGATTGCGATTGCGATGGCGATTGCGATTGCGATTGCGATTGCGATTGTGATTGTGATTGGGATTGTGATTGTGATGGTGATGGTGATTGTGATGGTGATGGTGATTGTGATTGTGATTGTGATTGTGATTGTGATTGTGATTGCGATTGTGATTGCGATTGCGATTTCGATGGCGATGGCGATGGCGATGGCGATGGCGATTGCGATGGCGATGGCGATTGCGATTGCGATTGCGATGGCGATGGCGATGGCGATGGCGATTGCGATTGCGATGGCGATTGCGATTGCGATGGCGATTGCGATGGCGATTGCGATGGCGATTGCGATGGCGATTGCGATGGCGATTGCGATGGCGATTGCGATTGCGATTGCGATTGCGACTGCGATTGCGATTGCGATGGCGATTGCGATTGCGATTGCGATTGTGATTGTGATTGTGATTGTTATTGTGATTTTGATTGTGATTGTGATTGTGATTTTGATTGTGATTGCGATTGTGATTGCGATTGTGATTGCGATTGCGATTGCGATTGCGATTGCGATTGCGATTGCGATTGCGATGGCGATGTCGATGGCGATGGCGATGGCGATTGCGATGGCGATGGCGATTGCGACTGCGATTGCGATGGCGATTGCGATTGCGATTGCGATTGCGATGGCGATGGCGATGGCGATGGCGATGTCGATTGCGATGGCGATTGCGATTGCGATTGCGATTGTGATTGCGATTGCGATGGCGATTGCGATTGCAATTGCGATTGCGATTGCGATTGCGATTGCGATGGCGATGGCGATGGCGATGGCGATGTCGATGGCGATTGCGATTGCGATTGCGATTGCGATTGCGATGGCGATTGCGATGGCGATTGCGATGGCGATGGCGATTGCAATTGCGATTGTGATTGTGATTGTGATTGTGATTGGGATTGGGATTGTGATGGTGATGGTGATGGTGATGGTGATGGTGATTGTGATTGTGATTGTGATTGTGATTGTGATTGCGATTGTGATTGCGATTGCGATTTCGATGGCGATGGCGATGGCGATGGCGATGGCGATTGCGATGGCGATGGCGATTGCGATTGCGATTGCGATGGCGATGGCGATGGCGATGGCGATTGCGATTGCGATGGCGATTGCGATTGCGATGGCGATTGCGATGGCGATTGCGATGGCGATTGCGATGGCGATTGCGATGGCGATTGCGATTGCGATTGCGATTGCGATTGCGATTGCGACTGCGACTGCGATTGCGATTGCGATGGCGATTGCGATTGCGATTGTGATTGTGATTGTGATTGTGATTGTGATTGTGATTTTGATTCTGATTGTGATTGTGATTTTGATTGTGATTGCGATTGTGATTGCGATTGTGATTGCGATTGTGATTGCGATTGTGATTGTGATTGTGATTGTGATTGTGATTTTGATTGTGATTGTGATTGTGATTTTGATTGTGATTGCGATTGTGATTGCGATTGTGATTGCGATTGTGATTGCGATTGCGATTGCGATTGCGATTGCGATTGCGATTGCGATTGCGATTGCGATTGCGATGGCGATGTCGATGGCGATGGCGATGGCGATTGCGATGGCGATGGCGATTGCGACTGCGATTGCGATGGCGATTCCGATTGCGATTGCGATTGCGATGGCGATGGCGATGGCGATGGCGATGTCGATTGCGATGGCGATTGCGATTGCGATTGCGATTGTGATTGCGATTGCGATGGCGATTGCGATGGCGATTGCGATGGCGATTGCGATGGCGATTGCGATTGCGATTGCGATTGCGATTGCGATTGCGATGGCGATGGCGATTGCGATGGCGATTGCGATTGCGATTGCGATTGCGATTGCGATGGCGATGGCGATTGCGATGGCGATGGCGATGGCGATTGCGATGGCGATGGCGATTGCGATGGCGATTGCGATGGCGATGGCGATTGCGATGGCGATTGCGATTGCGACTGCGATTGCGATGGCGATTGCGATTGCGATTGCGATTGCGATGGCGATGGCGATGGCGATGGCGATGGCGATGGCGATTGCGATTGCGATTGCGATTGCGATTGCGATGGCGATTGCGATGGCGATTGCGATGGCGATGGCGATTGCAATTGCGATTGTGATTGTGATTGTGATTGTGATTGGGATTGTGATTGTGATGGTGATGGTGATGGTGATGGTGATGGTGATTGTGATTGTGATTGTGATTGTGATTGTGATTGTGATTGCGATTGTGATTGCGATTGCGATTTCGATGGCGATGGCGATGGCGATGGCGATGGCGATTGCGATGGCGATGGCGATTGCGATTGCGATTGCGATGGCGATGGCGATGGCGATGGCGATTGCGATTGCGATGGCGATTGCGATTGCGATGGCGATTGCGATGGCGATTGCGATGGCGATTGCGATGGCGATTGCGATGGCGATTGCGATTGCGATTGCGATTGCGATTGCGATTGCGATTGCGACTGCGATTGCGATTGCGATGGCGATTGCGATTGCGATTGTGATTGTGATTGTGATTGTGATTGTGATTGTGATTTTGATTGTGATTGTGATTGTGATTTTGATTGTGATTGCGATTGTGATTGCGATTGTGATTGCGATTGTGATTGCGATTGTGATTGCGATTGCGATTGCGATTGCGATTGCGATTGCGATTGCGATTGCGATTGCGATTGCGATGGCGATGGCGATGGCGATGGCGATGGCGATTGCGATGGCGATGGCGATTGCGATTGCGATGGCGATGGGGATGGCGATGGCGATTGCGATTGCGATGGCGATTGCGATGGCGAATGCGAATGCGATTGCGATTGCGATTGCGATTGCGATTGCGATGGCGATTGCGATTGCGATTTCGATTGCGATGGCGATGGCGATTGCGATGGCGATTGCGATTGCGATTGCGATTGCGATGGCGATTGCGATGGCGATTGCGATGGCGATTGCGATGGCGATTGCGATTGCGATTGCGATGGCGATGGCGATTGCGATTGCGATTGCGATGGCGATGGCGATGGCGATGGCGATGGCGATTGCGATGGCGATGGCGATGGCGATTGCGATTGCGATGGCGATGGGGATGGCGATGGCGATTGCGATTGCGATGGCGATTGCGATGGCGATTGCGAATGCGATGGCGATTGCGATTGCGATTGCGATTGCGATTGCGATTGCGATGGCGATTGCGATGGCGATGGCGATTGCGATGGCGATTGCGATTGCGATTGCGATTGCGATTGCGATTGCGATTGCGATTGCGATGGCGATTGCGATGGCGATTGCGATGGCGATTGCGATGTCGATTGCGATTGCGATTGCGATTGCGATTGCGATTGCGATTGCGATTGCGATTGCGATGGCGATTGCGATTGCGATT
This sequence comes from Octopus bimaculoides, assembly GCF_046866305.1. Taxonomy (NCBI): domain Eukaryota; kingdom Metazoa; phylum Mollusca; class Cephalopoda; order Octopoda; family Octopodidae; genus Octopus; species Octopus bimaculoides. The sequence goes on along the minus strand of NW_028315309.1, from coordinate 181,832 downwards.
GCGATGGCGATTGCGATTGCGATGGCGATGGCGATGGCGATTGCGATGGCGATGGCGATGGCGATTGCGATGGCGATGGCGATTGCGATTGCGATGGCGATTGCGATTGCGATTGCGATTGTGATTGTGATTGTGATTGTGATTGTGATTTTGATTGTGATTGTGATTGTGATTTTGATTGTGATTGCGATTGGGATTGCGATTGCGATTGCGATTGCGATTGCGATTGCGATTGCGATTGCGATGGCGATGGCGATGGCGATGGCGATGGCGATTGCGATGGCGATTGCGATGGCGATTGCGATGGCGATTGCGATTGCGATTGCGATTACGATGGCGATTGCGATTGCGATGGCGATTGCGATTGCGATTGCGATTGCGATGGCGATTGCGATGGCGATTGCGATTGCGATTGCGATTGCGATTGCGATGGCGATGGCGATTGCGATGGCGATGGCGATGGCGATTGCGATTGCGATTGCGATGGCGATTGCGATTGCGATTGCGATTGCGATGGCGATTGCGATGGCGATTGCGATGGCGATGGCGATTGCGATGGCGATGGCGATGGCGATTGCGATGGCGATGGCGATGGCGATTGCGATGGCGATGGCGATTGCGATTGGGATTGCGATTGCGATTGCGATTGCGATGGCGATGGCGATGGCGATTGCGATGGCGATGGCGATTGCGATGGCGATTGCGATTGAGATGGCGATTGCGATTGCGATTGCGATTGTGATTGTGATTGTGATTGTGATTGTGATTTTGATTGTGATTGTGATTGTGATTTTGATTGTGATTGCGATTGGGATTGCGATTGCGATTGCGATTGCGATTGCGATTGCGATTGCGATTGCGATGGCGATGGCGATGGCGATGGCGATGGCGATTGCGATTGCGATGGCGATGGCGATTGCGATGGCGATGGCGATTGGGATTGCGATGGCGATGGCGATTGCGATGGCGATGGCGATTGCGATTGGGATTGCGATTGCGATTGCGATTGCGATGGCGATGGCGATGGCGATTGCGATGGCGATGGCGATGGCGACTGCGATGGCGATGGCGATTGCGATTGCGATGGCGATTGCGATTGCGATTGCGATTGTGATTGTGATTGTGATTGTGATTGTGATTTTGATTGTGATTGTGATTGTGATTTTGATTGTGATTGCGATTGGGATTGCGATTGCGATTGCGATTGCGATTGCGATTGCGATTGCGATTGCGATGGCGATGGCGATGGCGATTGCGATTGCGATTGCGATTGCGATTGCGATTGCGATTGCGATTACGATGGCGATTGCGATTGCGATGGCGATTGCGATTGCGATTGCGATTGCGATTGCGATGGCGATTGCGATGGCGATTGCGATTGCGATTGCGATTGCGATTGCGATGGCGATGGCGATTGCGATGGCGATGGCGATGGCGATTGCGATTGCGATTGCGATGGCGATTGCGATTGCGATTGCGATGGCGATTGCGACGGCGATTGCGATTGCGATTGCGATGGCGATGGCGATTGCGATTGCGATTGCGATGGCGATTGCGATTGCGATGGCGATGGCGATTGCGATGGCGATGGCGATGGCGATTGCGATGGCGATGGCGATGGCGATTGCGATGGCGATGGCGATTGCGATTGGGATTGCGATTGCGATTGCGATTGCGATGGCGATGGCGATGGCGATTGCGATGGCGATTGCGATTGCGATGGCGATTGCGATTGCGATTGCGATTGCGATTACGATGGCGATTGCGATTGCGATGGCGATTGCGATTGCGATTGCGATTGCGATTGCGATGGCGATTGCGATGGCGATTGCGATTGCGATTGCGATTGCGATTGCGATGGCGATGGCGATTGCGATGGCGATGGCGATGGCGATTGCGATTGCGATTGCGATGGCGATTGCGATTGCGATTGCGATGGCGATTGCGACGGCGATTGCGATTGCGATTGCGATGGCGATTGCGATTGCGATTGCGATGGCGATTGCGATGGCGATTGCGATGGCGATTGCGATGGCGATGGCGATGGCGATTGCGATGGCGATGGCGATGGCGATTGCGATGGCGATGGCGATTGCGATTGGGATTGCGATTGCGATTGCGATTGCGATGGCGATGGCGATGGCGATTGCGATGGCGATGGCGATGGCGATTGCGATGGCGATGGCGATTGCGATTGAGATGGCGATTGCGATTGCGATTGCGATTGTGATTGTGATTGTGATTGTGATTGTGATTTTGATTGTGATTGTGATTGTGATTTTGATTGTGATTGCGATTGGGATTGCGATTGCGATTGCGATTGCGATTGCGATTGCGATTGCGATTGCGATGGCGATGGCGATGGCGATGGCGATGGCGATTGCGATTGCGATGGCGATGGCGATTGCGATGGCGATGGCGATGGCGATTGGGATTGCGATGGCGATGGCGATTGCGATGGCGATGGCGATTGCGATTGGGATTGCGATTGCGATTGCGATTGCGATTGCGATGGCGATGGCGATGGCGATTGCGATGGCGATGGCGATGGCGACTGCGATGGCGATGGCGATTGCGATTGCGATGGCGATTGCGATTGCGATTGCGATTGTGATTGTGATTGTGATTGTGATTGTGATTTTGATTGTGATTGTGATTGTGATTTTGATTGTGATTGCGATTGGGATTGCGATTGCGATTGCGATTGCGATTGCGATTGCGATTGCGATTGCGATGGCGATGGCGATGGCGATTGCGATTGCGATGGCGATTGCGATTGCGATTGCGATTGCGATTGCGATGGCGATGGCGATTGCGATGGCGATTGCGATGGCGATTGCGATGGCGATTGCGATGGCGATTGCGATTGCGATTGCGATTGCGATTGCGATTGCGATTGCGATGGCGATTGCGATGGCGATTGCGATTGCGATTGCGATTGCGATTGCGATGGCGATGGCGATGGCGATTGCGAGTGCGATTGTGATTGTGATTGTGATTGTGATTGTGATTTTGATTGTGATTGTGATTGTGATTTTGATTGTGATTGCGATTGGGATTGCGATTGCGATTGCGATTGCGATTGCGATTGCGATTGCGATGGCGATGGCGATTGCGATGGCGATGGCGATGGCGATGGCGATTGCGATTGCGATGGCGATTGCGATTGCGATTGCGATGGCGATTGCGATGGCGATGGCGATGGCGATGGCGATGGCGATGGCGATTGCGATTGCGATTGCGATGGCGATTGCGATTGCGATTGCGATGGCGATTGCGACGGCGATGGCGATTGCGATTGCGATGGCGATGGCGATTGCGATGGCGATGGCGATGGCGATGGCGATGGCGATTGCGATGGCGATTGCGATTGCGACTGCGATTGCGATGGCGATTGCGATTGCGATTGGGATTGCGATGGCGATGGCGATGGCGATGGCGATGGCGATGGCGATGGCGATTGCGATTGCGATTGCGATTGCGATTGCGATTGCGATGGCGATTGCGATGGCGATTGCGATGGCGATTGCGATGGCGATTGCGATTGCGATTGCGATTGCGATTGCGATTGCGATTGCGATGGCGATGGCGATTGCGATGGCGATTGCGATTGCGATTGCGATTGCGATTGCGATTGCGATGGCGATGGCGATTGCGATTGCGATTGTGATTGTGATTGTGATTGTGATTGTGATTTTGATTGTGATTGTGATTGTGATTTTGATTGTGATTGTGATTGTGATTTTGATTGTGAATGCGATGGCGATTGCGATTGCGATTGCGATTGCGATTGCGACTGCGATTGCGATTGCGATGGCGATGGCGACTGCGATTGCGATTGCGATGGCGATTGCGATTGCGATTGCGATTGCGATTGTGATTGTGATTGGGATTGTGATTGTGATGGTGATGGTGATTGTGATGGTGATGGTGATTGTGATTGTGATTGTGATTGTGATTGTGATTGCGATTGTGATTGCGATTGCGATTTCGATGGCGATGGCGATGGCGATGGCGATGGCGATTGCGATGGCGATGGCAAATGCGATTGCGATTGCGATGGCGATGGCGATGGCGATGGCGATTGCGATTGCGATGGCGATTGCGATTGCGATGGCGATTGCGATTGCGATGGCGATTGCGATGGCGATTGCGATGGCGATTGCGATGGCGATTGCGATTGCGATTGCGATTGCGACTGCGATTGCGATTGCGATGGCGATTGCGATTGCGATTGCGATTGTGATTGTGATTGTGATTGTGATTGTGATTTTGATTGTGATTGTGATTGTGATTTTGATTGTGATTGCGATTGTGATTGCGATTGCGATTGCGATTGTGATTGCGATTGCGATTGCGATTGCGATTGCGATTGCGATTGCGATTGCGATTGCGATTGCGATGGCGATGGCGATGGCGATGGCGATGGCGATTGCGATGGCGATTGCGACTGCGATTGCGATGGCGATTGCGATTGCGATTGCGATTGCGATGGCGATGGCGATGGCGATGGCGATATCGATTGCGATGGCGATTGCGATTGCGATTGCGATTGTGATTGCGATTGCGATGGCGATTGCGATGGCGATTGCGATGGAGATTGCGATGGCGATTGCGATTGCGATTGCGATTGCGATTGCGATTGCGATGGCGATGGCGATTGCGATGGCGATTGCGATTGCGATTGCGATTGCGATTGCGATTGCGATGGCGATGGCGATTGCGATGGCGATGGCGATGGCGATTGCGATGGCGATGGCGATGGCGATTGCGATGGCGATGGCGATTGCGATGGCGATTGCGATTGCGACTGCGATTGCGATGGCGATTGCGATTGCGATTGCGATTGCGATGGCGATGGCGATGGCGATGGCGATTGCGATTGCGATTGCGATTGCGATTGCGATTGCGATGGCGATTGCGATGGCGATTGCGATGGCGATGGCGATTGCGATTGCGATTGCGACTGCGATTGCGATTGCGATGGCGATTGCGATTGCGATTGTGATTGTGATTGTGATTGTGATTGGGATTGTGATTGTGATGGTGATGGTGATGGTGATGGTGATGGTGATTGTGATTGTGATTGTGATTGTGATTGTGATTGTGATTGCGATTGTGATTGCGATTGCGATTTCGATGGCGATGGCGATGGCGATGGCGATGGCGATGGCGATTGCGATGGCGATGGCGATTGCGATTGCGATTGCGATGGCGATGGCGATGGCGATGGCGATTGCGATTGCGATGGCGATTGCGATTGCGATTGCGATTGCGATTGCGATTGCGATGGCGATTGCGATGGCGATTGCGATTGCGATTGCGATGGCGATGGCCATGGCGATTGCGATGGCGATGGCGATTGCGACGGCGATTGCGATTGCGATTGCGATGGCGATGGCGATTGCGATTGCGATTGCGATGGCGATTGCGATTGCGATGGCGATGGCGATTGCGATGGCGATGGCGATGGCGATTGCGATGGCGATGGCGATGGCGATTGCGATGGCGATGGCGATTGCGATTGGGATTGCGATTGCGATTGCGATTGCGATGGCGATGGCGATGGCGATTGCGATGGCGATTGCGATTGCGATGGCGATTGCGATTGCGATTGCGATTGCGATTACGATGGCGATTGCGATTGCGATGGCGATTGCGATTGCGATTGCGATTGCGATTGCGATGGCGATTGCGATGGCGATTGCGATTGCGATTGCGATTGCGATTGCGATGGCGATGGCGATTGCGATGGCGATGGCGATGGCGATTGCGATTGCGATTGCGATGGCGATTGCGATTGCGATTGCGATGGCGATTGCGACGGCGATTGCGATTGCGATTGCGATGGCGATTGCGATTGCGATTGCGATGGCGATTGCGATGGCGATTGCGATGGCGATGGCGATTGCGATGGCGATGGCGATGGCGATTGCGATGGCGATGGCGATGGCGATTGCGATGGCGATGGCGATTGCGATTGGGATTGCGATTGCGATTGCGATTGCGATGGCGATGGCGATGGCGATTGCGATGGCGATGGCGATGGCGATTGCGATGGCGATGGCGATTGCGATTGAGATGGCGATTGCGATTGCGATTGCGATTGTGATTGTGATTGTGATTGTGATTGTGATTTTGATTGTGATTGTGATTGTGATTTTGATTGTGATTGCGATTGGGATTGCGATTGCGATTGCGATTGCGATTGCGATTGCGATTGCGATTGCGATGGCGATGGCGATGGCGATGGCGATGGCGATTGCGATTGCGATGGCGATGGCGATTGCGATGGCGATGGCGATGGCGATTGGGATTGCGATGGCGATGGTGATTGCGATGGCGATGGCGATTGCGATTGGGATTGCGATTGCGATTGCGATTGCGATTGCGATGGCGATGGCGATGGCGATTGCGATGGCGATGGCGATGGCGACTGCGATGGCGATGGCGATTGCGATTGCGATGGCGATTGCGATTGCGATTGCGATTGTGATTGTGATTGTGATTGTGATTGTGATTTTGATTGTGATTGTGATTGTGATTTTGATTGTGATTGCGATTGGGATTGCGATTGCGATTGCGATTGCGATTGCGATTGCGATTGCGATGGCGATGGCGATGGCGATTGCGATTGCGATGGCGATTGCGATTGCGATTGCGATTGCGATTACGATGGCGATTGCGATTGCGATGGCGATTGCGATTGCGATTGCGATTGCGATTGCGATGGCGATTGCGATGGCGATTGCGATTGCGATTGCGATTGCGATTGCGATGGCGATGGCGATTGCGATGGCGATGGCGATGGCGATTGCGATTGCGATTGCGATGGCGATTGCGATTGCGATTGCGATGGCGATTGCGACGGCGATGGCGATTGCGATGGCGATGGCGATGGCGATTGCGATTGCGATTGCGATGGCGATTGCGATTGCGATTGCGATGGCGATTGCGACGGCGATGGCGATGGCGATTGCGATGGCGATGGCGATGGCGATTGCGATGGCGATTGCGATGGCGATGGCGATTGCGATGGCGATTGCGATTGCGACTGCGATTGCGATGGCGATTGCGATTGCGATTGCGATTGCGATGGCGATGGCGATGGCGATGGCGATGTCGATTGCGATGGCGATTGCGATTGCGATTGCGATTGCGATGGCGATGGCGATTGCGATGGCGATTGCGATGGCGATTGCGATGGCGATTGCGATGGCGATTGCGATTGCGATTGCGATTGCGATTGCGATTGCGATTGCGATTGCGATTGCGATGGCGATTGCGATGGCGATTGCGATTGCGATTGCGATTGCGATTGCGATGGCGATGGCGATGGCGATTGCGAGTGCGATTGTGATTGTGATTGTGATTGTGATTGTGATTTTGATTGTGATTGTGATTGTGATTTTGATTGTGATTGCGATTGGGATTGCGATTGCGATTGCGATTGCGATTGCGATTGCGATGGCGATGGCGATTGCGATGGCGATGGCGATGGCGATGGCGATTGCGATTGCGATGGCGATTGCGATTGCGATTGCGATGGCGATTGCGATGGCGATGGCGATGGCGATGGCGATGGCGATGGCGATTGCGATTGCGATTGCGATGGCGATTGCGATTGCGATTGCGATGGCGATTGCGACGGCGATGGCGATTGCGATTGCGATGGCGATGGCGATTGCGATGGCGATGGCGATGGCGATGGCGATGGCGATTGCGATGGCGATTGCGATTGCGACTGCGATTGCGATGGCGATTGCGATTGCGATTGGGATTGCGATGGCGATGGCGATGGCGATGGCGATGGCGATGGCGATTGCGATTGCGATTGCGATTGCGATTGCGATTGCGATGGCGATTGCGATGGCGATTGCGATGGCGATTGCGATGGCGATTGCGATTGCGATTGCGATTGCGATTGCGATTGCGATTGCGATGGCGATGGCGATTGCGATGGCGATTGCGATTGCGATTGCGATTGCGATTGCGATGGCGATGGCGATGGCGATTGCGATTGCGATTGTGATTGTGATTGTGATTGTGATTTTGATTGTGATTGTGATTGTGATTTTGATTGTGAATGCGATGGCGATTGCGATTGCGATTGCGATTGCGATTGCGACTGCGATTGCGATTGCGATGGCGATGGCGACTGCGATTGCGATTGCGATGGCGATTGCGATTGCGATTGCGATTGCGATTGTGATTGTGATTGGGATTGTGATTGTGATGGTGATGGTGATTGTGATGGTGATGGTGATTGTGATTGTGATTGTGATTGTGATTGTGATTGTGATTGCGATTGTGATTGCGATTGCGATTTCGATGGCGATGGCGATGGCGATGGCGATGGCGATTGCGATGGCGATGGCAAATGCGATTGCGATTGCGATGGCGATGGCGATGGCGATGGTGATTGCGATTGCGATGGCGATTGCGATTGCGATGGCGATTGCGATTGCGATGGCGATTGCGATGGCGATTGCGATGGCGATTGCGATGGCGATTGCGATTGCGATTGCGATTGCGACTGCGATTGCGATTGCGATGGCGATTGCGATTGCGATTGCGATTGTGATTGTGATTGTGATTGTGATTGTGATTTTGATTGTGATTGTGATTGTGATTTTGATTGTGATTGCGATTGTGATTGCGATTGCGATTGCGATTGTGATTGCGATTGCGATTGCGATTGCGATTGCGATTGCGATTGCGATTGCGATTGCGATGGCGATGGCGATGGCGATGGCGATTGCGATGGCGATTGCGACTGCGACTGCGATTGCGATGGCGATTGCGATTGCGATTGCGATTGCGATGGCGATGGCGATGGCGATGGCGATATCGATTGCGATGGCGATTGCGATTGCGATTGCGATTGTGATTGCGATTGCGATGGCGATTGCGATGGCGATTGCGATGGCGATTGCGATGGCGATTGCGATTGCGATTGCGATTGCGATTGCGATGGCGATGGCGATTGCGATGGCGATTGCGATTGCGATTGCGATTGCGATTGCGATTGCGATGGCGATGGCGATTGCGATGGCGATGGCGATGGCGATTGCGATGGCGATGGCGATGGCGATTGCGATGGCGATGGCGATTGCGATGGCGATTGCGATTGCGACTGCGATTGCGATGGCGATTGCGATTGCGATTGCGATTGCGATGGCGATGGCGATGGCGATTGCGATTGCGATTGCGATTGCGATTGCGATTGCGATTGCGATGGCGATTGCGATGGCGATTGCGATGGCGATGGCGATTGCGATTGCGATTGCGACTGCGATTGCGATTGCGATGGCGATTGCGATTGCGATTGTGATTGTGATTGTGATTGTGATTGGGATTGTGATTGTGATGGTGATGGTGATGGTGATGGTGATGGTGATTGTGATTGTGATTGTGATTGTGATTGTGATTGTGATTGCGATTGTGATTGCGATTGCGATTTCGATGGCGATGGCGATGGCGATGGCGATGGCGATGGCGATTGCGATGGCGATGGCGATTGCGATTGCGATTGCGATGGCGATGGCGATGGCGATGGCGATTGCGATTGCGATGGCGATTGCGATTGCGATTGCGATTGCGATTGCGATTGCGATGGCGATTGCGATGGCGATTGCGATTGCGATTGCGATGGCGATGGCCATGGCGATTGCGATGGCGATGGCCATGGCGATTGCGATGGCGATGGCGATGGCGATTGCGATGGCGATTGCGATGGCGATGGCGATTGCGATGGCGATGGCGATGGCGATTGCGATGGCGATGGCGATGGCGATTGCGATGGCGATGGCGATTGCGATTGGGATTGCGATTGCGATTGCGATTGCGATGGCGATGGCGATGGCGATTGCGATGGCGATGGCGATGGCGATTGCGATGGCGATGGCGATTGCGATTGAGATGGCGATTGCGATTGCGATTGCGATTGTGATTGTGATTGTGATTGTGATTGTGATTTTGATTGTGATTGTGATTGTGATTTTGATTGTGATTGCGATTGGGATTGCGATTGCGATTGCGATTGCGATTGCGATTGCGATTGCGATTGCGATGGCGATGGCGATGGCGATGGCGATGGCGATTGCGATTGCGATGGCGATGGCGATTGCGATGGCGATGGCGATGGCGATTGGGATTGCGATGGCGATGGCGATTGCGATGGCGATGGCGATTGCGATTGCGATTGCGATTGCGATTGCGATGGCGATTGCGATGGCGATGGCGATGGCGATTGCGAGTGCGATTGTGATTGTGATTGTGATTGTGATTGTGATTTTGATTGTGATTGTGATTGTGATTTTGATTGTGATTGCGATTGGGATTGCGATTGCGATTGCGATTGCGATTGCGATTGCGATGGCGATGGCGATTGCGATGGCGATGGCGATGGCGATGGCGATTGCGATTGCGATGGCGATTGCGATTGCGATTGCGATGGCGATTGCGATGGCGATGGCGATGGCGATGGCGATGGCGATGGCGATTGCGATTGCGATTGCGATGGCGATTGCGATTGCGATTGCGATGGCGATTGCGACGGCGATGGCGATTGCGATTGCGATGGCGATGGCGATTGCGATGGCGATGGCGATGGCGATGGCGATGGCGATTGCGATGGCGATTGCGATTGCGACTGCGATTGCGATGGCGATTGCGATTGCGATTGGGATTGCGATGGCGATGGCGATGGCGATGGCGATGGCGATGGCGATTGCGATTGCGATTGCGATTGCGATTGCGATTGCGATGGCGATTGCGATGGCGATTGCGATGGCGATTGCGATGGCGATTGCGATTGCGATTGCGATTGCGATTGCGATTGCGATTGCGATGGCGATGGCGATTGCGATGGCGATTGCGATTGCGATTGCGATTGCGATTGCGATGGCGATGGCGATGGCGATTGCGATTGCGATTGTGATTGTGATTGTGATTGTGATTGTGATTTTGATTGTGATTGTGATTGTGATTTTGATTGTGATTGTGATTGTGATTTTGATTGTGAATGCGATGGCGATTGCGATTGCGATTGCGATTGCGATTGCGACTGCGATTGCGATTGCGATGGCGATGGCGACTGCGATTGCGATTGCGATGGCGATTGCGATTGCGATTGCGATTGCGATTGTGATTGTGATTGGGATTGTGATTGTGATGGTGATGGTGATTGTGATGGTGATGGTGATTGTGATTGTGATTGTGATTGTGATTGTGATTGTGATTGCGATTGTGATTGCGATTGCGATTTCGATGGCGATGGCGATGGCGATGGCGATGGCGATTGCGATGGCGATGGCAAATGCGATTGCGATTGCGATGGCGATGGCGATGGCGATGGTGATTGCGATTGCGATGGCGATTGCGATTGCGATGGCGATTGCGATTGCGATGGCGATTGCGATGGCGATTGCGATGGCGATTGCGATGGCGATTGCGATTGCGATTGCGATTGCGACTGCGATTGCGATTGCGATGGCGATTGCGATTGCGATTGCGATTGTGATTGTGATTGTGATTGTGATTGTGATTTTGATTGTGATTGTGATTGTGATTTTGATTGTGATTGCGATTGTGATTGCGATTGCGATTGCGATTGTGATTGCGATTGCGATTGCGATTGCGATTGCGATTGCGATTGCGATTGCGATTGCGATGGCGATGGCGATGGCGATGGCGATTGCGATGGCGATTGCGACTGCGACTGCGATTGCGATGGCGATTGCGATTGCGATTGCGATTGCGATGGCGATGGCGATGGCGATGGCGATATCGATTGCGATGGCGATTGCGATTGCGATTGCGATTGTGATTGCGATTGCGATGGCGATTGCGATGGCGATTGCGATGGCGATTGCGATGGCGATTGCGATTGCGATTGCGATTGCGATTGCGATTGCGATGGCGATGGCGATTGCGATGGCGATTGCGATTGCGATTGCGATTGCGATTGCGATTGCGATGGCGATGGCGATTGCGATGGCGATGGCGATGGCGATTGCGATGGCGATGGCGATGGCGATTGCGATGGCGATGGCGATTGCGATGGCGATTGCGATTGCGACTGCGATTGCGATGGCGATTGCGATTGCGATTGCGATTGCGATGGCGATGGCGATGGCGATTGCGATTGCGATTGCGATTGCGATTGCGATTGCGATTGCGATGGCGATTGCGATGGCGATTGCGATGGCGATGGCGATTGCGATTGCGATTGCGACTGCGATTGCGATTGCGATGGCGATTGCGATTGCGATTGTGATTGTGATTGTGATTGTGATTGGGATTGTGATTGTGATGGTGATGGTGATGGTGATGGTGATGGTGATTGTGATTGTGATTGTGATTGTGATTGTGATTGTGATTGCGATTGTGATTGCGATTGCGATTTCGATGGCGATGGCGATGGCGATGGCGATGGCGATGGCGATTGCGATGGCGATGGCGATTGCGATTGCGATTGCGATGGCGATGGCGATGGCGATGGCGATTGCGATTGCGATGGCGATTGCGATTGCGATTGCGATTGCGATTGCGATTGCGATGGCGATTGCGATGGCGATTGCGATTGCGATTGCGATGGCGATGGCCATGGCGATTGCGATGGCGATGGCCATGGCGATTGCGATGGCGATGGCGATGGCGATTGCGATGGCGATTGCGATGGCGATGGCGATTGCGATGGCGATGGCGATGGCGATTGCGATGGCGATGGCGATGGCGATTGCGATGGCGATGGCGATTGCGATTGGGATTGCGATTGCGATTGCGATTGCGATGGCGATGGCGATGGCGATTGCGATGGCGATGGCGATGGCGATTGCGATGGCGATGGCGATTGCGATTGAGATGGCGATTGCGATTGCGATTGCGATTGTGATTGTGATTGTGATTGTGATTGTGATTTTGATTGTGATTGTGATTGTGATTTTGATTGTGATTGCGATTGGGATTGCGATTGCGATTGCGATTGCGATTGCGATTGCGATTGCGATTGCGATGGCGATGGCGATGGCGATGGCGATGGCGATTGCGATTGCGATGGCGATGGCGATTGCGATGGCGATGGCGATGGCGATTGGGATTGCGATGGCGATGGCGATTGCGATGGCGATGGCGATTGCGATTGGGATTGCGATTGCGATTGCGATTGCGATTGCGATGGCGATGGCGATGGCGATTGCGATGGTGATGGCGATGGCGACTGCGATGGCGATGGCGATTGCGATTGCGATGGCGATTGCGATTGCGATTGCGATTGTGATTGTGATTGTGATTGTGATTGTGATTTTGATTGTGATTGTGATTGTGATTTTGATTGTGATTGCGATTGGGATTGCGATTGCGATTGCGATTGCGATTGCGATTGCGATTGCGATGGCGATGGCGATGGCGATTGCGATTGCGATGGCGATTGCGATTGCGATTGCGATTGCGATTACGATGGCGATTGCGATTGCGATGGCGATTGCGATTGCGATTGCGATTGCGATTGCGATGGCGATTGCGATGGCGATTGCGATTGCGATTGCGATTGCGATTGCGATGGCGATGGCGATTGCGATGGCGATGGCGATGGCGATTGCGATTGCGATTGCGATGGCGATTGCGATTGCGATTGCGATGGCGATTGCGACGGCGATGGCGATTGCGATGGCGATGGCGATGGCGATTGCGATTGCGATTGCGATGGCGATTGCGATTGCGATTGCGATGGCGATTGCGACGGCGATGGCGATGGCGATTGCGATGGCGATGGCGATGGCGATTGCGATGGCGATTGCGATGGCGATTGCGATGGCGATGGCGATTGCGATGGCGATTGCGATTGCGACTGCGATTGCGATGGCGATTGCGATTGCGATTGCGATTGCGATGGCGATGGCGATGGCGATGGCGATGTCGATTGCGATGTCGATTGCGATGGCGATTGCGATTGCGATGGCGATGGCGATTGCGATGGCGATTGCGATGGCGATTGCGATGGCGATTGCGATGGCGATTGCGATTGCGATTGCGATTGCGATTGCGATGTCGATGGCGATTGCGATGGCGATTGCGATTGCGATTGCGATTGCGATTGCGATGGCGATGGCGATGGCGATTGCGAGTGCGATTGTGATTGTGATTGTGATTGTGATTGTGATTTTGATTGTGATTGTGATTGTGATTTTGATTGTGATTGCGATTGGGATTGCGATTGCGATTGCGATTGCGATTGCGATTGCGATGGCGATGGCGATTGCGATGGCGATGGCGATGGCGATGGCGATTGCGATTGCGATGGCGATTGCGATTGCGATTGCGATGGCGATTGCGATGGCGATGGCGATGGCGATGGCGATGGCGATGGCGATTGCGATTGCGATTGCGATGGCGATTGCGATTGCGATTGCGATGGCGATTGCGACGGCGATGGCGATTGCGATTGCGATGGCGATGGCGATTGCGATGGCGATGGCGATGGCGATGGCGATGGCGATTGCGATGGCGATTGCGATTGCGACTGCGATTGCGATGGCGATTGCGATTGCGATTGGGATTGCGATGGCGATGGCGATGGCGATGGCGATGGCGATGGCGATTGCGATTGCGATTGCGATTGCGATTGCGATTGCGATGGCGATTGCGATGGCGATTGCGATGGCGATTGCGATGGCGATTGCGATGGCGATTGCGATTGCGATTGCGATTGCGATTGCGATTGCGATTGCGATGGCGATGGCGATTGCGATGGCGATTGCGATTGCGATTGCGATTGCGATTGCGATGGCGATGGCGATGGCGATTGCGATTGCGATTGTGATTGTGATTGTGATTGTGATTGTGATTTTGATTGTGATTGTGATTGTGATTTTGATTGTGATTGTGATTGTGATTTTGATTGTGAATGCGATGGCGATTGCGATTGCGATTGCGATTGCGATTGCGACTGCGATTGCGATTGCGATGGCGATGGCGACTGCGATTGCGATTGCGATGGCGATTGCGATTGCGATTGCGATTGCGATTGTGATTGTGATTGGGATTGTGATTGTGATGGTGATGGTGATTGTGATGGTGATGGTGATTGTGATTGTGATTGTGATTGTGATTGTGATTGTGATTGCGATTGTGATTGCGATTGCGATTTCGATGGCGATGGCGATGGCGATGGCGATGGCGATTGCGATGGCGATGGCAAATGCGATTGCGATTGCGATGGCGATGGCGATGGCGATGGTGATTGCGATTGCGATGGCGATTGCGATTGCGATGGCGATTGCGATTGCGATGGCGATTGCGATGGCGATTGCGATGGCGATTGCGATGGCGATTGCGATTGCGATTGCGATTGCGACTGCGATTGCGATTGCGATGGCGATTGCGATTGCGATTGCGATTGTGATTGTGATTGTGATTGTGATTGTGATTTTGATTGTGATTGTGATTGTGATTTTGATTGTGATTGCGATTGTGATTGCGATTGCGATTGCGATTGTGATTGCGATTGCGATTGCGATTGCGATTGCGATTGCGATTGCGATTGCGATTGCGATGGCGATGGCGATGGCGATGGCGATTGCGATGGCGATTGCGACTGCGACTGCGATTGCGATGGCGATTGCGATTGCGATTGCGATTGCGATGGCGATGGCGATGGCGATGGCGATATCGATTGCGATGGCGATTGCGATTGCGATTGCGATTGTGATTGCGATTGCGATGGCGATTGCGATGGCGATTGCGATGGCGATTGCGATGGCGATTGCGATTGCGATTGCGATTGCGATTGCGATTGCGATGGCGATGGCGATTGCGATGGCGATTGCGATTGCGATTGCGATTGCGATTGCGATTGCGATGGCGATGGCGATTGCGATGGCGATGGCGATGGCGATTGCGATGGCGATGGCGATGGCGATTGCGATGGCGATGGCGATTGCGATGGCGATTGCGATTGCGACTGCGATTGCGATGGCGATTGCGATTGCGATTGCGATTGCGATGGCGATGGCGATGGCGATTGCGATTGCGATTGCGATTGCGATTGCGATTGCGATTGCGATGGCGATTGCGATGGCGATTGCGATGGCGATGGCGATTGCGATTGCGATTGCGACTGCGATTGCGATTGCGATGGCGATTGCGATTGCGATTGTGATTGTGATTGTGATTGTGATTGGGATTGTGATTGTGATGGTGATGGTGATGGTGATGGTGATGGTGATTGTGATTGTGATTGTGATTGTGATTGTGATTGTGATTGCGATTGTGATTGCGATTGCGATTTCGATGGCGATGGCGATGGCGATGGCGATGGCGATGGCGATTGCGATGGCGATGGCGATTGCGATTGCGATTGCGATGGCGATGGCGATGGCGATGGCGATTGCGATTGCGATGGCGATTGCGATTGCGATTGCGATTGCGATTGCGATTGCGATGGCGATTGCGATGGCGATTGCGATTGCGATTGCGATGGCGATGGCCATGGCGATTGCGATGGCGATGGCCATGGCGATTGCGATGGCGATGGCGATGGCGATTGCGATGGCGATTGCGATGGCGATGGCGATTGCGATTGCGATTGCGATTGCGACTGCGATTGCGATGGCGATTGCGATTGCGATTGCGATTGCGATGGCGATGGCGATGGCGATGGCGATGGCGATTGCGATGGCGATTGCGATGGCGATTGCGATTGCGATGGCGATTGCGATGGCGATTGCGATTGCGATTGCGATTGCGATTGCGATTGCGATTGCGATTGCGATGGCGATTGCGATTGCGATTGCGATGGCGATGGCGATGGCGATGGCGATGGCGATGGCGATTGCGATGGCGATTGCGATTGCGATTGCGATTGCGATTGCGATTGCGATTGCGATTGCGATTGCGATTGCGATGGCGATGGCGATGGCGATGGCGATTGCGATGGCGATTGCGACTGCGACTGCGATTGCGATGGCGATTGCGATTGCGATTGCGATTGCGATGGCGATGGCGATGGCGATGGCGATATCGATTGCGATGGCGATTGCGATTGCGATTGCGATTGTGATTGCGATTGCGATGGCGATTGCGATGGCGATTGCGATGGCGATTGCGATGGCGATTGCGATGGCGATTGCGATTGCGATTGCGATTGCGATGGCGATGGCGATTGCGATGGCGATTGCGATTGCGATTGCGATTGCGATTGCGATTGCGATGGCGATGGCGATTGCGATGGCGATGGCGATGGCGATTGCGATGGCGATGGCGATGGCGATTGCGATGGCGATGGCGATTGCGATGGCGATTGCGATTGCGACTGCGATTGCGATGGCGATTGCGATTGCGATTGCGATTGCGATGGCGATGGCGATGGCGATTGCGATTGCGATTGCGATTGCGATTGCGATTGCGATTGCGATGGCGATTGCGATGGCGATTGCGATGGCGATGGCGATTGCGATTGCGATTGCGACTGCGATTGCGATTGCGATGGCGATTGCGATTGCGATTGTGATTGTGATTGTGATTGTGATTGGGATTGTGATTGTGATGGTGATGGTGATGGTGATGGTGATGGTGATTGTGATTGTGATTGTGATTGTGATTGTGATTGTGATTGCGATTGTGATTGCGATTGCGATTTCGATGGCGATGGCGATGGCGATGGCGATGGCGATGGCGATTGCGATGGCGATGGCGATTGCGATTGCGATTGCGATGGCGATGGCGATGGCGATGGCGATTGCGATTGCGATGGCGATTGCGATTGCGATTGCGATTGCGATTGCGATTGCGATGGCGATTGCGATGGCGATTGCGATTGCGATTGCGATGGCGATGGCCATGGCGATTGCGATGGCGATGGCCATGGCGATTGCGATGGCGATGGCGATGGCGATTGCGATGGCGATTGCGATGGCGATGGCGATTGCGATTGCGATTGCGATTGCGACTGCGATTGCGATGGCGATTGCGATTGCGATTGCGATTGCGATGGCGATGGCGATGGCGATGGCGATGGCGATTGCGATGGCGATTGCGATGGCGATTGCGATTGCGATGGCGATTGCGATGGCGATTGCGATTGCGATTGCGATTGCGATTGCGATTGCGATTGCGATTGCGATGGCGATTGCGATTGCGATTGCGATGGCGATGGCGATGGCGATGGCGATGGCGATGGCGATTGCGATGGCGATTGCGATTGCGATTGCGATTGCGATTGCGACTGCGATTACGATTGCGATGGCGATTGCGATGGCGATTGCGATTGCGATTGTGATTGTGATTGGGATTGTGATTGTGATGGTGATGGTGATTGTGATGGTGATGGTGATTGTGATTGTGATTGTGATTGTGATTGTGATTGTGATTGCGATTGTGATTGCGATTGCGATTTCGA
Organism: Octopus bimaculoides; assembly: GCF_046866305.1. NCBI lineage: Eukaryota > Metazoa > Mollusca > Cephalopoda > Octopoda > Octopodidae > Octopus > Octopus bimaculoides. The sequence goes on along the minus strand of NW_028315309.1, from coordinate 163,432 downwards.
TGGCGATGGCGATGGCGATGGCGATTGCGATGGCGATGGCGATGGCGATTGCGATTGCGATGGCGATGGCGATGGCGATGGCGATTGCGATTGCGTTGGCGATTGCGATTGCGATGGCGATTGCGATGGCGATTGCGATTGCGATTGCGATTGCGACTGCGATTGCGATTGCGATGGCGATTGCGATTGCGATTGCGATTGTGGTTGTGATTGTGATTGTGATTGTGATTTTGATTGTGATTGTGATTGTGATTTTGATTGTGATTGCGATTGTGATTGCGATTGTGATTGCGATTGTGATTGCGATTGCGATTGCGATTGCGATTGCGATTGCGATTGCGATTGCGATGGCGATGGCGATGGCGATGGCGATGGCGATTGCGATGGCGATGGCGATTGCGACTGCGATTGCGATGGCGATTGCGATTGAGATTGCGATTGCGATGGCGATGGCGATGGCGATGGCGATGTCGATTGCGATGGCGATTGCGATTGCGATTGCGATTGTGATTGCGATTGCGATGGCGATTGCGATGGCGATTGCGATGGCGATTGCGATGGCGATTGCGATGGCGATTGCGATGGCGATTGCGATGGCGATTGCGATTGCGATTGCGATTGCGATTGCGATGGCGATGGCGATTGCGATGGCGATTGCGATGGCGATTGCGATTGCGATTGCGATTGCGATGGCGATGGCGATTGCGATGGCGATGGCGACGGCGATTGCGATGGCGATGGCGATTGCGATGGCGATTGCGATGGCGATGGCGATTGCGATGGCGATTGCGATTGCGACTGCGATTGCGATGGCGATTGCGATTGCGATTGCGATTACGATGGCGATGGCGATGGCGATGGCGATGGCGATTGCGATTGCGATTGCGATTGCGATTGCGATGGCGATTGCGATGGCGATTGCGATGGCGATGGCGATTGCGATTGCGATTGCGACTGCGATTGCGATTGCGATGGCGATTGCGATTGCGATTGTGATTGTGATTGTGATTGTGATTGGGATTGTGATTGTGATGGTGATGGTGATGGTGATGGTGATGGTGATTGTGATTGTGATTGTGATTGTGATTGTGATTGTGATTGCGATTGTGATTGCGATTGCGATTTCGATGGCGATGGCGATGGCGATGGCGATGGCGATGGCGATTGCGATGGCGATGGCGATTGCGATTGCGATTGCGATGGCGATGGCGATGGCGATGGCGATTGCGATTGCGATGGCGATTGCGATGGCGATGGCGATTGCGATGGCGATTGCGATGGCGATTGCGATGGCGATTGCGATGGCGATTGCGATTGCGATTGCGATTGCGATTGCGATTGCGACTGCGATTGCGATTGCGATGGCGATTGCGATTGCGATTGTGATTGTGATTGTGATTGTGATTGTGATTTTGATTGCGATTGTGATTGTGATTTTGATTGTGATTGCGATTGTGATTGCGATTGTGATTGCGATTGCGATTGCGATTGCGATTGCGATTGCGATTGCGATTGCGATTGCGATTGCGATTGCGATTGCGATGGCGATGGCGATGGCGATGGCGATGGCGATTGCGATGGCGATGGCGATTGCGATTGCGATGGCGATGGGGATGGCGATGGCGATTGCGATTGCGATGGCGATTGCGATGGCGATTGCGAATGCGATTGCGATTGCGATTGCGATTGCGATTGCGATGGCGATTGCGATTGCGATTTCGATTGCGATTGCGATGGCGATTGCGATGGCGATTGCGATTGCGATTGCGATTGCGATGGCGATTGCGATGGCGATTGCGATGGCGATTGCGATTGCGATTGCGATGGCGATGGCGATTGCGATTGCGATTGCGATGGCGATGGCGATGGCGATGGCGATGGCGATTGCGATGGCGATGGCGATGGCGATTGCGATTGCGATGGCGATTGCGATGGCGATTGCGATGGCGATTGCGATGGCGATTGCGATGGCGATTGCGATTGCGATTGCGATTACGATGGCGATTGCGATTGCGATTGCGATTGCGATTGCGATGGCGATTGCGATGGCGATTGCGATTGCGATTGCGTTTGCGATTGCGATGGCGATGGCGATTGCGATGGCGATGGCGATGGCGATTGCGATTGCGATTGCGATGGCGATTGCGATTGCGATTGCGATGGCGATTGCGATGGCGATTGCGATGGCGATGGCGATTGCGATGGCGATGGCGATGGCGATTGCGATGGCGATGGCGATGGCGATTGCGATGGCGATGGCGATTGCGATTGGGATTGCGATTGCGATTGCGATTGCGATGGCGATGGCGATGGCGATTGCGATGGCGATGGCGATGGCGATTGCGATGGCGATGGCGATTGCGATTGAGATGGCGATTGCGATTGCGATTGCGATTGTGATTGTGATTGTGATTGTGATTGTGATTTTGATTGTGATTGTGATTGTGATTTTGATTGTGATTGCGATTGGGATTGCGATTGCGATTGCGATTGCGATTGCGATTGCGATTGCGATGGCGATGGCGATGGCGATGGCGATGGCGATTGCGATTGCGATGGCGATGGCGATGGCGATTGCGATGGCGATGGCGATGGCGATTGCGATTGCGATGGCGATGGCGATTGCGATGGCGATGGCGATTGCGATTTGGATTGGGATTGCGATTGCGATTGCGATGGCGATGGCGATGGCGATTGCGATGGCGATGGCGATGGCGATTGCGATGGCGATGGCGATTGCGATTGCGATGGCGATTGCGATTGCGATTGCGATTGTGATTGTGATTGTGATTGTGATTGTGATTTTGATTGTGATTGTGATTGTGATTTTGATTGTGATTGCGATTGGGATTGCGATTGCGATTGCGATTGCGATTGCGATTGCGATTGCGATGGCGATGGCGATGGCGATTGCGATTGCGATGGCGATTGCGATGGCGATTGCGATGGCGATTGCGATGGCGATTGCGATTGCGATTGCGATTACGATGGCGATTGCGATTGCGATGGCGATTGCGATTGCGATTGCGATTGCGATTGCGATGGCGATTGCGATGGCGATTGCGATTGCGATTGCGATTGCGATTGCGATTGCGATGGCGATGGCGATTGCGATGGCGATGGCGATGGCGATTGCGATTGCGATTGCGATGGCGATTGCGATTGCGATTGCGATGGCGATTGCGACGGCGATGGCGATTGCGATTGCGATGGCGATGGCGATTGCGATGGCGATGGCGATGGCGATTGCGATGGCGATGGCGATGGCGATTGCGATGGCGATTGCGATGGCGATGGCGATTGCGATGGCGATTGCGATTGCGACTGCGATTGCGATGGCGATTGCGATTGCGATTGCGATTGCAATGGCGATGGCGATGGCGATGGCGATGGCGATTGCGATGGCGATTGCGATTGCGATTGCGATTGCGATTGCGATGGCGATTGCGATGGCGATTGCGATGGCGATTGCGATGGCGATTGCGATGGCGATTGCGATGGCGATTGCGATGGCGATTGCGATGGCGATTGCGATTGTGATTGCGATTGTGATTGCGATTGTGATTGCGATTGTGATTGCGATTGTGATTGCGATTGTGATGGTGATGGTGATGGTGATGGTGATGGTGATGGTGATGGTGATTGTGATTGTGATTGTGATTGTGATTGTGATTGTGATGGTGATGGTGATGGTGATGGTGATGGTGATTGTGATTGTGATTGTGATTGTGATTGTGATGGTGATGGTGATGGTGATGGTGATGGTGATGGTGATTGTGATTGTGATTGTGATTGCGATGGCGATTGCGATGGCGATTGCGATGGCGATTGCGATTGCGATTGCGATTGCGATTGCGATTGCGATGACGATTGCGATGGCGATTGCGATGGCGATTGCGATGGCGATTGCGATGGCGATTGCGATTGTGATTCCGATTGTGATTGCGATTGTGATTGCGATTGTGATTGCGAATGTGATTGCGATTGTGATTGCGATTGTGATTGCGATTGTGATGGTGATGGTGATGGTGATGGTGATGTTGATGGTGATTGTGATTGTGATTGTGATTGTGATGGTGATGGTGATGGCGATGGTGATGGTGATGGTGATGCTGATTGTGATTGTGATTGTGATTGTGATTATGATGGTGATGGTGATGGTGATGGTGATGGTGATGGTGATTGTGATTGTGATTGTGATTGCGATGACGATTGCGATGGCGATTGCGATTGCGATTGCGATGGCGATTGCGATTGCGATGGCGATGGCGATAGCGATTGCGATTGCGATGGCGATTGCGATTGCGATGGCGATTGCGATGGCGATTGCGATGGCGATTGCGATGGCGATTGCGATTGCGATTGCGATTGCGATTGCGATGGCGATTGCGATGGCGATGGCGATGGCGATGGCGATTGCGATGGCGATGGCGATGGCGATTGCGATTGCGATGGCGATGGGGATTGCGATGGCGATTGCGATTGCGATGGCGATTGCGATGGCGATTGCGATGGCAATTGCGATTGCGATTGCGATTGCGATTGCGATTGCGATTGCGAATGCGATTGCGATTGCGATTGCGATTGCGAATGCGATTGCGATGGCGATTGCGATTGCGATTGCGATTGCGATTGCGATGGCGATTGCGATGGCGATTGCGATGGCGATTGCGATTGCGATTGCGATGGCGATTGCGATGGCGATTGCGATGGCGATTGCGATGGCGATTGCGATGGCGATTGCGATTGCGATTGCGATTGCGATGGCGATTGCGATTGCGATTGCGATTGCGATTGCGATTGCGATTGCGATGGCGATTGCGATGGCGATTGCGATGGCGATTGCGATGGCGATTGCGATGGCGATTGCGATGGCGATTGCGATTGTGATTGCGATTGTGATTGCGATTGTGATTGCGATTGTGATTGCAATTGTGATGGTGATGGTGATGGTGATGGTGATGGTGATGGTGATGGTGATTGTGATTGTGATTGTGATGGTGATGGTGATGGTGATGGTGATGGTGATGGTGATTGTGATTGTGATTGTGATGGTGATGGTGATGGTGATGGTGATGGTGATGGTGATTGTGATTGTGATTGTGATGGTGATGGTGATGGTGATGGTGATGGTGATGGTGATTGTGATTGTGATTGTGATTGCGATGGCGATTGCGATGGCGATTGCGATGGCGATTGCGATTGCGATTGCGATTGCGATTGCGATTGCGATTGCGATTGCGATTGCGATGGCGATTGCGATGGCGATTGCGATGGCGATTGCGATGGCGATTGCGATGGCGATTGCGATTGTGATTGCGATTGTGATTGCGATTGTGATTGCGATTGTGATTGCGATTGTGATTGCGATTGTGATGGTGATGGTGATGGTGATGGTGATGGTGATGGTGATTGTGATTGTGATTGTGATTGTGATTGTGATTGTGATGGTGATGGTGATGGTGATGGTGATGGTGATGGTGATGGTGATTGTGATTGTGATTGTGATTGTGATGGTGATGGTGATGGTGATGGTGATGGTGATGGTGATTGTGATTGTGATTGCGATGACGATTGCGATGGCGATTGCGATTGCGATTGCGATTGCGATGGCGATTGCGATTGCGATGGCGATTGCGATTGCGATGGCGATTGCGATGGCGATGGCGATGGCGATGGCGATGGCGATGGCGATGGCGATGGCGATGGCGATGGCGATGGCGATGGCGATTGCGATGGCGATGGCGATAGCGATTGCGATTGCGATGGCGATGGCGAAGGCGATGGCGATTGCGATTGCGATGGCGATTGCGATTGCGATGGCGATTGCGATTGCGATGGCGATTGCGATGGCGATGGCGATGGCGATTGCGATGGCGATTGCGATTGCGATTGCGATTGCGATTGCGATTGCGATTGCGATTGCGATTGCGATTGCGATGGCGATTGCGATGGCGATTGCGATAGCGATTGCGATTGCGATTGCGATTGCGATTGCGATTGCGATTGCGATTGCGATTGCGATTGCGATTGCGATGGCGATTGCGATTGCGATTGCGATTACGATTGCGATTGCGATTGCGATGGCGATTGCGATGGCGATTGCGATGGCGATTGCGATTGCGATGGCGATTGCGATTGCGATTGCGATTGCGATTGCGATTGCGATTGCGATTGTGATTGCGATTGTGATTGCGATGGTGATGGTGATGGTGATGGTGATGGTGATGGTGATGGTGATTGTGATTGTGATTGTGATTGTGATTGTGATTGTGATGGTGATGGTGATGGTGATGGTGATTGTGATGGTGATGGTGATGGTGATGGTGATGGTGATGGTGATGGTGATTGTGATTGTGATTGTGATTGTGATTGTGATGGTGATGGTGATGGTGATGGTGATGGTGATTGTGATTGTGATTGTGATTGTGATGGTGATGGTGATGGTGATGGTGATGGTGATGGTGATTGTGATTTTGATTGTGATTGTGATTGTGATTGTGATGGTGATGGTGATGGTGATGGTGATGGTGATTGTGATTGTGATTGTGATTGCGATGACGATTGCGATGGCGATTGCGATTGCGATTGCGATTGCGATTGCGATTGCGATTGCGATTGCAAAGGCGATTGCCATTGCGATTGCGATTGCGATTGTGATTGTGATTGTGATTGTGATTGTGATTGTGATGGTGATGGTGATGGTGATGGTGATGGTGATTGTGATGGTGATGGTGATGGTGATGGTGATGGTGATGGTGATTGTGATTGTGATTGTGATTGTGATTGTGATGGTGATGGTGATGGTGATGGTGATGGTGATTGTGATTGTGATTGTGATTGTGATTGTGATTGTGATTGTGATTGCGGTTGTGATTGCGATTGTGATTGCGATTGCGATTGCGATTGTGAGTGCGATTGCGATTGCGATTGCGATTGCGATTGCGATTGCGATGGCGATGGCGATGGCGATGGCGATTGCGATTGCGATGGCGATTGCGATGGCGATTGCGATGGCGATTGCGATTGCGATTGCGATTGCGATTGCGATGGCGATTGCGATGGCGATGGCGATTGCGATTGCGATTGCGATTGCGATGGCGATTGCGATGGCGATTGCGATTGCGATTGCGATTGCGATTGCGATTGCGATTGCGATGGCGATTGCGATGGCGATTGCGATGGCGATTGCGATGGCGATTGCGATGGCGATTGCGATGGCGATTGCGATTGTGACTGCGATTGTGATTGCGATTGTGATTGCGATTGTGATTGCGATTGTGATTGCAATTGTGATGGTGATGGTGATGGTGATGGTGATGGTGATGGTGATGGTGATTGTGATTGTGATTGTGATTGTGATGGTGATGGTGATGGTGATGGTGATGGTGATGGTGATTGTGATTGTGATTGTGATTGTGATGGTGATGGTGATGGTGATGGTGATGGTGATTGTGATTGTGATTGCGATGGCTTGTGATTGCGATGGCGATTGCGATGGCGATTGCGATGGCGATTGCGATTGCGATTGCGATTGCGATTGCGATTGCGATTGCGATTGTGATTGCGATTGTGATTGCGATTGTGATTGCGATTGTGATTGCGATTGTGATTGCAATTGTGATGGTGATGGTGATGGTGATGGTGATGGTGATGGTGATTGTGATTGTGATTGTGATTGTGATTGTGATGGTGATGGTGATGGTGATGTTGATGGTGATGGTGATTGTGATTGTGATGGTGATGGTGATGGTGATGGTGATGGTGATGGTGATGGTGATTGTGATTGTGATTGTGATTGCGATGGCGATTGCGATGGCGATTGCGATGGCGATTGCGATTGCGATTGCGATTGCGATTGCGATTGCGATTGCGATTGCGATTGCGATGGCGATTGCGATGGCGATTGCGATGGCGATTGCGATTGTGATTGCGATTGTGATTGCGATTGTGATTGCGATTGTGATTGCGATTGTGATTGCGATTGTGATGGTGATGGTGATGGTGATGGTGATGGTGATGGTGATTGTGATTGTGATTGTGATTGTGATTGTGATTGTGATGGTGATGGTGATGGTGATGGTGATGGTGATGGTGATTGTGATTGTGATTGTGATTGTGATGGTGATGGTGATGGTGATGGTGATGGTGATGGTGATTGTGATTGTGATTGCGATGACGATTGCGATGGCGATTGCGATTGCGATTGCGATTGCGATGGCGATTGCGATTGCGATGGCGATTGCGATTGCGATGGCGATTGCGATGGCGATGGCGATGGCGATTGCGATGGCGATGGCGATGGCGATGGCGATGGCGATGGCGATTGCGATGGCGATGGCGATAGCGATTGCGATTGCGATGGCGATGGCGAAGGCGATGGCGATTGCGATTGCGATGGCGATTGCGATTGCGATGGCGATTGCGATTGCGATGGCGATTGCGATGGCGATGGCGATGGCGATTGCGATTGCGATTGCGATTGCGATTGCGATTGCGATTGCGATTGCGATTGCGATTGCGATGGCGATTGCGATGGCGATTGCGATAGCGATTGCGATTGCGATTGCGATTGCGATTGCGATTGCGATTGCGATTGCGATTGCGATGGCGATTGCGATTGCGATTGCGATTACGATTGCGATTGCGATTGCGATGGCGATTGCGATGGCGATTGCGATGGCGATTGCGATTGCGATGGCGATTGCGATTGCGATTGCGATTGCGATTGCGATTGCGATTGCGATTGTGATTGCGATTGTGATTGCGATGGTGATGGTGATGGTGATGGTGATGGTGATGGTGATGGTGATTGTGATTGTGATTGTGATTGTGATTGTGATTGTGATGGTGATGGTGATGGTGATGGTGATTGTGATGGTGATGGTGATGGTGATGGTGATGGTGATGGTGATTGTGATTGTGATTGTGATTGTGATTGTGATGGTGATGGTGATGGTGATGGTGATGGTGATTGTGATTGTGATTGTGATTGTGATGGTGATGGTGATGGAGATGGTGATGGTGATGGTGATTGTGATTTTGATTGTGATTGTGATTGTGATTGTGATGGTGATGGTGATGGTGATGGTGATGGTGATTGTGATTGTGATTGTGATTGCGATGACGATTGCGATGGCGATTGCGATTGCGATTGCGATTGCGATTGCGATTGCGATTGCGATTGCAAAGGCGATTGCCATTGCGATTGCGATTGCGATTGTGATTGTGATTGTGATTGTGATTGTGATTGTGATGGTGATGGTGATGGTGATGGTGATGGTGATTGTGATGGTGATGGTGATGGTGATGGTGATGGTGATGGTGATTGTGATTGTGATTGTGATTGTGATTGTGATGGTGATGGTGATGGTGATGGTGATGGTGATTGTGATTGTGATTGTGATTGTGATTGTGATTGTGATTGTGATTGCGGTTGTGATTGCGATTGTGATTGCGATTGCGATTGCGATTGCGATTGCGATTGCGATTGCGATGGCGATTGCGATTGCGATTGCGATTGCGATTGCGATGGCGATTGCGATTGCGATTGCGATTGCGATTGCGATTGCGATGGCGATTGCGATTGCGATGGCGATGGCGATGGCGATTGCGATTGCGATGGCGATTGCGATGGCGATTGCGATGGCGATTGCGATGGCGATTGCGATGGCGATTGCGATTGCGATTGCGATTACGATGGCGATTGCGATTGCGATTGCGATTGCGATTGCGATGGCGATTGCGATGGCGATTGCGATTGCGATTGCGTTTGCGATTGCGATGGCGATGGCGATTGCGATGGCGATGGCGATGGCGATTGCGATTGCGATTGCGATGGCGATTGCGATTGCGATTGCGATGGCGATTGCGATGGCGATTGCGATGGCGATGGCGATTGCGATGGCGATGGCGATGGCGATTGCGATGGCGATGGCGATGGCGATTGCGATGGCGATGGCGATTGCGATTGGGATTGCGATTGCGATTGCGATTGCGATGGCGATGGCGATGGCGATTGCGATGGCGATGGCGATGGCGATTGCGATGGCGATGGCGATTGCGATTGAGATGGCGATTGCGATTGCGATTGCGATTGTGATTGTGATTGTGATTGTGATTGTGATTTTGATTGTGATTGTGATTGTGATTTTGATTGTGATTGCGATTGGGATTGCGATTGCGATTGCGATTGCGATTGCGATTGCGATTGCGATTGCGATGGCGATGGCGATGGCGATGGCGATTGCGATTGCGATGGCGATGGCGATGGCGATTGCGATGGCGATGGCGATGGCGATTGCGATTGCGATGGCGATGGCGATTGCGATGGCGATGGCGATTGCGATTTGGATTGGGATTGCGATTGCGATTGCGATGGCGATGGCGATGGCGATTGCGATGGCGATGGCGATGGCGATTGCGATGGCGATGGCGATTGCGATTGCGATGGCGATTGCGATTGCGATTGCGATTGTGATTGTGATTGTGATTGTGATTGTGATTTTGATTGTGATTGTGATTGTGATTTTGATTGTGATTGCGATTGGGATTGCGATTGCGATTGCGATTGCGATTGCGATTGCGATTGCGATGGCGATGGCGATGGCGATTGCGATTGCGATGGCGATTGCGATGGCGATTGCGATGGCGATTGCGATTGCGATTGCGATTGCGATTGCGATTACGATGGCGATTGCGATTGCGATGGCGATTGCGATTGCGATTGCGATTGCGATTGCGATGGCGATTGCGATGGCGATTGCGATTGCGATTGCGATTGCGATTGCGATTGCGATGGCGATGGCGATTGCGATGGCGATGGCGATGGCGATTGCGATTGCGATTGCGATGGCGATTGCGATTGCGATTGCGATGGCGATTGCGACGGCGATAGCGATTGCGATTGCGATGGCGATGGCGATTGCGATGGCGATGGCGATGGCGATTGCGATGGCGATGGCGATGGCGATTGCGATGGCGATTGCGATGGCGATGGCGATTGCGATGGCGATTGCGATTGCGACTGCGATTGCGATGGCGATTGCGATTGCGATTGCGATTGCAATGGCGATGGCGATGGCGATGGCGATGTCGATTGCGATGGCGATTGCGATTGCGATTGCGATTGCGATTGCGATGGCGATTGCGATGGCGATTGCGATGGCGATTGCGATGGCGATTGCGATGGCGATTGCGATGGCGATTGCGATGGCGATTGCGATGGCGATTGCGATGGCGATTGCGATTGTGATTGCGATTGTGATTGCGATTGTGATTGCGATTGTGATTGCGATTGTGATTGCGATTGTGATGGTGATGGTGATGGTGATGGTGATGGTGATGGTGATGGTGATTGTGATTGTGATTGTGATTGTGATTGTGATTGTGATGGTGATGGTGATGGTGATGGTGATGGTGATTGTGATTGTGATTGTGATTGTGATTGTGATGGTGATGGTGATGGTGATGGTGATGGTGATGGTGATTGTGATTGTGATTGTGATTGCGATGGCGATTGCGATGGCGATTGCGATGGCGATTGCGATTGCGATTGCGATTGCGATTGCGATTGCGATGACGATTGCGATGGCGATTGCGATGGCGATTGCGATGGCGATTGCGATGGCGATTGCGATTGTGATTCCGATTGTGATTGCGATTGTGATTGCGATTGTGATTGCGAATGTGATTGCGATTGTGATTGCGATTGTGATTGCGATTGTGATGGTGATGGTGATGGTGATGGTGATGTTGATGGTGATTGTGATTGTGATTGTGATTGTGATGGTGATGGTGATGGCGATGGTGATGGTGATGGTGATGCTGATTGTGATTGTGATTGTGATTGTGATTATGATGGTGATGGTGATGGTGATGGTGATGGTGATGGTGATTGTGATTGTGATTGTGATTGCGATGACGATTGCGATGGCGATTGCGATTGCGATTGCGATGGCGATTGCGATTGCGATGGCGATGGCGATAGCGATTGCGATTGCGATGGCGATTGCGATTGCGATGGCGATTGCGATGGCGATTGCGATGGCGATTGCGATGGCGATTGCGATTGCGATTGCGATTGCGATTGCGATGGCGATTGCGATGGCGATGGCGATGGCGATGGCGATTGCGATGGCGATGGCGATGGCGATTGCGATTGCGATGGCGATGGGGATTGCGATGGCGATTGCGATTGCGATGGCGATTGCGATGGCGATTGCGATGGCAATTGCGATTGCGATTGCGATTGCGATTGCGATTGCGATTGCGAATGCGATTGCGATTGCGATTGCGATTGCGAATGCGATTGCGATGGCGATTGCGATTGCGATTGCGATTGCGATTGCGATTGCGATTGCGATGGCGATTGCGATGGCGATTGCGATTGCGATTGCGATGGCGATTGCGATGGCGATTGCGATGGCGATTGCGATGGCGATTGCGATGGCGATTGCGATTGCGATTGCGATTGCGATGGCGATTGCGATTGCGATTGCGATTGCGATTGCGATTGCGATTGCGATGGCGATTGCGATGGCGATTGCGATGGCGATTGCGATGGCGATTGCGATGGCGATTGCGATGGCGATTGCGATTGTGATTGCGATTGTGATTGCGATTGTGATTGCGATTGTGATTGCGATTGTGATTGCAATTGTGATGGTGATGGTGATGGTGATGGTGATGGTGATGGTGATGGTGATTGTGATTGTGATTGTGATGGTGATGGTGATGGTGATGGTGATGGTGATGGTGATTGTGATTGTGATTGTGATTGTGATTGTGATGGTGATGGTGATGGTGATGGTGATGGTGATGGTGATTGTGATTGTGATTGTGATGGTGATGGTGATGGTGATGGTGATGGTGATGGTGATTGTGATTGTGATTGTGATTGCGATGGCGATTGCGATGGCGATTGCGATGGCGATTGCGATTGCGATTGCGATTGCGATTGCGATTGCGATTGCGATTGCGATGGCGATTGCGATGGCGATTGCGATGGCGATTGCGATGGCGATTGCGATTGTGATTGCGATTGTGATTGCGATTGTGATTGCGATTGTGATTGCGATTGTGATTGCGATTGTGATGGTGATGGTGATGGTGATGGTGATGGTGATGGTGATTGTGATTGTGATTGTGATTGTGATTGTGATTGTGATGGTGATGGTGATGGTGATGGTGATGGTGATGGTGATGGTGATTGTGATTGTGATTGTGATTGTGATGGTGATGGTGATGGTGATGGTGATGGTGATGGTGATTGTGATTGTGATTGCGATGACGATTGCGATGGCGATTGCGATTGCGATTGCGATTGCGATGGCGATTGCGATTGCGATGGCGATTGCGATTGCGATGGCGATTGCGATGGCGATGGCGATGGCGATGGCGATGGCGATGGCGATGGCGATGGCGATGGCGATGGCGATTGCGATGGCGATGGCGATAGCGATTGCGATTGCGATGGCGATGGCGAAGGCGATGGCGATTGCGATTGCGATGGCGATTGCGATTGCGATGGCGATTGCGATTGCGATGGCGATTGCGATGGCGATGGCGATGGCGATTGCGATGGCGATTGCGATTGCGATTGCGATTGCGATTGCGATTGCGATTGCGATTGCGATTGCGATGGCGATTGCGATGGCGATTGCGATAGCGATTGCGATTGCGATTGCGATTGCGATTGCGATTGCGATTGCGATTGCGATTGCGATTGCGATTGCGATGGCGATTGCGATTGCGATTGCGATTACGATTGCGATTGCGATTGCGATGGCGATTGCGATGGCGATTGCGATGGCGATTGCGATGGCGATTGCGATTGCGATGGCGATTGCGATTGCGATTGCGATTGCGATTGCGATTGCGATTGCGATTGTGATTGCGATTGTGATTGCGATGGTGATGGTGATGGTGATGGTGATGGTGATGGTGATGGTGATTGTGATTGTGATTGTGATTGTGATTGTGATTGTGATGGTGATGGTGATGGTGATGGTGATTGTGATGGTGATGGTGATGGTGATGGTGATGGTGATGGTGATGGTGATTGTGATTGTGATTGTGATTGTGATTGTGATGGTGATGGTGATGGTGATGGTGATGGTGATTGTGATTGTGATTGTGATTGTGATGGTGATGGTGATGGTGATGGTGATGGTGATGGTGATTGTGATTTTGATTGTGATTGTGATTGTGATTGTGATGGTGATGGTGATGGTGATGGTGATGGTGATTGTGATTGTGATTGTGATTGCGATGACGATTGCGATGGCGATTGCGATTGCGATTGCGATTGCGATTGCGATTGCGATTGCAAAGGCGATTGCCATTGCGATTGCGATTGCGATTGTGATTGTGATTGTGATTGTGATTGTGATTGTGATGGTGATGGTGATGGTGATGGTGATGGTGATTGTGATAGTGATGGTGATGGTGATGGTGATGGTGATGGTGATTGTGATTGTGATTGTGATTGTGATTGTGATGGTGATGGTGATGGTGATGGTGATGGTGATTGTGATTGTGATTGTGATTGTGATTGTGATTGTGATTGTGATTGCGGTTGTGATTGCGATTGTGATTGCGATTGCGATTGCGATTGTGAGTGCGATTGCGATTGCGATTGCGATTGCGATTGCGATTGCGATGGCGATGGCGATGGCGATGGCGATTGCGATTGCGATGGCGATTGCGATGGCGATTGCGATGGCGATTGCGATTGCGATTGCGATTGCGATTGCGATGGCGATTGCGATGGCGATGGCGATTGCGATTGCGATTGCGATTGCGATTGCGATTGCGATGGCGATTGCGATGGCGATTGCGATTGCGATTGCGATTGCGATTGCGATTGCGATTGCGATGGCGATTGCGATGGCGATTGCGATGGCGATTGCGATGGCGATTGCGATGGCGATTGCGATGGCGATTGCGATTGTGACTGCGATTGTGATTGCGATTGTGATTGCGATTGTGATTGCGATTGTGATTGCAATTGTGATGGTGATGGTGATGGTGATGGTGATGGTGATGGTGATGGTGATTGTGATTGTGATTGTGATTGTGATGGTGATGGTGATGGTGATGGTGATGGTGATGGTGATTGTGATTGTGATTGTGATGGTGATGGTGATGGTGATGGTGATGGTGATTGTGATTGTGATTGCGATGGCTTGTGATTGCGATGGCGATTGCGATGGCGATTGCGATGGCGATTGCGATTGCGATTGCGATTGCGATTGCGATTGCGATTGCGATTGTGATTGCGATTGTGATTGCGATTGTGATTGCGATTGTGATTGCGATTGTGATTGCAATTGTGATGGTGATGGTGATGGTGATGGTGATGGTGATGGTGATTGTGATTGTGATTGTGATTGTGATGGTGATGGTGATGGTGATGGTGATGGTGATGGTGATTGTGATTGTGATTGTGATGGTGATGGTGATGGTGATGGTGATGGTGATTGTGATTGTGATTGTGATTGCGATGGCGATTGCGATGGCGATTGCGATGGCGATTGCGATTGCGATTGCGATTGCGATTGCGATTGCGATTGCGATTGCGATTGCGATGGCGATTGCGATGGCGATTGCGATGGCGATTGCGATTGTGATTGCGATTGTGATTGCGATTGTGATTGCGATTGTGATTGCGATTGTGATTGCGATTGTGATGGTGATGGTGATGGTGATGGTGATGGTGATGGTGATTGTGATTGTGATTGTGATTGTGATTGTGATTGTGATGGTGATGGTGATGGTGATGGTGATGGTGATGGTGATTGTGATTGTGATTGTGATTGTGATGGTGATGGTGATGGTGATGGTGATGGTGATGGTGATTGTGATTGTGATTGCGATGACGATTGCGATGGCGATTGCGATTGCGATTGCGATTGCGATGGCGATTGCGATTGCGATGGCGATTGCGATTGCGATGGCGATTGCGATGGCGATGGCGATGGCGATTGCGATGGCGATGGCGATGGCGATGGCGATGGCGATGGCGATTGCGATGGCGATGGCGATAGCGATTGCGATTGCGATGGCGATGGCGAAGGCGATGGCGATTGCGATTGCGATGGCGATTGCGATTGCGATGGCGATTGCGATTGCGATGGCGATTGCGATGGCGATGGCGATGGCGATTGCGATGGCGATTGCGATTGCGATTGCGATTGCGATTGCGATTGCGATTGCGATTGCGATGGCGATTGCGATGGCGATTGCGATAGCGATTGCGATTGCGATTGCGATTGCGATTGCGATTGCGATTGCGATTGCGATTGCGATTGCGATTGCGATGGCGATTGCGATTGCGATTGCGATTACGATTGCGATTGCGATTGCGATGGCGATTGCGATGGCGATTGCGATGGCGATTGCGATTGCGATGGCGATTGCGATTGCGATTGCGATTGCGATTGCGATTGCGATTGTGATTGCGATTGTGATTGCGATGGTGATGGTGATGGTGATGGTGATGGTGATGGTGATGGTGATTGTGATTGTGATTGTGATTGTGATTGTGATTGTGATGGTGATGGTGATGGTGATGGTGATTGTGATGGTGATGGTGATGGTGATGGTGATGGTGATGGTGATTGTGATTGTGATTGTGATTGTGATTGTGATGGTGATGGTGATGGTGATGGTGATGGTGATTGTGATTGTGATTGTGATTGTGATGGTGATGGTGATGGTGATGGTGATGGTGATGGTGATTGTGATTTTGATTGTGATTGTGATTGTGATTGTGATGGTGATGGTGATGGTGATGGTGATGGTGATTGTGATTGTGATTGTGATTGCGATGACGATTGCGATGGCGATTGCGATTGCGATTGCGATTGCGATTGCGATTGCGATTGCGATTGCAAAGGCGATTGCCATTGCGATTGTGATTGCGATTGTGATTGTGATTGTGATTGTGATTGTGATTGTGATGGTGATGGTGATGGTGATGGTGATGGTGATTGTGATGGTGATGGTGATGGTGATGGTGATGGTGATGGTGATTGTGATTGTGATTGTGATTGTGATTGTGATGGTGATGGTGATGGTGATGGTGATGGTGATTGTGATTGTGATTGTGATTGTGATTGTGATTGTGATTGTGATTGCGGTTGTGATTGCGATTGTGATTGCGATTGCGATTGCGATTGCGATTGCGATTGCGATTGCGATTGCGATGGCGATTGCGATTGCGATTGCGATTGCGATTGCGATTGCGATTGCGATTGCGATTGCGATTGCGATTGCGATTGCGATTGCGATTGCGATGGCGTTTGCGATGGCGAATGCGATTGCGATTGCGATTGCGATTGCGATTGCGATTGCGATTGCGATGGCGATTGCGATTGCGATTGCGATTGCGATGGCGATTGCGATGGCGATTGCGATGGCGATTGCGATGGCGATTGCGATGGCGATTGCGATGGCGATTGCGATTGTGATTGCGATTGTGATTGCGATTGTGATTGCGATTGTGATTGCGATTGTGATTGCGATTGTGATGGTGATGGTGATGGTGATGGTGATGGTGATGGTGATGGTGATTGTGATTGTGATTGTGATTGTGATTGTGATTGTGATGGTGATGGTGATGGTGATGGTGATGGTGATTGTGATTGTGATTGTGATTGTGATTGTGATGGTGATGGTGATGGTGATGGTGATGGTGATGGTGATGGTGATTGTGATTGTGATTGTGATTGCGATGGCGATTGCGATGGCGATTGCGATGGCGATTGCGATTGCGATTGCGATTGCGATTGCGATTGCGATGACGATTGCGATGGCGATTGCGATGGCGATTGCGATGGCGATTGCGATGGCGATTGCGATTGTGATTCCGATTGTGATTGCGATTGTGATTGCGATTGTGATTGCGAATGTGATTGCGATTGTGATTGCGATTGTGATTGCGATTGTGATGGTGATGGTGATGGTGATGGTGATGTTGATGGTGATTGTGATTGTGATTGTGATTGTGATTGTGATGGTGATGGTGATGGCGATGGTGATGGTGATGGTGATGCTGATTGTGATTGTGATTGTGATTGTGATTATGATGATGATGGTGATGGTGATGGTGATGGTGATGGTGATTGTGATTGTGATTGTGATTGCGATGACGATTGCGATGGCGATTGCGATTGCGATTGCGATGGCGATTGCGATTGCGATGGCGATGGCGATAGCGATTGCGATTGCGATGGCGATTGCGATTGCGATGGCGATTGCGATGGCGATTGCGATGGCGATTGCGATGGCGATTGCGATTGCGATTGCGATTGCGATTGCGATGGCGATTGCGATGGCGATGGCGATGGCGATGGCGATTGCGATGGCGATGGCGATGGCGATTGCGATTGCGATGGCGATGGGGATTGCGATGGCGATTGCGATTGCGATGGCGATTGCGATGGCGATTGCGATGGCAATTGCGATTGCGATTGCGATTGCGATTGCGATTGCGATTGCGAATGCGATTGCGATTGCGATTGCGATTGCGATTGCGAATGCGATTGCGATGGCGATTGCGATTGTGATTGCGATTGCGATTGCGATGGCGATTGCGATGGCGATTGCGATGGCGATTGCGATTGCGATTGCGATGGCGATTGCGATGGCGATTGCGATTGCGATTGCGATTGCGATTGCGATTGTGATTGTGATTGTGATTGTGATTGTGATTTTGATTGTGATTGTGATTGTGATTTTGATTGTGATTGCGATTGGGATTGCGATTGCGATTGCGATTGCGATTGCGATTGCGATTGCGATGGCGATGGCGATGGCGATTGCGATTGCGATGGCGATTGCGATGGCGATTGCGATGGCGATTGCGATGGCGATTGCGATTGCGATTGCGATTACGATGGCGATTGCGATTGCGATGGCGATTGCGATTGCGATTGCGATTGCGATGGCGATTGCGATGGCGATTGCGATTGCGATTGCGATTGCGATTGCGATTGCGATGGCGATGGCGATTGCGATGGCGATGGCGATGGCGATTGCGATTGCGATTGCGATGGCGATTGCGATTGCGATTGCGATGGCGATTGCGACGGCGATAGCGATTGCGATTGCGATGGCGATGGCGATTGCGATGGCGATGGCGATGGCGATTGCGATGGCGATGGCGATGGCGATTGCGATGGCGATTGCGATGGCGATGGCGATTGCGATGGCGATTGCGATTGCGACTGCGATTGCGATGGCGATTGCGATTGCGATTGCGATTGCAATGGCGATGGCGATGGCGATGGCGATGTCGATTGCGATGGCGATTGCGATTGCGATTGCGATTGCGATTGCGATGGCGATTGCGATGGCGATTGCGATGGCGATTGCGATGGCGATTGCGATGGCGATTGCGATGGCGATTGCGATGGCGATTGCGATGGCGATTGCGATGGCGATTGCGATTGTGATTGCGATTGTGATTGCGATTGTGATTGCGATTGTGATTGCGATTGTGATTGCGATTGTGATGGTGATGGTGATGGTGATGGTGATGGTGATGGTGATGGTGATTGTGATTGTGATTGTGATTGTGATTGTGATTGTGATGGTGATGGTGATGGTGATGGTGATGGTGATTGTGATTGTGATTGTGATTGTGATTGTGATGGTGATGGTGATGGTGATGGTGATGGTGATGGTGATTGTGATTGTGATTGTGATTGCGATGGCGATTGCGATGGCGATTGCGATGGCGATTGCGATTGCGATTGCGATGGCGATTGCGATGGCGATTGCGATGGCGATTGCGATGGCGATTGCGATTGTGATTGCGATTGTGATTGCGATTGTGATTGCGATTGTGATTGCGATTGTGATTGCGATTGTGATGGTGATGGTGATGGTGATGGTGATGGTGATGGTGATGGTGATTGTGATTGTGATTGTGATTGTGATTGTGATTGTGATGGTGATGGTGATGGTGATGGTGATGGTGATTGTGATTGTGATTGTGATTGTGATTGTGATGGTGATGGTGATGGTGATGGTGATGGTGATGGTGATTGTGATTGTGATTGTGATTGCGATGGCGATTGCGATGGCGATTGCGATGGCGATTGCGATTGCGATTGCGATTGCGATTGCGATTGCGATGACGATTGCGATGGCGATTGCGATGGCGATTGCGATGGCGATTGCGATGGCGATTGCGATTGTGATTCCGATTGTGATTGCGATTGTGATTGCGATTGTGATTGCGAATGTGATTGCGATTGTGATTGCGATTGTGATTGCGATTGTGATGGTGATGGTGATGGTGATGGTGATGTTGATGGTGATTGTGATTGTGATTGTGATTGTGATGGTGATGGTGATGGCGATGGTGATGGTGATGGTGATGCTGATTGTGATTGTGATTGTGATTATGATGGTGATGGTGATGGTGATGGTGATGGTGATGGTGATTGTGATTGTGATTGTGATTGCGATGACGATTGCGATGGCGATTGCGATTGCGATTGCGATGGCGATTGCGATTGCGATGGCGATGGCGATAGCGATTGCGATTGCGATGGCGATTGCGATTGCGATGGCGATTGCGATGGCGATTGCGATGGCGATTGCGATGGCGATTGCGATTGCGATTGCGATTGCGATTGCGATGGCGATTGCGATGGCGATGGCGATGGCGATGGCGATTGCGATGGCGATGGCGATGGCGATTGCGATTGCGATGGCGATTGCGATTGCGATTGCGATTGCGATTGCGATTGCGACTGCGATTGCGATTGCGATGGCGATGGCGATGGCGATTGCGATTGTGATTGTGATTGTGATTGGGATTGTGATTGTGATGGTGATGGTGATGGTGATGGTGATGGTGATTGTGATTGTGATTGTGATTGTGATTGTGATTGTGATTGCGATTGCGATTTCGATGGCGATGGCGATTGCGATGGCGATGCCGATTGCGATGGCGATGGCGATGGCGATTGCGATGGCGATGGCGATGGCGATTGCGATGGCGATGGCGATGGCGATTGCGATTGCGATTGCGATTGCGATTGCGATGGCGATTGCGATGGCGATTGCGATTGCGATTGCGATTGCGTTTGCGATTGCGATTGCGATTGCGATGGCGATTGCGATTGCGTTTGCGATTGCGATTGCGATGGCGATTGCGATGGCGATTGCGATTGCGATTGCGATTGCGATTGCGATTGCGATTGCGATTGCGATGGCGATTGCGATGGCGATTGCGATGGCGATTGCGATGGCGATTGCGATGGCGATTGCGATTGTGATTGCGATTGTGATTGCGATTGTGATTGCGATTGTGATTGCGATTGTGATTTCAATTGTGATGGTGATGGTGATGGTGATGGTGATGGTGATGGTGATGGTGATTGTGATTGTGATTGTGATTGTGATGGTGATGGTGATGGTGATGGTGATGGTGATTGTGATTGTGATTGCGATGGCGATTGCGATGGCGATTGCGATGGCGATTGCGACTGCGATTGCGATTGCGATTGCGATTGCGATTGCGATTGCGATTGCGATGGCGATTGCGATTGTGATTGCGATTGTGATTGCGATTGTGATTGCGATTGTGATTGCGATTGTGATTGCGATTGTGATTGCGATTGTGATTGCGATTGTGATGGTGATGCTGATGGTGATGGTGATGCTGATGGTGATGGTGATTGTGATTGTGATTGTGATTGTGATTGTGATGGTGATGGTGATGGTGATGGTGATGGTGATGGTGATGGTGATTGTGATTGTGATTGCGATGACGATTGCGATGGCGATTGCGATTGCGATTGCGATTGCGATTGCGATTGCGATTGCGATGGCGATTGCGATTGCGATTGCGATTGCGATTGCGATTGCGATTGCGATTGCGATTGCGATGGCGATTGCGATGGCGATTGCGATTGCGATTGCGATTGCGATTGCGATTGCGATTGCGATGGCGATTGCGATGGCGATTGCGATTGCGATTGCGATTGCGATGGCGTTTGCGATGGCGAATGCGATTGCGATTGCGATTGCGATTGCGATTGCGATTGCGATTGCGATTGCGATTGCGATTGCGATGGCGATTGCGATGGCGATGGCGATTGCGATTGCGATGGCGATTGCGATGGCGATTGCGATGGCGATTGCGATTGTGATTGCGATTGTGATTGCGATTGAGATTGCGATTGTGATTGCGATTGTGATGGTGATGGTGATGGTGATGGTGATGGTGATGGTGATGGTGATTGTGATTGTGATTGTGATTGTGATTGTGATTGTGATGGTGATGGTGATGGTGATGGTGATGGTGATGGTGATGGTGATTGTGATTGTGATTGTGATTGTGATGGTGATGGTGATGGTGATGGTGATGGTGATGGTGATTGTGATTGTGATTGTGATTGCGATGGCGATGGCGATTGCGATGGCGATTGCGATGGCGATTGCGATTGCGATTGCGATTGCGATTGCGATTGCGATGACGATTGCGATGGCGATTGCGATGGCGATTGCGATGGTGATTGCGATGGCGATTGCGATTGTGATTCCGATTGTGATTGCGATTGTGATTGCGAATGTGATTGCGATTGTGATTGCGATTGTGATTGCGATTGTGATGGTGATGGTGATGGTGATGGTGATGGTGATGGTGATTGTGATTGTGATTGTGATTGTGATGGTGATGGTGATGGTGATGGTGATGTTGATGGTGATGGTGATTGTGATTGTGATTGTGATTGTGATGGTGATGGTGATGGTGATGGTGATGGTGATGGTGATTGTGATTGTGATTGTGATTGCGATGACGATTGCGATGGCGATTGCGATTGCGATTGCGATTGCGATGGCGATTGCGATTGCGATGGCGATGGCGATAGCGATTGCGATTGCGATGGCGATTGCGATTGCGATGGCGATTGCGATGGCGATTGCGATGGCGATTGCGATGGCGATTGCGATTGCGATTGCGATTGCGATTGCGATGGCGATTGCGATGGCGATGGCGATGGCGATGGGGATTGCGATGGCGATTGCGATTGCGATGGCGATTGCGATGGCGATTGCGATGGCGATTGCGATTGCGATTGCGATTGCGATTGCGATTGCGATTGCGATGGCGATTGCGATTGCGATTGCGATTGCGATTGCGATTGCGATTGCGAATGCGATTGCGATGGCGATTGCGATGGAGATGGCGATGGCGATTGCGATGGCGATGGCGATGGCGATTGCGATGGCGATGGCGATGGCGATTGCGATGGCGATTGCGATGGCGATGGCGATTGCGATGGCGATTGCGATTGCGACTGCGATTGCGATGGCGATTGGGATTGCGATTGCGATTGCGATGGCGATGGCGATGGCGATGGCGATGGCGATTGCGATGGCGATCGCGATTGCGATTGCGATGGCGATTGCGATGGCGATTGCGATGGCGATTGCGATGGCGATTGCGATGGCGATTGCGATTGCGATTGCGATTGCGATTGCGATTGCGATTGCGATTGCGATTGCGATTGCGATTGCGATTGCGATTGCGATGGCGATTGCGATGGCGATTGCGATGGCGATTGCGATTGCGATTGCGATTGCGATTGCGATGGCGATTGCGATGGCGATTGCGATTGCGATTGCGATTGCGATTGCGATTGCGATGGCGATTGCGATTGCGATTGCGATTGCGATTGCGATTGCGATTGCGATTGCGATTGCGATTGCGATTGCGATGGCGATTGCGATGGCGAGTGCGATGGCGATTGCGATGGCGATTGCGATGGCGATTGCGATGGCGATTGCGATTGTGATTGCGATTGTGATTGCGATTGTGATTGCGATTGTGATTGCGATTGTGATTGCAATTGTGATGGTGATGGTGATGGTGATGGTGATGGTGATTGTGATTGTGATTGTGATTGTGATTGTGATTGTGATGGTGATGGTGATGGTGATGGTGATTGTGATTGTGATTGTGATGGTGATGGTGATGGTGATGGTGATGGTGATTGTGATTGTGATTGTGATTGCGATGACGATTGCGATGGCGATTGCGATTGCGATTGCGATTGCGATTGCGATTGCAAAGGCGATTGCCATTGCGATTGCGATTGCGATTGTGATTGTGATTGTGATTGTGATTGTGATGGTGATGGTGATGGTGATGGTGATGGTGATTGTGATGGTGATGGTGATGGTGATGGTGATGGTGATGGTGATGGTGATTGTGATTGTGATTGTGATTGTGATTGTGATGGTGATGGTGATGGTGATGGTGATGGTGATTGTGATTGTGATTGTGATTGTGATTGTGATTGTGATTGTGATTGCGGTTGTGATTGCGATGGCGATTGCGATGTCGATTGCGATTGCGATTGCGATTGCGATTGCGATTGCGATTGCGATTGTGATTGCGATTGTGATTGCGATTGTGATTGCGATTGTGATTGCGATTGTGATTGCAATTGTGATGGTGATGGTGATGGTGATGGTGATGGTGATGGTGATTGTGATTGTGATTGTGATTGTGATTGTGATTGTGATGGTGATGGTGATGGTGATGGTGATGGTGATGGTGATTGTGATTGTGATTGTGATTGTGATGGTGATGGTGATGGTGATGGTGATGGTGATGGTGATTGTGATTGTGATTGTGATTGCGATGGCGATTGCGATGGCGATTGCGATGGCGATTGCGATTGCGATTGCGATTGCGATTGCGATTGCGATTGCGATTGCGATGGCGATTGCGATGGCGATTGCGATGGCGATTGCGATGGCGATTGCGATGGCGATTGCGATTGTGATTGCGATTGTGATTGCGATTGTGATTGCGATTGTGATTGCGATTGTGATTGCGATTGTGATTGCGATTGTGATGGTGATGGTGATGGTGATGGTGATGGTGATGGTGATGGTGATTGTGATTGTGATTGTGATTGTGATTGTGATGGTGATGGTGATGGTGATGGTG
This sequence comes from Octopus bimaculoides, assembly GCF_046866305.1. NCBI lineage: Eukaryota > Metazoa > Mollusca > Cephalopoda > Octopoda > Octopodidae > Octopus > Octopus bimaculoides. Next base: position 138,447 of record NW_028315309.1, on the reverse strand, counting down.
ATGGTGATGGTGATGGTGATTGTGATTGTGATTGTGATTGTGATGGTGATGGTGATGGTGATGGTGATGGTGATGGTGATTGTGATTGTGATTGCGATGACGATTGCGATGGCGATTGCGATTGCGATTGCGATTGCGATTGCGATTGCGATGGCGATTGCGATTGCGATGGCGATTGCGATTGCGATGGCGATTGCGATGGCGATGGCGATGGCGATTGCGATGGCGATGGCGATGGCGATGGCGATGGCGATGGCGATGGCGATGGCGATTGCGATGGCGATGGCGATAGCGATTGCGATTGCGATGGCGATGGCGATGGCGATGGCGATTGCGATTGCGATGGCGATTGCGATTGCGATGGCGATTGCGATTGCGATGGCGATGGCGATTGCGATGGCGATTGCGATTGCGATTGCGATTGCGATTGCGATTGCGATTGCGATTGCGATTGCGATTGCGACTGCGATGGCGATTGCGATTGCGATTGCGATTGCGATTGCGATTGCGATTGCGATTGCGATTGCGATGGCGATTGCGATGGCGATTGCGATTGCGATTGCGATTGCGATTGCGATTGCGATGGCGATTGCGATGGCGATTGCGATGGCGATTGCGATGGCGATTGCGATTGCGATTGCGATTGCGATTGCGATGGCGATTGCGATGGCGATTGCGATTGCGATTGCGATTGCGATTGCGATTGCGATGGCGATTGCGATGGCGATGGCGATGGCGATTGCGATGGCGATTGCGATGGCGATTGCGATGGCGATTGCGATGGCGATGGCGATTGCGATTGTGATTGCGATTGTGATTGCGATTGTGATTGCGATTGTGATTGCGATTGTGATTGCGATTGTGATTGCGATGGTGATGGTGATGGTGATGGTGATGGTGATGGTGATGGTGATGGTGATTGTGATTGTGATTGTGATTGTGATTGTGATGGTGATGGTGATGGTGATGGTGATTGTGATGGTGATGGTGATGGTGATGGTGATGGTGATGGTGATGGTGATTGTGATTGTGATTGTGATTGTGATTTTGATGGTGATGGTGATGGTGATGGTGATGGTGATTGTGATTGTGATTGTGATGGTGATGGTGATGGTGATGGTGATGGTGATGGTGATTGTGATTGTGATTGTGATTGTGATTGTGATTGTGATGGTGATGGTGATGGTGATGGTGATGGTGATTGTGATTGTGATTGTGATTGCGATGACGATTGCGATGGCGATTGCGATTGCGATTGCGATTGCGATTGCGATTGCGATTGCAAAGGCGATTGCCATTGCGATTGCGATTGCGATTGTGATTGTGATTGTGATTGTGATTGTGATGGTGATGGTGATGGTGATGGTGATGGTGATTGTGATGGTGATGGTGATGGTGATGGTGATGGTGATGGTGATTGTGATTGTGATTGTGATTGTGATTGTGATGGTGATGGTGATGGTGATGGTGATGGTGATTGTGATTGTGATTGTGATTGTGATTGTGATTGTGATTGTGATTGCGGTTGTGATTGCGATTGCGATTGCGATTGCGATTGCGATTGTGATTGCGATTGCGATTGCGATTGCGATTGCGATTGCGATTGCGATGGCGATGGCGATGGCGATGGCGATTGCGATTGCGATGGCGATTGCGATGGCGATTGCGATGGCGATTGCGATGGCGATTGCGATTGCGATTGCGATTGCGATTGCGATGGCGATTGCGATGGCGATTGCGATTGCGATTGCGATTGCGATTGCGATTGCGATTGCGATGGCGATGGCGATGGCGATTGCGATGGCGATTGCGATTGCGATTGCGATTGCGATTGCGATTGCGATTGCGATTGCGACTGCGATGGCGATTGCGATGGCGATTGCGATGGCGATTGCGATTGCGATTGCGATTGCGATTGCGATTGCGATTGCGATGGCGATTGCGATGGCGATTGCGATTGCGATTGCGATTACGATTGCGATTGCGATTGCGATGGCGATTGCGATGGCGATTGCGATGGCGATTGCGATGGCGATTGCGATTGCGATTGCGATTGCGATTGCGATTGCGATTGCGATTGCGATTGCGATGGCGATTGCGATGGCGATTGCGATTGCGATTGCGATTGCGATTGCGATTGCGATTGCGATGGCGATGGCGATGGCGATTGCGATGGCGATTGCGATGGCGATTGCGATGGCGATGGCGATTGCGATTGTGATTGCGATTGTGATTGCGATTGTGATTGCGATTGTGATTGCGATTGTGATTGCGATGGTGATGGTGATGGTGATGGTGATGGTGATGGTGATGGTGATGGTGATTGTGATTGTGATTGTGATTGTGATTGTGATTGTGATGGTGATGGTGATGGTGATGGTGATTGTGATGGTGATGGTGATGGTGATGGTGATGGTGATGGTGATGGTGATTGTGATTGTGATTGTGATTGTGATTGTGATGGTGATGGTGATGGTGATGGTGATGGTGATTGTGATTGTGATTGTGATGGTGATGGTGATGGTGATGGTGATGGTGATGGTGATTGTGATTGTGATTGTGATTGTGATTGTGATGGTGATGGTGATGGTGATGGTGATGGTGATTGTGATTGTGATTGTGATTGCGATGACGATTGCGATGGCGATTGCGATTGCGATTGCGATTGCGATTGCGATTGCGATTGCAAAGGCGATTGCCATTGCGATTGCGATTGCGATTGTGATTGTGATTGTGATTGTGATGGTGATGGTGATGGTGATGGTGATGGTGATTGTGATTGTGATTGTGATTGTGATTGTGATTGCGGTTGTGATTGCGATTGTGATTGCGATTGCGATTGCGATTGTGATTGCGATTGCGATTGCGATTGCGATTGCGATTGCGATTGCGATGGCGATGGCGATGGCGATGGCGATTGCGATTGCGATGGCGATTGCGATGGCGATTGCGATGGCGATTGCGATTGCGATTGCGATTGCGATTGCGATTGCGATTGCGATGGCGATTGCGATGGCGATGGCGATTGCGATTGCGATTGCGATTGCGATTGCGATTGCGATGGCGATTGCGATGGCGATTGCGATGGCGATTGCGATGGCGATTGCGATTGTGATTGCGATTGTGATTGCGATTGTGATTGCGATTGTGATTGCGATTATGATTGCGATTGTGATGGTGATGGTGATGGTGATGGTGATGGTGATGGTGATTGTGATTGTGATTGTGATTGTGATTGTGATTGTGATGGTGATGGTGATGGTGATGTTGATGGTGATGGTGATTGTGATTGTGATTGTGATTGTGATTGTGATGGTGATGGTGATGGTGATGGTGATGGTGATGGTGATTGTGATTGTGATTGTGATTGCGATGGCGATTGCGATGGCGATTGCGATGGCGATTGCGATTGCGATTGCGATTGCGATTGCGATGGCGATTGCGATGGCGATTGCGATGGCGATTGCGATGGCGATTGCGATGGCGATTGCGATGGCGATTGCGATGGCGATTGCGATTGTGATTGCGATTGTGATTGCGAATGTGATTGCGATTGTGATTGCGATTGTGATTGCGATTGTGATGGTGATGGTGATGGTGATGGTGATGGTGATGGTGATGATGATTGTGATTGTGATTGTGATTGTGATTGTGATGGTGATGGTGATGGTGATGGTGATGGTGATGGTGATGGTGATTGTGATTGTGATTGTGATGGTGATGGTGATGGTGATGGCGATTGCGATGGCGATTGCGATTGCGATTGCGATTGCGATTGCGATGGCGATTGCGATGGCGATTGCGATGGCGATTGCGATTGCGATTGCGATTGCGATTGCGATTGCGATTGCGATGGTGATTGCGATTGCGACTGCGATTGCGATGGCGATTGCGATTGCGATTGCGATTGCGATTGCGATGGCGATGGCGATGGCGATGGCGATGGCGATGGCGATTGCGATTGCGATTGCGATTGCGACTGCGATTGCGATTGCGATGGCGATTGCGATTGCGATTGTGATTGTGATTGTGATTGTGATTGGGATTGTGATTGTGATGGTGATGGTGATGGTGATGGTGATGGTGATTGTGATTGTGATTGTGATTGTGATTGTGATTGTGATTGTGATTGCGATTGCGATTTCGATGGCGATGGCGATTGCGATGGCGATGGCGATTGCGATGGCGATGGCGATGGCGATTGCGATGGCGATGGCGATGGCGATTGCGATGGCGATGGCGATTGCGATTGCGATGGCGATTGCGATGGCGATGGCGATTGCGATGGCGATTGCGATTGCGACTGCGATTGCGATGGCGATTGCGATTGCGATTGCGATTGCGATGGCGATGGCGATGTCGATTGCGATGGCGATTGCGATTGCGATTGTGATTGCGATTGCGATGGCGATTGCGATGGCGATTGCGATGGCGATTGCGATTGCGATTGCGATTGCGATTGCGATTGCGATGGCGATGGCGATTGCGATGGCGATTGCGATTGCGATTGCGATTGCGATTGCGATGGCGATGGCGATGGCGATTGCGATGGCGATGGCGATGGCGATTGCGATGGCGATGGCGATTGCGATGGCGATTGCGATGGCGATGGCGATTGCGATGGCGATTGCGATTGCGACTGCGATTGCGATGGCGATTGCGATTGCGATTGCGATTGCGAGGGCGATGGCGATGGCGATGGCGATTGCGATTGCGATTGCGATGGCGATGGCGATGGCGATGGCGATGGCGATGTGATTGTGATGGTGATGGTGATGGTGATGGTGATGGTGATTGTGATTGTGATTGTGATTGTGATTGTGATTGTGATTGTGATTGCGATTGCGATTTCGATGGCGATGGCGATTGCGATGGCGATGGCGATTGCGATGGCGATGGCGATGGCGATTGCGATGGCGATGGCGATGGCGATTGCGATGGCGATGGCGATTGCGATTGCGATGGCGATTGCGATGGCGATTGCGATGGCGATGGCGATTGCGATGGCGATTGCGATTGCGACTGTGATTGCGATGGCGATTGCGATTGCGATTGCGATGGCGATGGCGATGTCGATTGCGATGGCGATTGCGATTGCGATTGTGATTGCGATTGCGATTTCGATGGCGATGGCGATGGCGATGGCGATGGCGATTGCGATTGCGATGGCGATGGCGATGGCGATGGCGATGGCGATTGCGATGGCGATGGCGATTGCGATTGCGATGGCGATGGGGATGGCGATGGCGATTGCGATTGCGATGGCGATTGCGATGGCGATTGCGATGGCGATTGCGATTGCGATTGCGATTGCGATTGCGATTGCGATTGCGATTGCGATTGCAATGGCGATTGCGATTGCGATTGCGATTGCGATGGCGATTGCGATGGCGATTGCGATTGCGATTGCGATTGCGATTGCGATTGCGATTGCGATTGCGATTGCGATTGCGATTGCGATTGCGATTGCGATTGCGACTGCGATTGCGATGGCGATTGCGATTGCGATTGCGATTGCGATGGCGATGGCGATGGCGATGGCGATGGCGATGGCGATTGCGATGGCGATTGCGATTGCGATTGCGATTGCGACTGCGATTGCGATTGCGATGGCGATTGCGATTGCGATTGTGATTGTGATTGTGATTGTGATTGGGATTGTGATTGTGATGGTGATGGTGATGGTGATGGTGATGGTGATTGTGATTGTGATTGTGATTGTGATTGTGATTGTGATTGCGATTGCGATTTCGATGGCGATGGCGATTGCGATGGCGATGGCGATTGCGATGGCGATGGCGATGGCGATTGCGATGGCGATGGCGATTGCGATGGCGATGGCGATTGCGATTGCGATGGCGATTGTGATGGCGATGGCGATTGCGATGGCGATTGCGATTGCGACTGCGATTGCGATGGCGATTGCGATTGCGATTGCGATTGCGATGGCGATGTCGATTGCGATGGCGATTGCGATTGCGATTGCGATTGTGATTGCGATTGCGATGGCGATTGCGATGGCGATTGCGATGGCGATTGCGATGGCGATTGCGATTGCGATTGCGATTGCGATTGCGATTGCGATGGCGATGGCGATTGCGATGGCGATTGCGATTGCGATTGCGATTGCGATTGCGATTGCGATGGCGATGGCGATGGCGATTGCGATGGCGATGGCGATGGCGATTGCGATGGCGATGGCGATTGCGATGGCGATTGCGATGGCGATGGCGATTGCGATGGCGATTGCGATTGCGACTGCGATTGCGATGGCGATTGCGATTGCGATTGCGATTGCGATGGCGATGGCGATGGCGATGGCGATGGCGATTGCGATTGCGATTGCGATTGCGATTGCGATTGCGATTGCGATTGCGATTGCGATGGCGATTGCGATGGCGATTGCGATGGCGATGGCGATTGCGATTGCGATTGCGACTGCGATTGCGATTGCGATGGCGATTGCGATTGCGATTGTGATTGTGATTGTGATTGTGATTGTGATGGTGATGGTGATGGTGATGGTGATGGTGATTGTGATTGTGATTGTGATTGTGATTGTGATTGTGATTGCGATTGTGATTGCGATTGCGATTTCGATGGCGATGGCGATGGCGATTGCGATGGCGATGGCGATTGCGATTGCAATTGCGATGGCGATGGCGATGGTGATGGCGATTGCGATTGCGATGGCGATTGCGATTGCGATGGCGATTGCGATGGCGATTGCGATGGCGATTGCGATGGCGATTACGATTGCGATTGCGATTGCGATTGCGATTGCGATTGCGACTGCGACTGCGATTGCGATTGCGATGGCGATTGCGATTGCGATTGTGATTGTGATTGTGATTGTGATTGTGATTGTGATTTTGATTGTGATTGTGATTGTGATTTTGATTGTGATTGCGATTGTGATTGCGATTGTGATTGTGATTGTGATTGCGATTGCGATTGCGATTGCGATTGCGATTGCGATTGCGATTGCGATGGCGATGGCGATGGCGATTGCGATTGCGATTGCGATTGCGATTGCGATTGCGATTGCGATTGCGATTGCGATTGCGATGGCGATTGCGATTGCGACTGCGATTGCGATGGCGATTGCGATTGCGATTGCGATTGCGATGGCGATGGCGATGGCGATGGCGATGGCGATGGCGATGGCGATTGCGATGGCGATTGCGATTGCGATTGCGATTGCGATTGCGATTGCGACTGCGATTGCGATTGCGATGGCGATTGCGATTGCGATTGTGATTGTGATTGTGATTGTGATTGGGATTGTGATTGTGATGGTGATGGTGATGGTGATGGTGATTGTGATTGTGATTGTGATTGTGATTGTGATTGTGATTGTGATTGCGATTGCGATTTCGATGGCGATGGCGATTGCGATGGCGATGGCGATTGCGATGGCGATGGCGATGGCGATTGCGATGGCGATGGCGATGGCGATTGCGATGGCGATGGCGATTGCGATTGCGATGGCGATTGCGATGGCGATGGCGATTGCGATGGCGATTGCGATGGCGATTGCGATTGCGACTGCGATTGCGATGGCGATTGCGATTGCGATTGCGATTGCGATGGCGATGGCGATGTCGATTGCGATGGCGATTGCGATTGCGATTGCGATTGTGATTGCGATTGCGATGGCGATTGCGATGGCGATTGCGATGGCGATTGCGATGGCGATTGCGATGGCGATTGCGATGGCGATTGCGATGGCGATTGCGATTGCGATTGCGATTGCGATTGCGATTACGATTGCGATTGCGATGGCGATGGCGATTGCGATGGCGATTGCGATTGCGATTGCGATTGCGATGGCGATGGCGATGGCGATTGCGATGGCGATGGCGATGGCGATTGCGATGGCGATGGCGATTGCGATGGCGATTGCGATGGCGATGGCGATTGCGATGGCGATTGCGATTGCGACTGCGATTGCGATGGCGATTGCGATTGCGATTGCGATTGCGATGGCGATGGCGATGGCGATGGCGATGGCGATTGCGATTGCGATTGCGATTGCGATTGCGATTGCGATTGCGATGGCGATTGCGATGGCGATTGCGATGGCGATGGCGATTGCGATTGCGATTGCGACTGCGATGGCGATTGCGATGGCGATTGCGATTGCGATTGTGATTGTGATTGTGATTGTGATTGGGATTGTGATTGTGATGGTGATGGTGATGGTGATGGTGATGGTGATTGTGATTGTGATTGTGATTGTGATTGTGATTGTGATTGCGATTGTGATTGCGATTGCGATTTCGATGGCGATGGCGATGGCGATGGCGATTGCGATGGCGATGGCGATTGCGATTGCGATTGCGATGGCGATGGCGATGGCGATGGCGATTGCGATTGCGATGGCGATTGCGATTGCGATGGCGATTGCGATGGCGATTGCGATGGCGATTGCGATGGCGATTGCGATTGCGATTGCGATTGCGATTGCGATTGCGATTGCGACTGCGATTGCGATTGCGATGGCGATTGCGAATGCGATTGTGATTGTGATTGTGATTGTGATTGTGATTTTGATTGTGATTGTGATTGTGATTTTGATTGTGATTGCGATTGTGATTGCGATTGTGATTGCGATTGTGATTGCGATTGCGATTGCGATTGCGATTGCGATTGCGATTGCGATTGCGATTGCGATTGCGATGGCGATGGCGATGGCGATGGCGATGGCGATTGCGATGGGGATGGCGATGGCGATTGCGATTGCGATGGCGATGGCGATGGCGATTGCGATGGCGATTGCGAATGCGAATGCGATTGCGATTGCGATTGCGATTGCGATTGCGATTGCGATTGCGATGGCGATTGCGATTGCGATTGCGATTGCGATGGCGATTGCGATGGCGATTGCGATGGCGATTGCGATGGCGATTGCGATGGCGATTGCGATTGCGATTGCGATGGCGATTGCGATGGCGATTGCGATGGCGATTGCGATGGCGATTGCGATTGCGATTGCGATTGCGATTGCGATTGAGATTGCGAATGCGATTGCGATTGCGATTGCGATGGCGATTGCGATGGCGATTGCGATTGGGATTGCGATTGCGATTGCGATTGCGATGGCGATGGCGATGGCGATTGCGATGGCGATGGCGATGGCGATTGCGATGGCGATGGCGATTGCGATGGCGATTGCGATGGCGATGGCGATTGCGATGGCGATTGCGATTGCGACTGCGATTGCGATGGCGATTGCGATTGCGATTGCGATTGCGATGGCGATGGCGATGGCGATGGCGATGGCGATTGCGATTGCGATTGCGATTGCGATTGCGATTGCGATTGCGATTGCGATTGCGATGGCGATTGCGATGGCGATTGCGATGGCGATGGCGATTGCGATTGCGATTGCGACTGCGATTGCGATTGCGATGGCGATTGCGATTGCGATTGTGATTGTGATTGTGATTGTGATTGTGATGGTGATGGTGATGGTGATGGTGATGGTGATTGTGATTGTGATTGTGATTGTGATTGTGATTGTGATTGCGATTGTGATTGCGATTGCGATTTCGATGGCGATGGCGATGGCGATTGCGATGGCGATGGCGATTGCGATTGCAATTGCGATGGCGATGGCGATGGTGATGGCGATTGCGATTGCGATGGCGATTGCGATTGCGATGGCGATTGCGATGGCGATTGCGATGGCGATTGCGATGGCGATTACGATTGCGATTGCGATTGCGATTGCGATTGCGATTGCGACTGCGACTGCGATTGCGATTGCGATGGCGATTGCGATTGCGATTGTGATTGTGATTGTGATTGTGATTGTGATTGTGATTTTGATTGTGATTGTGATTGTGATTTTGATTGTGATTGCGATTGTGATTGCGATTGTGATTGTGATTGTGATTGCGATTGCGATTGCGATTGCGATTGCGATTGCGATTGCGATTGCGATGGCGATGGCGATGGCGATTGCGATTGCGATTGCGATTGCGATTGCGATTGCGATTGCGATTGCGATTGCGATTGCGATGGCGATTGCGATTGCGACTGCGATTGCGATGGCGATTGCGATTGCGATTGCGATTGCGATGGCGATGGCGATGGCGATGGCGATGGCGATGGCGATGGCGATTGCGATGGCGATTGCGATTGCGATTGCGATTGCGATTGCGATTGCGACTGCGATTGCGATTGCGATGGCGATTGCGATTGCGATTGTGATTGTGATTGTGATTGTGATTGGGATTGTGATTGTGATGGTGATGGTGATGGTGATGGTGATTGTGATTGTGATTGTGATTGTGATTGTGATTGTGATTGTGATTGCGATTGCGATTTCGATGGCGATGGCGATTGCGATGGCGATGGCGATTGCGATGGCGATGGCGATGGCGATTGCGATGGCGATGGCGATGGCGATTGCGATGGCGATGGCGATTGCGATTGCGATGGCGATTGCGATGGCGATGGCGATTGCGATGGCGATTGCGATTGCGACTGCGATTGCGATGGCGATTGCGATTGCGATTGCGATTGCGATGGCGATGGCGATGTCGATTGCGATGGCGATTGCGATTGCGATTGCGATTGTGATTGCGATTGCGATGGCGATTGCGATGGCGATTGCGATGGCGATTGCGATGGCGATTGCGATGGCGATTGCGATGGCGATTGCGATGGCGATTGCGATTGCGATTGCGATTGCGATTGCGATTACGATTGCGATTGCGATGGCGATGGCGATTGCGATGGCGATTGCGATTGCGATTGCGATTGCGATGGCGATGGCGATGGCGATTGCGATGGCGATGGCGATGGCGATTGCGATGGCGATGGCGATTGCGATGGCGATTGCGATGGCGATGGCGATTGCGATGGCGATTGCGATTGCGACTGCGATTGCGATGGCGATTGCGATTGCGATTGCGATTGCGATGGCGATGGCGATGGCGATGGCGATGGCGATTGCGATTGCGATTGCGATTGCGATTGCGATTGCGATTGCGATGGCGATTGCGATGGCGATTGCGATGGCGATGGCGATTGCGATTGCGATTGCGACTGCGATGGCGATTGCGATGGCGATTGCGATTGCGATTGTGATTGTGATTGTGATTGTGATTGGGATTGTGATTGTGATGGTGATGGTGATGGTGATGGTGATGGTGATTGTGATTGTGATTGTGATTGTGATTGTGATTGTGATTGCGATTGTGATTGCGATTGCGATTTCGATGGCGATGGCGATGGCGATGGCGATTGCGATGGCGATGGCGATTGCGATTGCGATTGCGATGGCGATGGCGATGGCGATGGCGATTGCGATTGCGATGGCGATTGCGATTGCGATGGCGATTGCGATGGCGATTGCGATGGCGATTGCGATGGCGATTGCGATTGCGATTGCGATTGCGATTGCGATTGCGATTGCGACTGCGATTGCGATTGCGATGGCGATTGCGAATGCGATTGTGATTGTGATTGTGATTGTGATTGTGATTTTGATTGTGATTGTGATTGTGATTTTGATTGTGATTGCGATTGTGATTGCGATTGTGATTGCGATTGTGATTGCGATTGCGATTGCGATTGCGATTGCGATTGCGATTGCGATTGCGATTGCGATGGCGATGGCGATGGCGATGGCGATGGCGATTGCGATGGGGATGGCGATGGCGATTGCGATTGCGATGGCGATGGCGATGGCGATTGCGATGGCGATTGCGAATGCGATTGCGATTGCGATTGCGATTGCGATTGCGATTGCGATTGCGATTGCGATGGCGATTGCGATTGCGATTGCGATTGCGATGGCGATTGCGATGGCGATTGCGATGGCGATTGCGATGGCGATTGCGATGGCGATTGCGATTGCGATTGCGATGGCGATTGCGATGGCGATTGCGATGGCGATTGCGATGGCGATTGCGATTGCGATTGCGATTGCGATTGCGATTGCGAATGCGATTGCGATTGCGATTGCGATGGCGATTGCGATGGCGATTGCGATTGGGATTGCGATTGCGATTGCGATGGCGATGGCGATTGCGATGGCGATTGCGATTGGGATTGCGATTGCGATTGCGATTGCGATGGCGATTGCGATTGCGATTGCGATTGCGATGGCGATGGCGATTGCGATGGCGATTGCGATTGGGATTGCGATTGCGATTGCGATTGCGATGGCGATTGCGATTGCGATTGCGATTGCGATTGCGATTGCGATTGCGATTGCGATTGCGATGGCGATTGCGATGGCGATGGCGATGGCGATTGCGATTGCGATGGCGATTGCGATTGGGATTGCGATTGCGATTGCGATTGCGATGGCGATTGCGATTGCGATTGCGATTGCGATTGCGATTGCGATTGCGATTGCGATTGCGATTGCGATGGCGATGGCGATGGCGATGGCGATGGCGATTGCGATGGCGATGGCGATGGCGATGGCGATTGCGATGGGGATGGGGATGGCGATGGCGATTGCGATTGCGATTGCGAATGCGATTGCGATTGCGATTGCGATTGCGATTGCGATTACGATTGCGATTGCGATTGCGATTGCGATTGCGATTGCGATGGCGATTGCGATGGCGATTGCGATGGCGATTGCGATTGCGATTGCGATGGCGATTGCGATGGCGATTGCGATTGCGATTGCGATTGCGATTGCGATTGCGATTGCGATTGCGATTGCGATGGCGATGGCGATTGCGATGGCGATTGCGATTGGGATTGCGATTGCGATTGCGATGGCGATTGCGATTGCGATTGCGATGGCGATTGCGATGGCGATGGCGATTGCGATGGCGATGGCGATGGCGATTGCGATGGCGATGGCGATTGCGATGGCGATGGCGATGGCGATTGCGATGGCGATTGCGATGGCGATGGCGATTGGGATGGCGATTGCGATTGCGACTGCGATTGCGATGGCGATTGCGATTGCGATTGCGATTGCGATGGCGATGGCGATGGCGATGGCGATGGCGATGGCGATGGCGATTGCGATGGCGATTGCGATTGCGATTGCGATTGCGATTGCGATTGCGACTGCGATTGCGATTGCGATGGCGATTGCGATTGCGATTGTGATTGTGATTGTGATTGTGATTGGGATTGTGATTGTGATGGTGATGGTGATGGTGATGGTGATTGTGATTGTGATTGTGATTGTGATTGTGATTGTGATTGTGATTGCGATTGCGATTTCGATGGCAATGGCGATTGCGATGGCGATGGCGATTGCGATGGCGATGGCGATGGCGATTGCGATGGCGATGGCGATGGCGATTGCGATGGCGATGGCGATTGCGATTGCGATGGCGATTGCGATGGCGATGGCGATTGCGATGGCGATTGCGATTGCGACTGCGATTGCGATGGCGATTGCGATTGCGATTGCGATTGCGATGGCGATGGCGATGTCGATTGCGATGGCGATTGCGATTGCGATTGCGATTGCGATTGCGATTGCGATGGCGATTGCGATGGCGATTGCGATGGCGATTGCGATGGCGATTGCGATGGCGATTGCGATGGCGATTGCGATGGCGATTGCGATTGCGATTGCGATTGCGATTGCGATTACGATTGCGATTGCGATGGCGATGGCGATTGCGATGGCGATTGCGATTGCGATTGCGATTGCGATGGCGATGGCGATGGCGATTGCGATGGCGATGGCGATGGCGATTGCGATGGCGATGGCGATTGCGATGGCGATTGCGATGGCGATGGCGATTGCGATGGCGATTGCGATTGCGACTGCGATTGCGATGGCGATTGCGATTGCGATTGCGATTGCGATGGCGATGGCGATGGCGATGGCGATGGCGATTGCGATTGCGATTGCGATTGCGATTGCGATTGCGATTGCGATGGCGATTGCGATGGCGATTGCGATGGCGATGGCGATTGCGATTGCGATTGCGACTGCGATGGCGATTGCGATGGCGATTGCGATTGCGATTGTGATTGTGATTGTGATTGTGATTGGGATTGTGATTGTGATGGTGATGGTGATGGTGATGGTGATGGTGATTGTGATTGTGATTGTGATTGTGATTGTGATTGTGATTGTGATTGTGATTGTGATTGCGATTGCGATTTCGATGGCGATGGCGATTGCGACTGCGATTGCGATGGCGATTGCGATTGCGATTGCGATTGCGATGGCGATGGCGATGGCGATGGCGATGGCGATTGCGATGGCGATTGCGATTGCGATTGCGATTGCGATTGCGACTGCGATTGCGATTGCGATGGCGATGGCGATGGCGATTGCGATTGTGATTGTGATTGTGATTGGGATTGTGATTGTGATGGTGATGGTGATGGTGATGGTGATGGTGATTGTGATTGTGATTGTGATTGTGATTGTGATTGCGATTGCGATTTCGATGGCGATGGCGATTGCGATGGCGATGCCGATTGCGATGGCGATGGCGATGGCGATTGCGATGGCGATGGCGATGGCGATTGCGATGGCGATGGCGATGGCGATTGCGATTGCGATTGCGATTGCGATTGCGATGGCGATTGCGATGGCGATTGCGATTGCGATTGCGATTGCGTTTGCGATTGCGATTGCGATTGCGATGGCGATTGCGATTGCGTTTGCGATTGCGATTGCGATGGCGATTGCGATGGCGATTGCGATTGCGATTGCGATTGCGATTGCGATTGCGATGGCGATTGCGATGGCGATTGCGATGGCGATTGCGATGGCGATTGCGATGGCGATTGCGATGGCGATTGCGATTGTGATTGCGATTGTGATTGCGATTGTGATTGCGATTGTGATTGCGATTGTGATTTCAATTGTGATGGTGATGGTGATGGTGATGGTGATGGTGATGGTGATGGTGATTGTGATTGTGATTGTGATTGTGATGGTGATGGTGATGGTGATGGTGATGGTGATTGTGATTGTGATTGCGATGGCGATTGCGATGGCGATTGCGATGGCGATTGCGACTGCGATTGCGATTGCGATTGCGATTGCGATTGCGATTGCGATGGCGATTGCGATTGTGATTGCGATTGTGATTGCGATTGTGATTGCGATTGTGATTGCGATTGTGATTGCGATTGTGATTGCGATTGTGATTGCGATTGTGATGGTGATGCTGATGGTGATGGTGATGCTGATGGTGATGGTGATTGTGATTGTGATTGTGATTGTGATTGTGATGGTGATGGTGATGGTGATGGTGATGGTGATGGTGATGGTGATTGTGATTGTGATTGCGATGACGATTGCGATGGCGATTGCGATTGCGATTGCGATTGCGATTGCGATTGCGATTGCGATGGCGATTGCGATTGCGATTGCGATTGCGATTGCGATTGTGATTGTGATTGTGATTGTGATTGGGATTGTGATTGTGATTGTGATTGTGATGGTGATGGTGATGGTGATGGTGATGGTGATGGTGATTGTGATGGTGATGGTGATGGTGATGGTGATGGTGATTGTGATTGTGATTGCGATTGCGATTGCGATTGCGATAGCGATTGCGATTGCGATGGCGATGGCGATGGCGATGGCGATTGCGATTGCGATGGCGATCGCGATTGCGATGGCGATTGCGATGGCGATGGCGATGGCGATTGCGATGGCGATTGCGATGGCGATTGCGATTGCGATTGCGATTGCGATTGCGATTGCGATTGCGATGGCGATTGCGATGGCGATTGCGATTGCGATTGCGATTGCGATTGCGATTGCGATGGCGATTGCGATGGCGATTGCGATTGCGATTGCGATTGCGATGGCGTTTGCGATGGCGAATGCGATTGCGATTGCGATTGCGATTGCGATTGCGATTGCGATTGCGATTGCGATTGCGATTGCGATGGCGATTGCGATGGCGATGGCGATTGCGATTGCGATGGCGATTGCGATGGCGATTGCGATGGCGATTGCGATTGTGATTGCGATTGTGATTGCGATTGAGATTGCGATTGTGATTGCGATTGTGATGGTGATGGTGATGGTGATGGTGATGGTGATGGTGATGGTGATTGTGATTGTGATTGTGATTGTGATTGTGATTGTGATGGTGATGGTGATGGTGATGGTGATGGTGATGGTGATGGTGATGGTGATTGTGATTGTGATTGTGATTGTGATTGTGATGGTGATGGTGATGGTGATGGTGATGGTGATGGTGATTGTGATTGTGATTGTGATTGCGATGGCGATGGCGATTGCGATGGCGATTGCGATGGCGATTGCGATTGCGATTGCGATTGCGATTGCGATTGCGATGACGATTGCGATGGCGATTGCGATGGCGATTGCGATGGTGATTGCGATGGCGATTGCGATTGTGATTCCGATTGTGATTGCGATTGTGATTGCGAATGTGATTGCGATTGTGATTGCGATTGTGATTGCGATTGTGATGGTGATGGTGATGGTGATGGTGATGGTGATGGTGATTGTGATTGTGATTGTGATTGTGATGGTGATGGTGATGGTGATGGTGATGTTGATGGTGATGGTGATTGTGATTGTGATTGTGATTGTGATGGTGATGGTGATGGTGATGGTGATGGTGATGGTGATTGTGATTGTGATTGTGATTGCGATGACGATTGCGATGGCGATTGCGATTGCGATTGCGATTGCGATGGCGATTGCGATTGCGATGGCGATGGCGATAGCGATTGCGATTGCGATGGCGATTGCGATTGCGATGGCGATTGCGATGGCGATTGCGATGGCGATTGCGATGGCGATTGCGATTGCGATTGCGATTGCGATTGCGATGGCGATTGCGATGGCGATGGCGATGGCGATGGGGATTGCGATGGCGATTGCGATTGCGATGGCGATTGCGATGGCGATTGCGATGGCGATTGCGATTGCGATTGCGATTGCGATTGCGATTGCGATTGCGATGGCGATTGCGATTGCGATTGCGATTGCGATTGCGATTGCGAATGCGATTGCGATGGCGATTGCGATGGAGATGGCGATGGCGATTGCGATGGCGATGGCGATTGCGATGGCGATGGCGATGGCGATTGCGATGGCGATTGCGATTGCGATTGCGATTGCGATGGCGATTGCGATTGCGATGGCGATGGCGATAGCGATTGCGATTGCGATGGCGATTGCGATTGCGATGGCGATTGCGATGGCGATTGCGATGGCGATTGCGATGGCGATTGCGATTGCGATTGCGATTGCGATTGCGATGGCGATTGCGATGGCGATGGCGATGGCGATGGGGATTGCGATGGCGATTGCGATTGCGATGGCGATTGCGATGGCGATTGCGATGGCGATTGCGATTGCGATTGCGATTGCGATTGCGATTGCGATTGCGATGGCGATTGCGATTGCGATTGCGATTGCGATTGCGATTGCGAATGCGATTGCGATGGCGATTGCGATGGAGATGGCGATGGCGATTGCGATGGCGATGGCGATGGCGATTGCGATGGCGATGGCGATGGCGATTGCGATGGCGATTGCGATGGCGATGGCGATTGCGATGGCGATTGCGATTGCGACTGCGATTGCGATGGCGATTGGGATTGCGATTGCGATTGCGATGGCGATGGCGATGGCGATGGCGATGGCGATTGCGATGGCGATCGCGATTGCGATTGCGATGGCGATTGCGATGGCGATTGCGATGGCGATTGCGATGGCGATTGCGATGGCGATTGCGATTGCGATTGCGATTGCGATTGCGATTGCGATTGCGATTGCGATTGCGATTGCGATTGCGATGGCGATTGCGATGGCGATTGCGATGGCGATTGCGATTGCGATTGCGATTGCGATTGCGATGGCGATTGCGATGGCGATTGCGATTGCGATTGCGATTGCGATTGCGATTGCGATGGCGATTGCGATGGCGATTGCGATTGCGATTGCGATTGCGATTGCGATTGCGATTGCGATTGCGATTGCGATGGCGATTGCGATGGCGAGTGCGATGGCGATTGCGATGGCGATTGCGATGGCGATTGCGATGGCGATTGCGATTGTGATTGCGATTGTGATTGCGATTGTGATTGCGATTGTGATTGCGATTGTGATTGCAATTGTGATGGTGATGGTGATGGTGATGGTGATGGTGATTGTGATTGTGATTGTGATTGTGATTGTGATTGTGATGGTGATGGTGATGGTGATGGTGATTGTGATTGTGATTGTGATGGTGATGGTGATGGTGATGGTGATGGTGATTGTGATTGTGATTGTGATTGCGATGACGATTGCGATGGCGATTGCGATTGCGATTGCGATTGCGATTGCGATTGCAAAGGCGATTGTGATTGTGATGGTGATGGTGATGGTGATGGTGATGGTGATGGTGATTGTGATTGTGATTGTGATTGTGATTGTGATTGTGATTGTGATTGTGATGGTGATGGTGATGGTGATGGTGATTGTGATTGTGATGGTGATGGTGATGGTGATGGTGATGGTGATTGTGATTGTGATTGTGATTGTGATTGTGATTGTGATGGTGATGGTGATGGTGATGGTGATTGTGATTGTGATTGTGATGGTGATGGTGATGGTGATGGTGATGGTGATTGTGATTGTGATTGTGATTGCGATGACGATTGCGATGGCGATTGCCATTGCGATTGCGATTGCGATTGTGATTGTGATTGTGATTGTGATTGTGATGGTGATGGTGATGGTGATGGTGATGGTGATTGTGATGGTGATGGTGATGGTGATGGTGATGGTGATGGTGATGGTGATTGTGATTGTGATTGTGATTGTGATTGTGATGGTGATGGTGATGGTGATGGTGATGGTGATTGTGATTGTGATTGTGATTGTGATTGTGATTGTGATTGTGATTGCGGTTGTGATTGCGATGGCGATTGCGATGTCGATTGCGATTGCGATTGCGATTGCGATTGCGATTGCGATTGCGATTGTGATTGCGATTGTGATTGCGATTGTGATTGCGATTGTGATTGCGATTGTGATTGCAATTGTGATGGTGATGGTGATGGTGATGGTGATGGTGATGGTGATTGTGATTGTGATTGTGATTGTGATTGTGATTGTGATGGTGATGGTGATGGTGATGGTGATGGTGATGGTGATTGTGATTGTGATTGTGATTGTGATTGTGATTGTGATGGTGATGGTGATGGTGATGGTGATGGTGATTGTGATTGTGATTGTGATTGTGATTGTGATTGTGATTGTGATTGCGGTTGTGATTGCGATGGCGATTGCGATGTCGATTGCGATTGCGATTGCGATTGCGATTGCGATTGCGATTGCGATTGTGATTGCGATTGTGATTGCGATTGTGATTGCGATTGTGATTGCGATTGTGATTGCAATTGTGATGGTGATGGTGATGGTGATGGTGATGGTGATGGTGATTGTGATTGTGATTGTGATTGTGATTGTGATTGTGATGGTGATGGTGATGGTGATGGTGATGGTGATGGTGATTGTGATTGTGATTGTGATTGTGATGGTGATGGTGATGGTGATGGTGATGGTGATGGTGATTGTGATTGTGATTGTGATTGCGATGGCGATTGCGATGGCGATTGCGATGGCGATTGCGATTGCGATTGCGATTGCGATTGCGATTGCGATTGCGATTGCGATGGCGATTGCGATGGCGATTGCGATGGCGATTGCGATGGCGATTGCGATTGTGATTGCGATTGTGATTGCGATTGTGATTGCGATTGTGATTGCGATTGTGATTGCGATTGTGATTGCGATTGTGATGGTGATGGTGATGGTGATGGTGATGGTGATGGTGATGGTGATTGTGATTGTGATTGTGATTGTGATTGTGATGGTGATGGTGATGGTGATGGTGATGGTGATGGTGATGGTGATTGTGATTGTGATTGTGATTGTGATGGTGATGGTGATGGTGATGGTGATGGTGATGGTGATTGTGATTGTGATTGCGATGACGATTGCGATGGCGATTGCGATGGAGATGGCGATTGCGATTGCGATTGCGATGGCGATTGCGATTGCGATGGCGATTGCGATTGCGATGGCGATTGCGATGGCGATGGCGATGGCGATTGCGATGGCGATGGCGATGGCGATGGCGATGGCGATGGCGATGGCGATGGCGATTGCGATGGCGATGGCGATAGCGATTGCGATTGCGATGGCGATGGCGATGGCGATGGCGATTGCGATTGCGATGGCGATTGCGATTGCGATGGCGATTGCGATTGCGATTGCGATTGCGATTGCGATTGCGATTGCGAATGCGATTGCGATGGCGATTGCGATGGAGATGGCGATTGCGATGGCGATTGCGATTGCGATTGCGATTGCGATTGCGATGGCGATTGCGATGGCGATTGCGATTGCGATTGCGATTGCGATTGCGATTGCGATGGCGATGGCGATGGCGATGGCGATTGCGATTGCGATGGCGATTGCGATGGCGATTGCGATGGCGATTGCGATGGCGATTGCGATGGCGATTGCGATGGCGATTGCGATGGCGATTGCGATTGCGATTGCGATTGCGATTGCGATTGCGATTGCGATTGCGATTGCGATTGCGATTGCGATGGCGATTGCGATGGCGATTGCGATGGCGATTGCGATTGCGATTGCGATTGCGATTGCGATGGCGATTGCGATGGCGATTGCGATTGCGATTGCGATTGCGATTGCGATTGCGATGGCGATTGCGATGGCGATTGCGATTGCGATTGCGATTGCGATTGCGATTGCGATTGCGATTGCGATTGCGATGGCGATTGCGATGGCGAGTGCGATGGCGATTGCGATGGCGATTGCGATGGCGATTGCGATGGCGATTGCGATTGTGATTGCGATTGTGATTGCGATTGTGATTGCGATTGTGATTGCGATTGTGATTGCAATTCTGATGGTGATGGTGATGGTGATGGTGATGGTGATTGTGATTGTGATTGTGATTGTGATTGTGATTGTGATGGTGATGGTGATGGTGATGGTGATTGTGATTGTGATTGTGATGGTGATGGTGATGGTGATGGTGATGGTGATGGTGATGGTGATGGTGATGGTGATTGTGATTGTGATTGTGATTGTGATTGTGATGGTGATGGTGATGGTGATGGTGATGGTGATGGTGATTGTGATTGTGATTGTGATTGCGATGGCGATGGCGATTGCGATGGCGATTGCGATGGCGATTGCGATTGCGATTGCGATTGCGATTGCGATTGCGATGACGATTGCGATGGCGATTGCGATGGCGATTGCGATGGTGATTGCGATGGCGATTGCGATTGTGATTCCGATTGTGATTGCGATTGTGATTGCGAATGTGATTGCGATTGTGATTGCGATTGTGATTGCGATTGTGATGGTGATGGTGATGGTGATGGTGATGGTGATGGTGATTGTGATTGTGATTGTGATTGTGATGGTGATGGTGATGGTGATGGTGATGTTGATGGTGATGGTGATTGTGATTGTGATTGTGATTGTGATGGTGATGGTGATGGTGATGGTGATGGTGATGGTGATTGTGATTGTGATTGTGATTGCGATTGCCATTGCGATTGCGATTGCGATTGCGATGGCGATTGCGATTGCGATGGCGATTGCGATTGCGATGGCGATTGCGATGGCGATGGCGATGGCGATTGCGATGGCGATGGCGATGGCGATGGCGATGGCGATGGCGATGGCGATGGCGATTGCGATGGCGATGGCGATAGCGATTGCGATTGCGATGGCGATGGCGATGGCGATGGCGATTGCGATTGCGATGGCGATTGCGATTGCGATGGCGATTGCGATTGCGATGGCGATGGCGATTGCGATGGCGATTGCGATTGCGATTGCGATTGCGATTGCGATTGCGATTGCGATTGCGATTGCGATTGCGATTGCGACTGCGATGGCGATTGCGATGGCGATTGCGATTGCGATTGCGATTGCGATTGCGATTGCGATTGCGATTGCGATTGCGATTGCGATTGCGATGGCGATTGCGATGGCGATTGCGATTGCGATTGCGATTGCGATTGCGATTGCGATGGCGATTGCGATGGCGATTGCGATGGCGATTGCGATGGCGATTGCGATTGCGATTGCGATTGCGATTGCGATGGCGATTGCGATGGCGATTGCGATTGCGATTGCGATTGCGATTGCGATGGCGATTGCGATGGCGATGGCGATGGCGATTGCGATGGCGATTGCGATGGCGATTGCGATGGCGATTGCGATGGCGATGGCGATTGCGATTGTGATTGCGATTGTGATTGCGATTGTGATTGCGATTGTGATTGCGATTGCGATTGCGATGGTGATGGTGATGGTGATGGTGATGGTGATGGTGATGGTGATGGTGATTGTGATTGTGATTGTGATTGTGATTGTGATTGTGATTGTGATGGTGATGGTGATGGTGATGGTGATTGTGATGGTGATGGTGATGGTGATGGTGATGGTGATGGTGATGGTGATTGTGATTGTGATTGTGATTGTGATTTTGATGGTGATGGTGATGGTGATGGTGATGGTGATTGTGATTGTGTTTGTGATGGTGATGGTGATGGTGATGGTGATGGTGATGGTGATTGTGATTGTGATTGTGATTGTGATTGTGATTGTGATGGTGATGGTGATGGTGATGGTGATGGTGATTGTGATTGTGATTGTGATTGCGATGACGATTGCGATGGCGATTGCGATTGCGATTGCGATTGCGATTGCGATTGCGATTGCAAAGGCGATTGCCATTGCGATTGCGATTGCGATTGTGATTGTGATTGTGATTGTGATTGTGATGGTGATGGTGATGGTGATGGTGATGGTGATTGTGATGGTGATGGTGATGGTGATGGTGATGGTGATGGTGATGGTGATTGTGATTGTGATTGTGATTGTGATTGTGATGGTGATGGTGATGGTGATGGTGATGGTGATTGTGATTGTGATTGTGATTGTGATTGTGATTGTGATTGTGATTGCGGTTGTGATTGCGATTGTGATTGCGATTGCGATTGCGATTGTGATTGCGATTGCGATTGCGATTGCGATTGCGATTGCGATTGCGATGGCGATGGCGATGGCGATGGCGATTGCGATTGCGATGGCGATTGCGATGGCGATTGCGATGGCGATTGCGATGGCGATTGCGATGGCGATGGCGATTGCGATTGCGATTGCGATTGCGATTGCGATTGCGATGGCGATGGCGATGGCGATTGCGATGGCGATTGCGATTGCGATTGCGATTGCGATTGCGATTGCGATTGCGATTGCGATTGCGATTGCGATTGCGATTGCGATTGCGACTGCGATGGCGATTGCGATGGCGATTGCGATGGCGATTGCGATTGCGATTGCGATTGCGATTGCGATTGCGATTGCGATTGCGATGGCGATTGCGATGGCGATTGCGATGGCGATTGCGATTACGATTGCGATTGCGATTGCGATGGCGATTGCGATGGCGATTGCGATGGCGATTGCGATGGCGATTGCGATTGCGATTGCGATTGCGATTGCGATTGCGATTGCGATGGCGATTGCGATGGCGATTGCGATTGCGATTGCGATTGCGATTGCGATTGCGATTGCGATTGCGATGGCGATGGCGATGGCGATGGCGATTGCGATGGCGATTGCGATGGCGATTGCGATGGCGATGGCGATTGCGATTGTGATTGCGATTGTGATTGCGATTGTGATTGCGATTGTGATTGCGATTGTGATTGCGATGGTGATGGTGATGGTGATGGTGATGGTGATGGTGATGGTGATGGTGATTGTGATTGTGATTGTGATTGTGATTGTGATTGTGATGGTGATGGTGATGGTGATGGTGATTGTGATGGTGATGGTGATGGTGATGGTGATGGTGATGGTGATGGTGATTGTGATTGTGATTGTGATTGTGATTGTGATGGTGATGGTGATGGTGATGGTGATGGTGATTGTGATTGTGATTGTGATGGTGATGGTGATGGTGATGGTGATGGTGATGGTGATTGTGATTGTGATTGTGATTGTGATTGTGATTGTGATGGTGATGGTGATGGTGATGGTGATGGTGATTGTGATTGTGATTGTGATTGCGATGACGATTGCGATGGCGATTGCGATTGCGATTGCGATTGCGATTGCGATTGCAAAGGCGATTGCCATTGCGATTGCGATTGCGATTGTGATTGTGATTGTGATTGTGATGGTGATGGTGATGGTGATGGTGATGGTGATTGTGATTGTGATTGTGATTGTGATTGTGATTGTGATTGCGGTTGTGATTGCGATTGTGATTGCGATTGCGATTGCGATTGTGATTGCGATTGCGATTGCGATTGCGATTGCGATTGCGATTGCGATGGCGATGGCGATGGCGATGGCGATTGCGATTGCGATGGCGATTGCGATGGCGATTGCGATGGCGATTGCGATTGCGATTGCGATTGCGATTGCGATTGCGATTGCGATGGCGATTGCGATGGCGATGGCGATTGCGATTGCGATTGCGATTGCGATTGCGATTGCGATGGCGATTGCGATGGCGATTGCGATGGCGATTGCGATGGCGATTGCGATTGTGATTGCGATTGTGATTGCGATTGTGATTGCGATTGTGATTGCGATTATGATTGCGATTGTGATGGTGATGGTGATGGTGATGGTGATGGTGATGGTGATTGTGATTGTGATTGTGATTGTGATTGTGATTGTGATGGTGATGGTGATGGTGATGTTGATGGTGATGGTGATTGTGATTGTGATTGTGATTGTGATTGTGATGGTGATGGTGATGGTGATGGTGATGGTGATTGTGATTGTGATTGTGATTGCGATGGCGATTGCGATGGCGATTGCGATGGCGATTGCGATTGCGATTGCGATTGCGATTGCGATGGCGATTGCGATGGCGATTGCGATGGCGATTGCGATGGCGATTGCGATGGCGATTGCGATGGCGATTGCGATTGTGATTGCGATTGTGATTGCGAATGTGATTGCGATTGTGATTGCGATTGTGATTGCGATTGTGATGGTGATGGTGATGGTGATGGTGATGGTGATGGTGATGATGATTGTGATTGTGATTGTGATTGTGATTGTGATGGTGATGGTGATGGTGATGGTGATGGTGATGGTGATTGTGATTGTGATTGTGATGGTGATGGTGATGGTGATGGCGATTGCGATGGCGATTGCGATTGCGATTGCGATTGCGATTGCGATGGCGATTGCGATGGCGATTGCGATGGCGATTGCGATTGCGATTGCGATTGCGATTGCGATTGCGATTGCGATTGCGATGGTGATTGCGATTGCGACTGCGATTGCGATGGCGATTGCGATTGCGATTGCGATTGCGATTGCGATGGCGATGGCGATGGCGATGGCGATGGCGATGGCGATTGCGATTGCGATTGCGATTGCGACTGCGATTGCGATTGCGATGGCGATTGCGATTGCGATTGTGATTGTGATTGTGATTGTGATTGGGATTGTGATTGTGATGGTGATGGTGATGGTGATGTTGATGGTGATTGTGATTGTGATTGTGATTGTGATTGTGATTGTGATTGTGATTGCGATTGCGATTTCGATGGCGATGGCGATTGCGATGGCGATGGCGATTGCGATGGCGATGGCGATGGCGATTGCGATGGCGATGGCGATGGCGATTGCGATGGCGATGGCGATTGCGATTGCGATGGCGATTGCGATGGCGATGGCGATTGCGATGGCGATTGCGATTGCGACTGCGATTGCGATGGCGATTGCGATTGCGATTGCGATTGCGATGGCGATGGCGATGTCGATTGCGATGGCGATTGCGATTGCGATTGTGATTGCGATTGCGATGGCGATTGCGATGGCGATTGCGATGGCGATTGCGATTGCGATTGCGATTGCGATTGCGATTGCGATTGCGATGGCGATGGCGATTGCGATGGCGATTGCGATTGCGATTGCGATTGCGATTGCGATTGCGATGGCGATGGCGATGGCGATTGCGATGGCGATGGCGATGGCGATTGCGATGGCGATGGCGATTGCGATGGCGATTGCGATGGCGATGGCGATTGCGATGGCGATTGCGATTGCGACTGCGATTGCGATGGCGATTGCGATTGCGATTGCGATTGCGAGGGCGATGGCGATGGCGATGGCGATTGCGATTGCGATTGCGATGGCGATGGCGATGGCGATGGCGATGGCGATGTGATTGTGATGGTGATGGTGATGGTGATGGTGATGGTGATTGTGATTGTGATTGTGATTGTGATTGTGATTGTGATTGTGATTGCGATTGCGATTTCGATGGCGATGGCGATTGCGATGGCGATGGCGATTGCGATGGCGATGGCGATGGCGATTGCGATGGCGATGGCGATGGCGATTGCGATGGCGATGGCGATTGCGATTGCGATTGGGATTGCGATTGCGATTGCGATGGCGATTGCGATTGCGATTGCGATGGCGATTGCGATGGCGATGGCGATTGCGATGGCGATGGCGATGGCGATTGCGATGGCGATGGCGATTGCGATGGCGATGGCGATGGCGATTGCGATGGCGATTGCGATGGCGATGGCGATTGGGATGGCGATTGCGATTGCGACTGCGATTGCGATGGCGATTGCGATTGCGATTGCGATTGCGATGGCGATGGCGATGGCGATGGCGATGGCGATGGCGATGGCGATTGCGATGGCGATTGCGATTGCGATTGCGATTGCGATTGCGATTGCGACTGCGATTGCGATTGCGATGGCGATTGCGATTGCGATTGTGATTGTGATTGTGATTGTGATTGGGATTGTGATTGTGATGGTGATGGTGATGGTGATGGTGATTGTGATTGTGATTGTGATTGTGATTGTGATTGTGATTGTGATTGCGATTGCGATTTCGATGGCAATGGCGATTGCGATGGCGATGGCGATTGCGATGGCGATGGCGATGGCGATTGCGATGGCGATGGCGATGGCGATTGCGATGGCGATGGCGATTGCGATTGCGATGGCGATTGCGATGGCGATGGCGATTGCGATGGCGATTGCGATTGCGACTGCGATTGCGATGGCGATTGCGATTGCGATTGCGATTGCGATGGCGATGGCGATGTCGATTGCGATGGCGATTGCGATTGCGATTGCGATTGTGATTGCGATTGCGATGGCGATTGCGATGGCGATTGCGATGGCGATTGCGATGGCGATTGCGATGGCGATTGCGATGGCGATTGCGATGGCGATTGCGATTGCGATTGCGATTGCGATTGCGATTACGATTGCGATTGCGATGGCGATGGCGATTGCGATGGCGATTGCGATTGCGATTGCGATTGCGATGGCGATGGCGATGGCGATTGCGATGGCGATGGCGATGGCGATTGCGATGGCGATGGCGATTGCGATGGCGATTGCGATGGCGATGGCGATTGCGATGGCGATTGCGATTGCGACTGCGATTGCGATGGCGATTGCGATTGCGATTGCGATTGCGATGGCGATGGCGATGGCGATGGCGATGGCGATTGCGATTGCGATTGCGATTGCGATTGCGATTGCGATTGCGATGGCGATTGCGATGGCGATTGCGATGGCGATGGCGATTGCGATTGCGATTGCGACTGCGATGGCGATTGCGATGGCGATTGCGATTGCGATTGTGATTGTGATTGTGATTGTGATTGGGATTGTGATTGTGATGGTGATGGTGATGGTGATGGTGATGGTGATTGTGATTGTGATTGTGATTGTGATTGTGATTGTGATTGCGATTGTGATTGCGATTGCGATTTCGATGGCGATGGCGATGGCGATGGCGATTGCGATGGCGATGGCGATTGCGATTGCGATTGCGATGGCGATGGCGATGGCGATGGCGATTGCGATTGCGATGGCGATTGCGATTGCGATGGCGATTGCGATGGCGATTGCGATGGCGATTGCGATGGCGATTGCGATGGCGATTGCGATTGCGATTGCGATTGCGATTGCGATGGCGACTGCGATTGCGATTGCGATGGCGATTGCGAATGCGATTGTGATTGTGATTGTGATTGTGATTGTGATTTTGATTGTGATTGTGATTGTGATTTTGATTGTGATTGCGATTGTGATTGCGATTGTGATTGCGATTGTGATTGCGATTGCGATTGCGATTGCGATTGCGATTGCGATTGCGATTGCGATTGCGATGGCGATGGCGATGGCGATGGCGATTGCGATGGCGATGGCGATGGCGATTGCGATTGCGATTGCGATGGTGATGGTGATGGTGATGGTGATGGTGATGGTGATGGTGATGGTGATGGTGATGGTGATGGTGATGGTGATGGTGATGGTGATGGTGATGGTGATGGTGATTGTGATTGTGATTGTGATTGTGATTGTGATTGTGATGGTGATGGTGATGGTGATGGTGATGGTGATGGTGATGGTGATGGTGATGGTGATTGTGATTGTGATTGTGATTGTGATTGTGATTGTGATTGTGATTGTGATGGTGATGGTGATGGTGATGGTGATGGTGATGGTGATTGTGATTGTGATTGTGATTGTGATTGTGATTGTGATGGTGATGGTGATGGTGATGGTGATGGTGATGGTGATTGTGATTGTGATGGTGATGGTGATGGTGATGGTGATGGTGATGGTGATGGTGATGGTGATGGTGATGGTGATGGTGATTGTGATGGTGATGGTGATGGTGATGGTGATGGTGATGGTGATGGTGATGGTGATGGTGATGGTGATGGTGATGGTGATGGTGATGGTGATGGTGATGGTGATGGTGATGGTGATGGTGATGGTGATGGTGATTGTGATTGTGATTGTGATTGTGATTGTGATTGTGATTGTGATTGTGATTGTGATTGTGATGGTGATGGTGATGGTGATGGTGATGGTGATGGTGATGGTGATGGTGATGGTGATTGTGATTGTGATTGTGATTGTGATTGTGATTGTGATTGTGATTGTGATTGTGATTGTGATTGTGATTGTGATTGTGATTGTGATTGTGATTGTGATTGTGATTGTGATTGTGATTGTGATTGTGATTGTGATTGTGATTGTGATTGTGATTGTGATTGTGATTGTGATTGTGATTGTGATTGTGATTGTGATTGTGATTGTGATTGTGATTGTGATTGTGATTGTGATTGTGATTGTGATTGTGATTGTGATTGTGATTGTGATTGTGATTGTGATTGTGATTGTGATTGTGATTGTGATTGTGATTGTGATTGTGATTGTGATTGTGATTGTGATTGTGATTGTGATTGTGATTGTGATTGTGATTGTGATTGTGATTGTGATTGTGATTGTGATTGTGATTGTGATTGTGATTGTGATTGTGATTGTGATTGTGATTGTGATTGTGATTGTGATTGTGATTGTGATTGTGATTGTGATTGTGATTGTGATTGTGATTGTGATTGTGATTGTGATTGTGATTGTGATTGTGATGGTGATTGTGATTGTGATTGTGATTGTGATGGTGATGGTGATGGTGATGGTGATGGTGATGGTGATGGTGATGGTGATGGTGATGGTGATGGTGATGGTGATGGTGATGGTGATGATTGTGATTGTGATTGTGATGGTGATGGTGATTGTGATGATTGTGATTGTGATTGTGATTGTGATTGGTGGGATGGTGATGGTGATGGTGATGGTGATGGTGATGGTGATGGTGATGGTGATGGTGATGGTGATGGTGATGGTGATGGTGATGGTGATGGTGATGGTGATGGTGATGGTGATGGTGATGGTGATGGTGATGGTGATTGTGATTGTGATTGTGATTGTGATTGTGATTGTGATGGTGATGGTGATGGTGATGGTGATGGTGATGGTGATGGTGATGGTGATGGTGATGGTGATGGTGATGGTGATGGTGATGGTGATGGTGATGGTGATGGTGATGGTGATGGTGATGGTGATGGTGATGGTGATTGTGATTGTGATTGTGATTGTGATGGTGATGGTGATGGTGATGGTGATGGTGATGGTGATGGTGATGGTGATGGTGATGGTGATGGTGATGGTGATGGTGATGGTGATGGTGATGGTGATGGTGATGGTGATGGTGATGGTGATGGTGATGGTGATGGTGATGGTGATGGTGATGGTGATTGTGATGGTGATGGTGATGGTGATGGTGATGGTGATGGTGATGGTGATGGTGATGGTGATGGTGATTGTGATTGTGATTGTGATTGTGATTGTGATTGTGATGGTGATGGTGATGGTGATGGTGATGGTGATTGTGATGGTGATGGTGATGGTGATGGTGATGGTGATGGTGATGGTGATGGTGATGGTGATGGTGATGGTGATGGTGATGGTGATGGTGATTGTGATTGTGATTGTGATTGTGATTGTGATTGTGATTGTGATTGTGATTGTGATTGTGATTGTGATTGTGATTGTGATTGTGATTGTGATTGTGATTGTGATTGTGATTGTGATTGTGATTGTGATTGTGATTGTGATTGTGATTGTGATTGTGATTGTGATTGTGATTGTGATTGTGATTGTGATTGTGATTGTGATTGTGATTGTGATTGTGATTGTGATTGTGATTGTGATTGTGATTGTGATTGTGATGGTGATGGTGATGGTGATTGTGATTGTGATGGTGATTGTGATTGTGATTGTGATTGTGATTGTGATTGTGATTGTGATTGTGATTGTGATTGTGATTGTGATTGTGATTGTGATTGTGATTGTGATTGTGATTGTGATTGTGATTGTGATTGTGATTGTGATTGTGATTGTGATTGTGATTGTGATGGTGATTGTGATTGTGATTGTGATTGTGATTGTGATTGTGATTGTGATGGTGATTGTGATTGTGATTGTGATTGTGATGGTGATGGTGATGGTGATGGTGATGGTGATGGTGATGGTGATGGTGATGGTGATGGTGATGGTGATGGTGATGGTGATGGTGATGGTGATGGTGATGGTGATGGTGATGGTGATTGTGATGGTGATGGTGATGGTGATGGTGATGGTGATGGTGATGGTGATTGTGATTGTGATTGTGATTGTGATTTTGATGGTGATGGTGATGGTGATGGTGATGGTGATTGTGATTGTGTTTGTGATGGTGATGGTGATGGTGATGGTGATGGTGATGGTGATTGTGATTGTGATTGTGATTGTGATTGTGATTGTGATGGTGATGGTGATGGTGATGGTGATGGTGATTGTGATTGTGATTGTGATTGCGATGACGATTGCGATGGCGATTGCGATTGCGATTGCGATTGCGATTGCGATTGCAAAGGCGATTGCCATTGCGATTGCGATTGCGATTGTGATTGTGATTGTGATTGTGATTGTGATGGTGATGGTGATGGTGATGGTGATGGTGATTGTGATGGTGATGGTGATGGTGATGGTGATGGTGATGGTGATGGTGATTGTGATTGTGATTGTGATTGTGATTGTGATGGTGATGGTGATGGTGATTGTGATTGTGATTGTGATTGTGATTGTGATTGTGATTGTGATTGTGATGGTGATTGTGATTGTGATTGTGATTGTGATTGTGATTGTGATTGTGATGGTGATTGTGATTGTGATTGTGATTGTGATGGTGATGGTGATGGTGATGGTGATGGTGATGGTGATGGTGATGGTGATGGTGATGGTGATGGTGATGGTGATGGTGATGGTGATGGTGATGGTGATGGTGATGGTGATGGTGATTGTGATGGTGATGGTGATGGTGATGGTGATGGTGATGGTGATGGTGATTGTGATTGTGATTGTGATTGTGATTTTGATGGTGATGGTGATGGTGATGGTGATGGTGATTGTGATTGTGTTTGTGATGGTGATGGTGATGGTGATGGTGATGGTGATGGTGATTGTGATTGTGATTGTGATTGTGATTGTGATTGTGATGGTGATGGTGATGGTGATGGTGATGGTGATTGTGATTGTGATTGTGATTGCGATGACGATTGCGATGGCGATTGCGATTGCGATTGCGATTGCGATTGCGATTGCGATTGCAAAGGCGATTGCCATTGCGATTGCGATTGCGATTGTGATTGTGATTGTGATTGTGATTGTGATGGTGATGGTGATGGTGATGGTGATGGTGATTGTGATGGTGATGGTGATGGTGATGGTGATGGTGATGGTGATGGTGATTGTGATTGTGATTGTGATTGTGATTGTGATTGTGATTGTGATTGTGATTGTGATTGTGATTGTGATTGTGATTGTGATTGTGATTGTGATTGTGATTGTGATTGTGATTGTGATTGTGATTGTGATTGTGATTGTGATGGTGATTGTGATTGTGATTGTGATTGTGATGGTGATGGTGATGGTGATGGTGATGGTGATGGTGATGGTGATGGTGATGGTGATGGTGATGGTGATGGTGATGGTGATGGTGATGGTGATGGTGATGGTGATGGTGATGGTGATGGTGATTGTGATGGTGATGGTGATGGTGATGGTGATGGTGATGGTGATGGTGATTGTGATTGTGATTGTGATTGTGATTTTGATGGTGATGGTGATGGTGATGGTGATGGTGATTGTGATTGTGTTTGTGATGGTGATGGTGATGGTGATGGTGATGGTGATGGTGATTGTGATTGTGATTGTGATTGTGATTGTGATTGTGATGGTGATGGTGATGGTGATGGTGATGGTGATTGTGATTGTGATTGTGATTGCGATGACGATTGCGATGGCGATTGCGATTGCGATTGCGATTGCGATTGCGATTGCGATTGCAAAGGCGATTGCCATTGCGATTGCGATTGCGATTGTGATTGTGATTGTGATTGTGATTGTGATGGTGATGGTGATGGTGATGGTGATGGTGATTGTGATGGTGATGGTGATGGTGATGGTGATGGTGATGGTGATGGTGATTGTGATTGTGATTGTGATTGTGATTGTGATGGTGATGGTGATGGTGATGGTGATGGTGATTGTGATTGTGATTGTGATTGTGATTGTGATTGTGATTGTGATTGCGGTTGTGATTGCGATTGTGATTGCGATTGCGATTGCGATTGTGATTGCGATTGCGATTGCGATTGCGATTGCGATTGCGATTGCGATGGCGATGGCGATGGCGATGGCGATTGCGATTGCGATGGCGATTGCGATGGCGATTGCGATGGCGATTGCGATGGCGATTGCGATGGCGATGGCGATTGCGATTGCGATTGCGATTGCGATTGCGATTGCGATGGCGATGGCGATGGCGATTGCGATGGCGATTGCGATTGCGATTGCGATTGCGATTGCGATTGCGATTGCGATTGCGATTGCGATTGCGATTGCGATTGCGATTGCGACTGCGATGGCGATTGCGATGGCGATTGCGATTGCGATTGCGATTGCGATTGCGATTGCGATTGCGATTGCGATTGCGATTGCGATGGCGATTGCGATGGCGATTGCGATGGCGATTGCGATTACGATTGCGATTGCGATTGCGATGGCGATTGCGATGGCGATTGCGATGGCGATTGCGATGGCGATTGCGATTGCGATTGCGATTGCGATTGCGATTGCGATTGCGATGGCGATTGCGATGGCGATTGCGATTGCGATTGCGATTGCGATTGCGATTGCGATTGCGATTGCGATGGCGATGGCGATGGCGATTGCGATGGCGATTGCGATGGCGATTGCGATGGCGATGGCGATTGCGATTGTGATTGCGATTGTGATTGCGATTGTGATTGCGATTGTGATTGCGATTGTGATTGCGATGGTGATGGTGATGGTGATGGTGATGGTGATGGTGATGGTGATGGTGATTGTGATTGTGATTGTGATTGTGATTGTGATTGTGATGGTGATGGTGATGGTGATGGTGATTGTGATGGTGATGGTGATGGTGATGGTGATGGTGATGGTGATGGTGATTGTGATTGTGATTGTGATTGTGATTGTGATGGTGATGGTGATGGTGATGGTGATGGTGATTGTGATTGTGATTGTGATGGTGATGGTGATGGTGATGGTGATGGTGATGGTGATTGTGATTGTGATTGTGATTGTGATTGTGATTGTGATGGTGATGGTGATGGTGATGGTGATGGTGATTGTGATTGTGATTGTGATTGCGATGACGATTGCGATGGCGATTGCGATTGCGATTGCGATTGCGATTGCAAAGGCGATTGCCATTGCGATTGCGATTGCGATTGTGATTGTGATTGTGATTGTGATGGTGATGGTGATGGTGATGGTGATGGTGATTGTGATTGTGATTGTGATTGTGATTGTGATTGTGATTGCGGTTGTGATTGCGATTGTGATTGCGATTGCGATTGCGATTGTGATTGCGATTGCGATTGCGATTGCGATTGCGATTGCGATTGCGATGGCGATGGCGATGGCGATGGCGATTGCGATTGCGATGGCGATTGCGATGGCGATTGCGATGGCGATTGCGATTGCGATTGCGATTGCGATTGCGATTGCGATTGCGATGGCGATTGCGATGGCGATGGCGATTGCGATTGCGATTGCGATTGCGATTGCGATTGCGATGGCGATTGCGATGGCGATTGCGATGGCGATTGCGATGGCGATTGCGATTGTGATTGCGATTGTGATTGCGATTGTGATTGCGATTGTGATTGCGATTATGATTGCGATTGTGATGGTGATGGTGATGGTGATGGTGATGGTGATGGTGATTGTGATTGTGATTGTGATTGTGATTGTGATTGTGATGGTGATGGTGATGGTGATGTTGATGGTGATGGTGATTGTGATTGTGATTGTGATTGTGATTGTGATGGTGATGGTGATGGTGATGGTGATGGTGATGGTGATTGTGATTGTGATTGTGATTGCGATGGCGATTGCGATGGCGATTGCGATGGCGATTGCGATTGCGATTGCGATTGCGATTGCGATGGCGATTGCGATGGCGATTGCGATGGCGATTGCGATGGCGATTGCGATGGCGATTGCGATGGCGATTGCGATTGTGATTGCGATTGTGATTGCGAATGTGATTGCGATTGTGATTGCGATTGTGATTGCGATTGTGATGGTGATGGTGATGGTGATGGTGATGGTGATGGTGATGATGATTGTGATTGTGATTGTGATTGTGATTGTGATGGTGATGGTGATGGTGATGGTGATGGTGATGGTGATTGTGATTGTGATTGTGATGGTGATGGTGATGGTGATGGCGATTGCGATGGCGATTGCGATTGCGATTGCGATTGCGATTGCGATGGCGATTGCGATGGCGATTGCGATGGCGATTGCGATTGCGATTGCGATTGCGATTGCGATTGCGATTGCGATTGCGATGGTGATTGCGATTGCGACTGCGATTGCGATGGCGATTGCGATTGCGATTGCGATTGCGATTGCGATGGCGATGGCGATGGCGATGGCGATGGCGATGGCGATTGCGATTGCGATTGCGATTGCGACTGCGATTGCGATTGCGATGGCGATTGCGATTGCGATTGTGATTGTGATTGTGATTGTGATTGGGATTGTGATTGTGATGGTGATGGTGATGGTGATGTTGATGGTGATTGTGATTGTGATTGTGATTGTGATTGTGATTGTGATTGTGATTGCGATTGCGATTTCGATGGCGATGGCGATTGCGATGGCGATGGCGATTGCGATGGCGATGGCGATGGCGATTGCGATGGCGATGGCGATGGCGATTGCGATGGCGATGGCGATTGCGATTGCGATGGCGATTGCGATGGCGATGGCGATTGCGATGGCGATTGCGATTGCGACTGCGATTGCGATGGCGATTGCGATTGCGATTGCGATTGCGATGGCGATGGCGATGTCGATTGCGATGGCGATTGCGATTGCGATTGTGATTGCGATTGCGATGGCGATTGCGATGGCGATTGCGATGGCGATTGCGATTGCGATTGCGATTGCGATTGCGATTGCGATTGCGATGGCGATGGCGATTGCGATGGCGATTGCGATTGCGATTGCGATTGCGATTGCGATTGCGATGGCGATGGCGATGGCGATTGCGATGGCGATGGCGATGGCGATTGCGATGGCGATGGCGATTGCGATGGCGATTGCGATGGCGATGGCGATTGCGATGGCGATTGCGATTGCGACTGCGATTGCGATGGCGATTGCGATTGCGATTGCGATTGCGAGGGCGATGGCGATGGCGATGGCGATTGCGATTGCGATTGCGATGGCGATGGCGATGGCGATGGCGATGGCGATGTGATTGTGATGGTGATGGTGATGGTGATGGTGATGGTGATTGTGATTGTGATTGTGATTGTGATTGTGATTGTGATTGTGATTGCGATTGCGATTTCGATGGCGATGGCGATTGCGATGGCGATGGCGATTGCGATGGCGATGGCGATGGCGATTGCGATGGCGATGGCGATGGCGATTGCGATGGCGATGGCGATTGCGATTGCGATTGGGATTGCGATTGCGATTGCGATGGCGATTGCGATTGCGATTGCGATGGCGATTGCGATGGCGATGGCGATTGCGATGGCGATGGCGATGGCGATTGCGATGGCGATGGCGATTGCGATGGCGATGGCGATGGCGATTGCGATGGCGATTGCGATGGCGATGGCGATTGGGATGGCGATTGCGATTGCGACTGCGATTGCGATGGCGATTGCGATTGCGATTGCGATTGCGATGGCGATGGCGATGGCGATGGCGATGGCGATGGCGATGGCGATTGCGATGGCGATTGCGATTGCGATTGCGATTGCGATTGCGATTGCGACTGCGATTGCGATTGCGATGGCGATTGCGATTGCGATTGTGATTGTGATTGTGATTGTGATTGGGATTGTGATTGTGATGGTGATGGTGATGGTGATGGTGATTGTGATTGTGATTGTGATTGTGATTGTGATTGTGATTGTGATTGCGATTGCGATTTCGATGGCAATGGCGATTGCGATGGCGATGGCGATTGCGATGGCGATGGCGATGGCGATTGCGATGGCGATGGCGATGGCGATTGCGATGGCGATGGCGATTGCGATTGCGATGGCGATTGCGATGGCGATGGCGATTGCGATGGCGATTGCGATTGCGACTGCGATTGCGATGGCGATTGCGATTGCGATTGCGATTGCGATGGCGATGGCGATGTCGATTGCGATGGCGATTGCGATTGCGATTGCGATTGTGATTGCGATTGCGATGGCGATTGCGATGGCGATTGCGATGGCGATTGCGATGGCGATTGCGATGGCGATTGCGATGGCGATTGCGATGGCGATTGCGATTGCGATTGCGATTG
Organism: Octopus bimaculoides; assembly: GCF_046866305.1. NCBI lineage: Eukaryota > Metazoa > Mollusca > Cephalopoda > Octopoda > Octopodidae > Octopus > Octopus bimaculoides. Next base: position 101,171 of record NW_028315309.1, on the reverse strand, counting down.
CGATTGCGATTACGATTGCGATTGCGATGGCGATGGCGATTGCGATGGCGATTGCGATTGCGATTGCGATTGCGATGGCGATGGCGATGGCGATTGCGATGGCGATGGCGATGGCGATTGCGATGGCGATGGCGATTGCGATGGCGATTGCGATGGCGATGGCGATTGCGATGGCGATTGCGATTGCGACTGCGATTGCGATGGCGATTGCGATTGCGATTGCGATTGCGATGGCGATGGCGATGGCGATGGCGATGGCGATTGCGATTGCGATTGCGATTGCGATTGCGATTGCGATTGCGATGGCGATTGCGATGGCGATTGCGATGGCGATGGCGATTGCGATTGCGATTGCGACTGCGATGGCGATTGCGATGGCGATTGCGATTGCGATTGTGATTGTGATTGTGATTGTGATTGGGATTGTGATTGTGATGGTGATGGTGATGGTGATGGTGATGGTGATTGTGATTGTGATTGTGATTGTGATTGTGATTGTGATTGCGATTGTGATTGCGATTGCGATTTCGATGGCGATGGCGATGGCGATGGCGATTGCGATGGCGATGGCGATTGCGATTGCGATTGCGATGGCGATGGCGATGGCGATGGCGATTGCGATTGCGATGGCGATTGCGATTGCGATGGCGATTGCGATGGCGATTGCGATGGCGATTGCGATGGCGATTGCGATGGCGATTGCGATTGCGATTGCGATTGCGATTGCGATGGCGACTGCGATTGCGATTGCGATGGCGATTGCGAATGCGATTGTGATTGTGATTGTGATTGTGATTGTGATTTTGATTGTGATTGTGATTGTGATTTTGATTGTGATTGCGATTGTGATTGCGATTGTGATTGCGATTGTGATTGCGATTGCGATTGCGATTGCGATTGCGATTGCGATTGCGATTGCGATTGCGATGGCGATGGCGATGGCGATGGCGATTGCGATGGCGATGGCGATGGCGATTGCGATTGCGATTGCGATGGCGATGGCGATGGCGATGGCGATGGCGATTGCGAATGCGATTGCGATTGCGATTGCGATTGCGAATGCGATTGCGATGGCGATTGCGATGGCGATTGCGATGGCGATTGCGATGGCGATTGCGATGGCGATTGCGATTGCGATTGCGATGGCGATTGCGATGGCGATTGCGATGGCGATTGCGATGGCGATTGCGATGGCGATTGCGATTGCGATTGCGATTGCGATTGCGATTGCGAATGCGATTGCGATTGCGATGGCGATTGCGATGGCGATTGCGATGGCGATTGCGATTGGGATTGCGATTGCGATTGCGATGGCGATGGCGATTGCGATGGCGATTGCGATTGGGATTGCGATTGCGATTGCGATTGCGATGGCGATTGCGATTGCGATTGCGATTGCGATGGCGATGGCGATTACGATGGCGATTGCGATTGGGATTGCGATTGCGATTGCGATTGCGATTGCGATTGCGATTGCGATTGCGATTGCGATTGCGATTGCGATTGCGATGGCGATTGCGATGGCGATGGCGATGGCGATTGCGATTGCGATGGCGATGGCGATTGCGATGGCGATTGCGATTGGGATTGCGATTGCGATTGCGATTGCGATGGCGATTGCGATTGCGATTGCGATTGCGATTGCGATTGCGATTGCGATTGCGATGGCGATGGCGATGGCGATGGCGATGGCGATTGCGATGGCGATGGCGATGGCGATTGCGATTGCGATGGCGATGGGGATGGCGATGGCGATTGCGATTGCGATTGCGAATGCGATTGCGATTGCGATTGCGATTGCGATTGCGATTACGATTGCGATTGCGATTGCGATTGCGATTGCGATGGCGATTGCGATGGCGATTGCGATGGCGATTGCGATGGCGATTGCGATTGCGATTGCGATGGCGATTGCGATGGCGATTGCGATTGCGATTGCGATTGCGATTGCGATTGCGATTGCGATTGCGATTGCGATTGCGATTGCGATTGCGATGGCGATGGCGATTGCGATGGCGATTGCGATTGGGATTGCGATTGCGATTGCGATGGCGATTGCGATTGCGATTGCGATGGCGATTGCGATGGCGATGGCGATTGCGATGGCGATGGCGATGGCGATTGCGATGGCGATGGCGATTGCGATGGCGATGGCGATGGCGATTGCGATGGCGATTGCGATGGCGATGGCGATTGCGATGGCGATTGCGATTGCGACTGCGTTTCCGATGGCGATTGCGATTGCGATTGGGATTGCGATGGCGATGGCGATGGCGATGGCGATGTCGATTGCGATGGCGATTGCGATTGCGATTGCGATTGCGATTGCGATGGCGATGGCGATTGCGATGGCGATTGCGATGGCGATTGCGATTGCGATTGCGATTGCGATTGCGATTGCGATTGCGATTGCGATTGCGATGGCGATGGCGATTGCGATGGCGATTGCGATTGCGATTGCGATTGCGATTGCGATGGCGATGGCGATGGCGATTGCGATGGCGATGGCGATGGCGATGGCGATGGCGATGGCGATGGCGATTGCGATGGCGATGGCGATGGCGATTGCGATTGCGACTGCGATTGCGATGGCGATTGCGATTGCGATTGCGATTGCGATGGCGATTGCGATGGCGATTGCGATTGCGATTGCGATTGCGATTGCGATTGCGATGGCGATTGCGATTGCGATGGCGATGGCGATGGCGATGGCGATGGCGATGGCGATGGCGATTGCGATTGCGATTGCGATTGCGATTGCGATTGCGATTGCGACTGCGATTGCGATTGCGATGGCGATTGCGATTGCGATTGCGATTGCGATTGTGATTGCGATTGGGATTGTGATTGTGATGGTGATGGTGATGGTGATGGTGATGGTGATTGTGATTGTGATTGTGATTGTGATTGTGATTGCGATTGTGATTGCGATTGCGATTTCGATGGCGATGGCGATGGCGATGGCGATTGCGATGGCGATGGCGATTGCGATTGCGATTGCGATGGCGATGGCGATGGCGATGGCGATTGCGATTGCGATGGCGATTGCGATTGCGATGGCGATTGCGATGGCGATTGCGATGGCGATTGCGATGGCGATTGCGATTGCGATTGCGATTGCGACTGCGATTGCGATTGCGATGGCGATTGCGATTGCGATTGTGATTGTGATTGTGATTGTGATTGTTATTGTGATTTTGATTGTGATTGTGATTGTGATTTTGATTGTGATTGCGATTGTGATTGCGATTGTGATTGCGATTGTGATTGCGATTGCGATTGCGATTGCGATTGCGATTGCGATTGCGATTGCGATTGCGATGGCGATGGCGATGGCGATGGCGATGGCGATGGCGATGGCGATTGCGATTGCGATGGCGATGGGGATGGCGATGGCGATTGCGATTGCGATGGCGATTGCGATGGCGATTGCGAATGCGATTGCGATTGCGATTGCGATTGCGATTGCGATTGCGATTGCGATTGCGATTGCGATGGCGATTGCGATGGCGATTGCGATGGCGATTGCGATGGCGATTGCGATTGCGATTGCGATTGCGATTGCGATTGCGATTGCGATGGTGATTGCGATTGCGACTGCGATTGCGATGGCGATTGCGATTGCGATTGCGATTGCGATGGCGATGGCGATGGCGATGGCGATGGCGATGGCGATTGCGATTGCGATTGCGATTGCGACTGCGATTGCGATTGCGATGGCGATTGCGATTGCGATTGTGATTGTGATTGTGATTGTGATTGGGATTGTGATTGTGATGGTGATGGTGATGGTGATGGTGATGGTGATTGTGATTGTGATTGTGATTGTGATTGTGATTGTGATTGCGATTGCGATTTCGATGGCGATGGCGATTGCGATGGCGATGGCGATTGCGATGGCGATGGCGATGGCGATTGCGATGGCGATGGCGATTGCGATTGCGACTGCGATTGCGATGGCGATTGCGATGGCGATTGCGATGGCGATGGCGATTGCGATGGCGATGGCGATGGCGATTGCGATGGCGATTGCGATGGCGATGGCGATTGGGATGGCGATTGCGATTGCGACTGCGATTGCGATGGCGATTGCGATTGCGATTGCGATTGCGATGGCGATGGCGATGGCGATGGCGATGGCGATGGCGATGGCGATTGCGATGGCGATTGCGATTGCGATTGCGATTGCGATTGCGATTGCGACTGCGATTGCGATTGCGATGGCGATTGCGATTGCGATTGTGATTGTGATTGTGATTGTGATTGGGATTGTGATTGTGATGGTGATGGTGATGGTGATGGTGATTGTGATTGTGATTGTGATTGTGATTGTGATTGTGATTGTGATTGCGATTGCGATTTCGATGGCAATGGCGATTGCGATGGCGATGGCGATTGCGATGGCGATGGCGATGGCGATTGCGATGGCGATGGCGATGGCGATTGCGATGGCGATGGCGATTGCGATTGCGATGGCGATTGCGATGGCGATGGCGATTGCGATGGCGATTGCGATTGCGACTGCGATTGCGATGGCGATTGCGATTGCGATTGCGATTGCGATGGCGATGGCGATGTCGATTGCGATGGCGATTGCGATTGCGATTGCGATTGTGATTGCGATTGCGATGGCGATTGCGATGGCGATTGCGATGGCGATTGCGATGGCGATTGCGATGGCGATTGCGATGGCGATTGCGATGGCGATTGCGATTGCGATTGCGATTGCGATTGCGATTACGATTGCGATTGCGATGGCGATGGCGATTGCGATGGCGATTGCGATTGCGATTGCGATTGCGATGGCGATGGCGATGGCGATTGCGATGGCGATGGCGATGGCGATTGCGATGGCGATGGCGATTGCGATGGCGATTGCGATGGCGATGGCGATTGCGATGGCGATTGCGATTGCGACTGCGATTGCGATGGCGATTGCGATTGCGATTGCGATTGCGATGGCGATGGCGATGGCGATGGCGATGGCGATGGCGATGGCGATTGCGATTGCGATTGCGATTGCGATTGCGATTGCGATTGCGATGGCGATTGCGATGGCGATTGCGATGGCGATGGCGATTGCGATTGCGATTGCGACTGCGATGGCGATTGCGATGGCGATTGCGATTGCGATTGTGATTGTGATTGTGATTGTGATTGGGATTGTGATTGTGATGGTGATGGTGATGGTGATGGTGATGGTGATTGTGATTGTGATTGTGATTGTGATTGTGATTGTGATTGCGATTGTGATTGCGATTGCGATTTCGATGGCGATGGCGATGGCGATGGCGATTGCGATGGCGATGGCGATTGCGATTGCGATTGCGATGGCGATGGCGATGGCGATGGCGATTGCGATTGCGATGGCGATTGCGATTGCGATGGCGATTGCGATGGCGATTGCGATGGCGATTGCGATGGCGATTGCGATGGCGATTGCGATTGCGATTGCGATTGCGATTGCGATGGCGACTGCGATTGCGATTGCGATGGCGATTGCGAATGCGATTGTGATTGTGATTGTGATTGTGATTGTGATTTTGATTGTGATTGTGATTGTGATTTTGATTGTGATTGCGATTGTGATTGCGATTGTGATTGCGATTGTGATTGCGATTGCGATTGCGATTGCGATTGCGATTGCGATTGCGATTGCGATTGCGATGGCGATGGCGATGGCGATGGCGATTGCGATGGCGATGGCGATGGCGATTGCGATTGCGATTGCGATGGTGATGGTGATGGTGATGGTGATGGTGATGGTGATGGTGATGGTGATGGTGATGGTGATGGTGATGGTGATGGTGATGGTGATGGTGATGGTGATTGTGATTGTGATTGTGATTGTGATTGTGATTGTGATGGTGATGGTGATGGTGATGGTGATGGTGATGGTGATGGTGATGGTGATGGTGATTGTGATTGTGATTGTGATTGTGATTGTGATTGTGATTGTGATTGTGATGGTGATGGTGATGGTGATGGTGATGGTGATGGTGATTGTGATTGTGATTGTGATTGTGATTGTGATTGTGATGGTGATGGTGATGGTGATGGTGATGGTGATGGTGATTGTGATTGTGATGGTGATGGTGATGGTGATGGTGATGGTGATGGTGATGGTGATGGTGATGGTGATGGTGATGGTGATGGTGATGGTGATGGTGATGGTGATGGTGATGGTGATGGTGATGGTGATGGTGATGGTGATGGTGATGGTGATGGTGATGGTGATGGTGATGGTGATGGTGATGGTGATGGTGATTGTGATTGTGATTGTGATTGTGATTGTGATTGTGATTGTGATTGTGATTGTGATTGTGATTGTGATGGTGATGGTGATGGTGATGGTGATGGTGATGGTGATGGTGATGGTGATGGTGATTGTGATTGTGATTGTGATTGTGATTGTGATTGTGATTGTGATTGTGATTGTGATTGTGATTGTGATTGTGATTGTGATTGTGATTGTGATTGTGATTGTGATTGTGATTGTGATTGTGATTGTGATTGTGATTGTGATTGTGATTGTGATTGTGATTGTGATTGTGATTGTGATTGTGATTGTGATTGTGATTGTGATTGTGATTGTGATTGTGATTGTGATTGTGATTGTGATTGTGATTGTGATTGTGATTGTGATTGTGATTGTGATTGTGATTGTGATTGTGATTGTGATTGTGATTGTGATTGTGATTGTGATTGTGATTGTGATTGTGATTGTGATTGTGATTGTGATTGTGATTGTGATTGTGATTGTGATTGTGATTGTGATTGTGATTGTGATTGTGATTGTGATTGTGATTGTGATTGTGATTGTGATTGTGATTGTGATTGTGATTGTGATTGTGATTGTGATTGTGATTGTGATTGTGATTGTGATTGTGATTGTGATTGTGATTGTGATTGTGATTGTGATTGTGATTGTGATGGTGATTGTGATTGTGATTGTGATTGTGATGGTGATGGTGATGGTGATGGTGATGGTGATGGTGATGGTGATGGTGATGGTGATGGTGATGGTGATGGTGATGGTGATGGTGATGGTGATGATTGTGATTGTGATTGTGATGGTGATGGTGATTGTGATGATTGTGATTGTGATTGTGATTGTGATTGTGATTGTGATGGTGATGGTGATGGTGATGGTGATGGTGATGGTGATGGTGATGGTGATGGTGATGGTGATGGTGATGGTGATGGTGATGGTGATGGTGATGGTGATGGTGATGGTGATGGTGATGGTGATGGTGATGGTGATGGTGATGGTGATTGTGATTGTGATTGTGATTGTGATTGTGATTGTGATGGTGATTGTGATGGTGATGGTGATGGTGATGGTGATGGTGATGGTGATGGTGATGGTGATGGTGATGGTGATGGTGATGGTGATGGTGATGGTGATGGTGATGGTGATGGTGATGGTGATGGTGATGGTGATTGTGATTGTGATTGTGATTGTGATTGTGATGGTGATGGTGATGGTGATGGTGATGGTGATGGTGATGGTGATGGTGATGGTGATGGTGATGGTGATGGTGATGGTGATGGTGATGGTGATGGTGATGGTGATGGTGATGGTGATGGTGATGGTGATGGTGATGGTGATGGTGATGGTGATGGTGATTGTGATGGTGATGGTGATGGTGATGGTGATGGTGATGGTGATGGTGATGGTGATGGTGATGGTGATTGTGATTGTGATTGTGATTGTGATTGTGATTGTGATGGTGATGGTGATGGTGATGGTGATGGTGATTGTGATGGTGATGGTGATGGTGATGGTGATGGTGATGGTGATGGTGATGGTGATGGTGATGGTGATGGTGATGGTGATGGTGATGGTGATTGTGATTGTGATTGTGATTGTGATTGTGATTGTGATTGTGATTGTGATTGTGATTGTGATTGTGATTGTGATTGTGATTGTGATTGTGATTGTGATTGTGATTGTGATTGTGATTGTGATTGTGATTGTGATTGTGATTGTGATTGTGATTGTGATTGTGATTGTGATTGTGATTGTGATTGTGATTGTGATTGTGATTGTGATTGTGATTGTGATTGTGATTGTGATTGTGATTGTGATTGTGATTGTGATTGTGATTGTGATTGTGATGGTGATGGTGATGGTGATTGTGATTGTGATGGTGATTGTGATTGTGATTGTGATTGTGATTGTGATTGTGATTGTGATTGTGATTGTGATTGTGATTGTGATTGTGATTGTGATTGTGATTGTGATTGTGATTGTGATTGTGATTGTGATTGTGATTGTGATTGTGATTGTGATTGTGATTGTGATGGTGATTGTGATTGTGATTGTGATTGTGATTGTGATTGTGATTGTGATGGTGATTGTGATTGTGATTGTGATTGTGATGGTGATGGTGATGGTGATGGTGATGGTGATGGTGATGGTGATGGTGATGGTGATGGTGATGGTGATGGTGATGGTGATGGTGATGGTGATGGTGATGGTGATGGTGATGGTGATTGTGATGGTGATGGTGATGGTGATGGTGATGGTGATGGTGATGGTGATTGTGATTGTGATTGTGATTGTGATTTTGATGGTGATGGTGATGGTGATGGTGATGGTGATTGTGATTGTGTTTGTGATGGTGATGGTGATGGTGATGGTGATGGTGATGGTGATTGTGATTGTGATTGTGATTGTGATTGTGATTGTGATGGTGATGGTGATGGTGATGGTGATGGTGATTGTGATTGTGATTGTGATTGCGATGACGATTGCGATGGCGATTGCGATTGCGATTGCGATTGCGATTGCGATTGCGATTGCAAAGGCGATTGCCATTGCGATTGCGATTGCGATTGTGATTGTGATTGTGATTGTGATTGTGATGGTGATGGTGATGGTGATGGTGATGGTGATTGTGATGGTGATGGTGATGGTGATGGTGATGGTGATGGTGATGGTGATTGTGATTGTGATTGTGATTGTGATTGTGATGGTGATGGTGATGGTGATTGTGATTGTGATTGTGATTGTGATTGTGATTGTGATTGTGATTGTGATGGTGATTGTGATTGTGATTGTGATTGTGATTGTGATTGTGATTGTGATGGTGATTGTGATTGTGATTGTGATTGTGATGGTGATGGTGATGGTGATGGTGATGGTGATGGTGATGGTGATGGTGATGGTGATGGTGATGGTGATGGTGATGGTGATGGTGATGGTGATGGTGATGGTGATGGTGATGGTGATGGTGATTGTGATGGTGATGGTGATGGTGATGGTGATGGTGATGGTGATGGTGATTGTGATTGTGATTGTGATTGTGATTTTGATGGTGATGGTGATGGTGATGGTGATGGTGATTGTGATTGTGTTTGTGATGGTGATGGTGATGGTGATGGTGATGGTGATGGTGATTGTGATTGTGATTGTGATTGTGATTGTGATTGTGATGGTGATGGTGATGGTGATGGTGATGGTGATTGTGATTGTGATTGTGATTGCGATGACGATTGCGATGGCGATTGCGATTGCGATTGCGATTGCGATTGCGATTGCGATTGCAAAGGCGATTGCCATTGCGATTGCGATTGCGATTGTGATTGTGATTGTGATTGTGATTGTGATGGTGATGGTGATGGTGATGGTGATGGTGATTGTGATGGTGATGGTGATGGTGATGGTGATGGTGATGGTGATGGTGATTGTGATTGTGATTGTGATTGTGATTGTGATTGTGATTGTGATTGTGATTGTGATTGTGATTGTGATTGTGATTGTGATTGTGATTGTGATTGTGATTGTGATTGTGATTGTGATTGTGATTGTGATTGTGATTGTGATGGTGATTGTGATTGTGATTGTGATTGTGATGGTGATGGTGATGGTGATGGTGATGGTGATGGTGATGGTGATGGTGATGGTGATGGTGATGGTGATGGTGATGGTGATGGTGATGGTGATGGTGATGGTGATGGTGATGGTGATGGTGATTGTGATGGTGATGGTGATGGTGATGGTGATGGTGATGGTGATGGTGATTGTGATTGTGATTGTGATTGTGATTTTGATGGTGATGGTGATGGTGATGGTGATGGTGATTGTGATTGTGTTTGTGATGGTGATGGTGATGGTGATGGTGATGGTGATGGTGATTGTGATTGTGATTGTGATTGTGATTGTGATTGTGATGGTGATGGTGATGGTGATGGTGATGGTGATTGTGATTGTGATTGTGATTGCGATGACGATTGCGATGGCGATTGCGATTGCGATTGCGATTGCGATTGCGATTGCGATTGCAAAGGCGATTGCCATTGCGATTGCGATTGCGATTGTGATTGTGATTGTGATTGTGATTGTGATGGTGATGGTGATGGTGATGGTGATGGTGATTGTGATGGTGATGGTGATGGTGATGGTGATGGTGATGGTGATGGTGATTGTGATTGTGATTGTGATTGTGATTGTGATGGTGATGGTGATGGTGATGGTGATGGTGATTGTGATTGTGATTGTGATTGTGATTGTGATTGTGATTGCGGTTGTGATTGCGATTGTGATTGCGATTGCGATTGCGATTGTGATTGCGATTGCGATTGCGATTGCGATTGCGATTGCGATTGCGATGGCGATGGCGATGGCGATGGCGATTGCGATTGCGATGGCGATTGCGATGGCGATTGCGATGGCGATTGCGATGGCGATTGCGATGGCGATGGCGATTGCGATTGCGATTGCGATTGCGATTGCGATTGCGATGGCGATGGCGATGGCGATTGCGATGGCGATTGCGATTGCGATTGCGATTGCGATTGCGATTGCGATTGCGATTGCGATTGCGATTGCGATTGCGATTGCGATTGCGACTGCGATGGCGATTGCGATGGCGATTGCGATTGCGATTGCGATTGCGATTGCGATTGCGATTGCGATTGCGATTGCGATTGCGATGGCGATTGCGATGGCGATTGCGATGGCGATTGCGATGGCGATTGCGATTACGATTGCGATTGCGATTGCGATGGCGATTGCGATGGCGATTGCGATGGCGATTGCGATGGCGATTGCGATTGCGATTGCGATTGCGATTGCGATTGCGATTGCGATGGCGATTGCGATGGCGATTGCGATTGCGATTGCGATTGCGATTGCGATTGCGATTGCGATTGCGATGGCGATGGCGATGGCGATTGCGATGGCGATTGCGATGGCGATTGCGATGGCGATGGCGATTGCGATTGTGATTGCGATTGTGATTGCGATTGTGATTGCGATTGTGATTGCGATTGTGATTGCGATGGTGATGGTGATGGTGATGGTGATGGTGATGGTGATGGTGATGGTGATTGTGATTGTGATTGTGATTGTGATTGTGATTGTGATGGTGATGGTGATGGTGATGGTGATTGTGATGGTGATGGTGATGGTGATGGTGATGGTGATGGTGATGGTGATTGTGATTGTGATTGTGATTGTGATTGTGATGGTGATGGTGATGGTGATGGTGATGGTGATTGTGATTGTGATTGTGATGGTGATGGTGATGGTGATGGTGATGGTGATGGTGATTGTGATTGTGATTGTGATTGTGATTGTGATTGTGATGGTGATGGTGATGGTGATGGTGATGGTGATTGTGATTGTGATTGTGATTGCGATGACGATTGCGATGGCGATTGCGATTGCGATTGCGATTGCGATTGCAAAGGCGATTGCCATTGCGATTGCGATTGCGATTGTGATTGTGATTGTGATTGTGATGGTGATGGTGATGGTGATGGTGATGGTGATTGTGATTGTGATTGTGATTGTGATTGTGATTGTGATTGCGGTTGTGATTGCGATTGTGATTGCGATTGCGATTGCGATTGTGATTGCGATTGCGATTGCGATTGCGATTGCGATTGCGATTGCGATGGCGATGGCGATGGCGATGGCGATTGCGATTGCGATGGCGATTGCGATGGCGATTGCGATGGCGATTGCGATTGCGATTGCGATTGCGATTGCGATTGCGATTGCGATGGCGATTGCGATGGCGATGGCGATTGCGATTGCGATTGCGATTGCGATTGCGATTGCGATGGCGATTGCGATGGCGATTGCGATGGCGATTGCGATGGCGATTGCGATTGTGATTGCGATTGTGATTGCGATTGTGATTGCGATTGTGATTGCGATTATGATTGCGATTGTGATGGTGATGGTGATGGTGATGGTGATGGTGATGGTGATTGTGATTGTGATTGTGATTGTGATTGTGATTGTGATGGTGATGGTGATGGTGATGTTGATGGTGATGGTGATTGTGATTGTGATTGTGATTGTGATTGTGATGGTGATGGTGATGGTGATGGTGATGGTGATGGTGATTGTGATTGTGATTGTGATTGCGATGGCGATTGCGATGGCGATTGCGATGGCGATTGCGATTGCGATTGCGATTGCGATTGCGATGGCGATTGCGATGGCGATTGCGATGGCGATTGCGATGGCGATTGCGATGGCGATTGCGATGGCGATTGCGATTGTGATTGCGATTGTGATTGCGAATGTGATTGCGATTGTGATTGCGATTGTGATTGCGATTGTGATGGTGATGGTGATGGTGATGGTGATGGTGATGGTGATGATGATTGTGATTGTGATTGTGATTGTGATTGTGATGGTGATGGTGATGGTGATGGTGATGGTGATGGTGATTGTGATTGTGATTGTGATGGTGATGGTGATGGTGATGGCGATTGCGATGGCGATTGCGATTGCGATTGCGATTGCGATTGCGATGGCGATTGCGATGGCGATTGCGATGGCGATTGCGATTGCGATTGCGATTGCGATTGCGATTGCGATTGCGATTGCGATGGTGATTGCGATTGCGACTGCGATTGCGATGGCGATTGCGATTGCGATTGCGATTGCGATTGCGATGGCGATGGCGATGGCGATGGCGATGGCGATGGCGATTGCGATTGCGATTGCGATTGCGACTGCGATTGCGATTGCGATGGCGATTGCGATTGCGATTGTGATTGTGATTGTGATTGTGATTGGGATTGTGATTGTGATGGTGATGGTGATGGTGATGTTGATGGTGATTGTGATTGTGATTGTGATTGTGATTGTGATTGTGATTGTGATTGCGATTGCGATTTCGATGGCGATGGCGATTGCGATGGCGATGGCGATTGCGATGGCGATGGCGATGGCGATTGCGATGGCGATGGCGATGGCGATTGCGATGGCGATGGCGATTGCGATTGCGATGGCGATTGCGATGGCGATGGCGATTGCGATGGCGATTGCGATTGCGACTGCGATTGCGATGGCGATTGCGATTGCGATTGCGATTGCGATGGCGATGGCGATGTCGATTGCGATGGCGATTGCGATTGCGATTGTGATTGCGATTGCGATGGCGATTGCGATGGCGATTGCGATGGCGATTGCGATTGCGATTGCGATTGCGATTGCGATTGCGATTGCGATGGCGATGGCGATTGCGATGGCGATTGCGATTGCGATTGCGATTGCGATTGCGATTGCGATGGCGATGGCGATGGCGATTGCGATGGCGATGGCGATGGCGATTGCGATGGCGATGGCGATTGCGATGGCGATTGCGATGGCGATGGCGATTGCGATGGCGATTGCGATTGCGACTGCGATTGCGATGGCGATTGCGATTGCGATTGCGATTGCGAGGGCGATGGCGATGGCGATGGCGATTGCGATTGCGATTGCGATGGCGATGGCGATGGCGATGGCGATGGCGATGTGATTGTGATGGTGATGGTGATGGTGATGGTGATGGTGATTGTGATTGTGATTGTGATTGTGATTGTGATTGTGATTGTGATTGCGATTGCGATTTCGATGGCGATGGCGATTGCGATGGCGATGGCGATTGCGATGGCGATGGCGATGGCGATTGCGATGGCGATGGCGATGGCGATTGCGATGGCGATGGCGATTGCGATTGCGATTGGGATTGCGATTGCGATTGCGATGGCGATTGCGATTGCGATTGCGATGGCGATTGCGATGGCGATGGCGATTGCGATGGCGATGGCGATGGCGATTGCGATGGCGATGGCGATTGCGATGGCGATGGCGATGGCGATTGCGATGGCGATTGCGATGGCGATGGCGATTGGGATGGCGATTGCGATTGCGACTGCGATTGCGATGGCGATTGCGATTGCGATTGCGATTGCGATGGCGATGGCGATGGCGATGGCGATGGCGATGGCGATGGCGATTGCGATGGCGATTGCGATTGCGATTGCGATTGCGATTGCGATTGCGACTGCGATTGCGATTGCGATGGCGATTGCGATTGCGATTGTGATTGTGATTGTGATTGTGATTGGGATTGTGATTGTGATGGTGATGGTGATGGTGATGGTGATTGTGATTGTGATTGTGATTGTGATTGTGATTGTGATTGTGATTGCGATTGCGATTTCGATGGCAATGGCGATTGCGATGGCGATGGCGATTGCGATGGCGATGGCGATGGCGATTGCGATGGCGATGGCGATGGCGATTGCGATGGCGATGGCGATTGCGATTGCGATGGCGATTGCGATGGCGATGGCGATTGCGATGGCGATTGCGATTGCGACTGCGATTGCGATGGCGATTGCGATTGCGATTGCGATTGCGATGGCGATGGCGATGTCGATTGCGATGGCGATTGCGATTGCGATTGCGATTGTGATTGCGATTGCGATGGCGATTGCGATGGCGATTGCGATGGCGATTGCGATGGCGATTGCGATGGCGATTGCGATGGCGATTGCGATGGCGATTGCGATTGCGATTGCGATTGCGATTGCGATTACGATTGCGATTGCGATGGCGATGGCGATTGCGATGGCGATTGCGATTGCGATTGCGATTGCGATGGCGATGGCGATGGCGATTGCGATGGCGATGGCGATGGCGATTGCGATGGCGATGGCGATTGCGATGGCGATTGCGATGGCGATGGCGATTGCGATGGCGATTGCGATTGCGACTGCGATTGCGATGGCGATTGCGATTGCGATTGCGATTGCGATGGCGATGGCGATGGCGATGGCGATGGCGATTGCGATTGCGATTGCGATTGCGATTGCGATTGCGATTGCGATGGCGATTGCGATGGCGATTGCGATGGCGATGGCGATTGCGATTGCGATTGCGACTGCGATGGCGATTGCGATGGCGATTGCGATTGCGATTGTGATTGTGATTGTGATTGTGATTGGGATTGTGATTGTGATGGTGATGGTGATGGTGATGGTGATGGTGATTGTGATTGTGATTGTGATTGTGATTGTGATTGTGATTGCGATTGTGATTGCGATTGCGATTTCGATGGCGATGGCGATGGCGATGGCGATTGCGATGGCGATGGCGATTGCGATTGCGATTGCGATGGCGATGGCGATGGCGATGGCGATTGCGATTGCGATGGCGATTGCGATTGCGATGGCGATTGCGATGGCGATTGCGATGGCGATTGCGATGGCGATTGCGATGGCGATTGCGATTGCGATTGCGATTGCGATTGCGATGGCGACTGCGATTGCGATTGCGATGGCGATTGCGAATGCGATTGTGATTGTGATTGTGATTGTGATTGTGATTTTGATTGTGATTGTGATTGTGATTTTGATTGTGATTGCGATTGTGATTGCGATTGTGATTGCGATTGTGATTGCGATTGCGATTGCGATTGCGATTGCGATTGCGATTGCGATTGCGATTGCGATGGCGATGGCGATGGCGATGGCGATTGCGATGGCGATGGCGATGGCGATTGCGATTGCGATTGCGATGGCGATGGCGATGGCGATGGCGATGGCGATTGCGAATGCGATTGCGATTGCGATTGCGATTGCGAATGCGATTGCGATGGCGATTGCGATGGCGATTGCGATGGCGATTGCGATGGCGATTGCGATGGCGATTGCGATTGCGATTGCGATGGCGATTGCGATGGCGATTGCGATGGCGATTGCGATGGCGATTGCGATGGCGATTGCGATTGCGATTGCGATTGCGATTGCGATTGCGATTGCGAATGCGATTGCGATTGCGATGGCGATTGCGATGGCGATTGCGATGGCGATTGCGATTGCGATTGCGATGGCGATTGCGATGGCGATTGCGATTGCGATTGCGATTGCGATTGCGATTGCGATTGCGATTGCGATTGCGATTGCGATTGCGATTGCGATGGCGATGGCGATTGCGATGGCGATTGCGATTGGGATTGCGATTGCGATTGCGATGGCGATTGCGATTGCGATTGCGATGGCGATTGCGATGGCGATGGCGATTGCGATGGCGATGGCGATGGCGATTGCGATGGCGATGGCGATTGCGATGGCGATGGCGATGGCGATTGCGATGGCGATTGCGATGGCGATGGCGATTGCGATGGCGATTGCGATTGCGACTGCGTTTCCGATGGCGATTGCGATTGCGATTGGGATTGCGATGGCGATGGCGATGGCGATGGCGATGTCGATTGCGATGGCGATTGCGATTGCGATTGCGATTGCGATTGCGATGGCGATGGCGATTGCGATGGCGATTGCGATGGCGATTGCGATTGCGATTGCGATTGCGATTGCGATTGCGATTGCGATTGCGATTGCGATGGCGATGGCGATTGCGATGGCGATTGCGATTGCGATTGCGATTGCGATTGCGATGGCGATGGCGATGGCGATTGCGATGGCGATGGCGATGGCGATGGCGATGGCGATGGCGATGGCGATTGCGATGGCGATGGCGATGGCGATTGCGATTGCGACTGCGATTGCGATGGCGATTGCGATTGCGATTGCGATTGCGATGGCGATTGCGATGGCGATTGCGATTGCGATTGCGATTGCGATTGCGATTGCGATGGCGATTGCGATTGCGATGGCGATGGCGATGGCGATGGCGATGGCGATGGCGATGGCGATTGCGATTGCGATTGCGATTGCGATTGCGATTGCGATTGCGACTGCGATTGCGATTGCGATGGCGATTGCGATTGCGATTGCGATTGCGATTGTGATTGCGATTGGGATTGTGATTGTGATGGTGATGGTGATGGTGATGGTGATGGTGATTGTGATTGTGATTGTGATTGTGATTGTGATTGCGATTGTGATTGCGATTGCGATTTCGATGGCGATGGCGATGGCGATGGCGATTGCGATGGCGATGGCGATTGCGATTGCGATTGCGATGGCGATGGCGATGGCGATGGCGATTGCGATTGCGATGGCGATTGCGATTGCGATGGCGATTGCGATGGCGATTGCGATGGCGATTGCGATGGCGATTGCGATTGCGATTGCGATTGCGACTGCGATTGCGATTGCGATGGCGATTGCGATTGCGATTGTGATTGTGATTGTGATTGTGATTGTTATTGTGATTTTGATTGTGATTGTGATTGTGATTTTGATTGTGATTGCGATTGTGATTGCGATTGTGATTGCGATTGTGATTGCGATTGCGATTGCGATTGCGATTGCGATTGCGATTGCGATTGCGATTGCGATGGCGATGGCGATGGCGATGGCGATGGCGATGGCGATGGCGATTGCGATTGCGATGGCGATGGGGATGGCGATGGCGATTGCGATTGCGATGGCGATTGCGATGGCGATTGCGAATGCGATTGCGATTGCGATTGCGATTGCGATTGCGATTGCGATTGCGATTGCGATTGCGATGGCGATTGCGATGGCGATTGCGATGGCGATTGCGATGGCGATTGCGATTGCGATTGCGATTGCGATTGCGATTGCGATTGCGATGGTGATTGCGATTGCGACTGCGATTGCGATGGCGATTGCGATTGCGATTGCGATTGCGATGGCGATGGCGATGGCGATGGCGATGGCGATGGCGATTGCGATTGCGATTGCGATTGCGACTGCGATTGCGATTGCGATGGCGATTGCGATTGCGATTGTGATTGTGATTGTGATTGTGATTGGGATTGTGATTGTGATGGTGATGGTGATGGTGATGGTGATGGTGATTGTGATTGTGATTGTGATTGTGATTGTGATTGTGATTGCGATTGCGATTTCGATGGCGATGGCGATTGCGATGGCGATGGCGATTGCGATGGCGATGGCGATGGCGATTGCGATGGCGATGGCGATTGCGATTGCGACTGCGATTGCGATGGCGATTGCGATGGCGATTGCGATGGCGATTGCGATTGCGATTGCGATTGCGATTGCGATTGCGATTGCGATTGCGATTGCGATTGCGATGGCGATTGCGATTGCGATTGCGATTGCGATTGCGATTGCGATTGCGATGGCGATGGCGATGGCGATTGCGATGGCGATGCCGATGGCGATTGCGATGGCGATGGCGATTGCGATGGCGATTGCGATGGCGATGGCGATTGCGATGGCGATTGCGATTGCGACTGCGATTGCGATGGCGATTGCGATTGCGATTGCGATTGCGAGGGCGATGGCGATGGCGATGGCGATTGCGATTGCGATTGCGATGGCGATGGCGATGGCGATGGCGATGGCGATGTGATTGTGATGGTGATGGTGATGGTGATGGTGATGGTGATTGTGATTGTGATTGTGATTGTGATTGTGATTGTGATTGTGATTGCGATTGCGATTTCGATGGCGATGGCGATTGCGATGGCGATGGCGATTGCGATGGCGATGGCGATGGCGATTGCGATGGCGATGGCGATGGCGATTGCGATGGCGATGGCGATTGCGATTGCGATGGCGATTGCGATGGCGATTGCGATGGCGATGGCGATTGCGATGGCGATTGCGATTGCGACTGTGATTGCGATGGCGATTGCGATTGCGATTGCGATTGCGATTGCGATGGCGATGGCGATGGCGATGTGATTGTGATGGTGATGGTGATGGTGATGGTGATGGTGATTGTGATTGTGATTGTGATTGTGATTGTGATTGTGATTGTGATTGCGATTGCGATTTCGATGGCGATGGCGATTGCGATGGCGATGGCGATTGCGATGGCGATGGCGATGGCGATTGCGATGGCGATGGCGATGGCGATTGCGATGGCGATGGCGATTGCGATTGCGATGGCGATTGCGATGGCGATTGCGATGGCGATGGCGATTGCGATGGCGATTGCGATTGCGACTGTGATTGCGATGGCGATTGCGATTGCGATTGCGATTGCGATTGCGATTGCGACTGCGATTGCGATTGCGATGGCGATTGCGATTGCGATTGTGATTGTGATTGTGATTGGGATTGTGATTGTGATGGTGATGGTGATGGTGATGGTGATGGTGATTGTGATTGTGATTGTGATTGTGATTGTGATTGTGATTGCGATTGTGATTGCGATTGCGATTTCGATGGCGATGGCGATGGCGATGGCGATTGCGATGGCGATGGCGATTGCGATTGCGATTGCGATGGCGATGGCGATGGCGATGGCGATTGCGATTGCGATTGCGATTGCGATTGCGATGGCGATTGCGATGGCGATTGCGATGGCGATTGCGATTGCGATTGCGATTGCGATTGCGATTGCGATTGCGATTGCGATTGCGATTGCGACTGCGATTGCGATTGCGATGGCGATGGCGATTGCGATTGTGATTGTGATTGTGATTGTGATTGTGATTGTGATTGTGATTTTGATTGTGATTGTGATTGTGATTTTGATTGTGATTGCGATTGTGATTGCGATTGTGATTGCGATTGTGATTGCGATTGCGATTGCGATTGCGATTGCGATTGCGATTGCGATTGCGATGGCGATGGCGATGGCGATGGCGATGGCGATTGCGATGGCGATGGCGATTGCGATTGCGATGGCGATGGGGATGGCGATGGCGATGGCGATTGCGATTGCGATTGCGAATGCGATTGCGATTGCGATTGCGATTACGATTGCGATGGCGATTGCGATTGCGATTGCGATTGCGATTGCGATTGCGATGGCGATTGCGATGGCGATTGCGATTGCGATTGCGATGGCGATTGCGATGGCGATTGCGATTGCGATTGCGATTGCGATTGCGATTGCGATTGCGATTGCGATTGCGATGGCGATGGCGATTGCGATGGCGATTGCGATTGGGATTGCGATTGCGATTGCGACTGCGATTGCGATTGCGATGGCGATTGCGATTGCGATTGTGATTGTGATTGTGATTGTGATTGTTATTGTGATTTTGATTGTGATTGTGATTGTGATTTTGATTGTGATTGCGATTGTGATTGCGATTGTGATTGCGATTGTGATTGCGATTGCGATTGCGATTGCGATTGCGATTGCGATTGCGATTGCGATTGCGATTGCGATGGCGATGGCGATGGCGATGGCGATGGCGATGGCGATGGCGATGGCGATTGCGATTGCGATGGCGATGGGGATGGCGATGGCGATTGCGATTGCGATGGCGATTGCGATGGCGATTGCGAATGCGATTGCGATTGCGATTGCGCTTGCGATTGCGATTGCGATTGCGATTGCGATGGCGATTGCGATGGCGATTGCGATGGCGATTGCGATGGCGATTGCGATTGCGATTGCGATTGCGATTGCGATTGCGATTGCGATTGCGATTGCGATTGCGATTGCGATGGTGATTGCGATTGCGACTGCGATTGCGATGGCGATTGCGATTGCGATTGCGATGGCGATGGCGATGGCGATGGCGATGGCGATGGCGATGGCGATTGCGATTGCGATTGCGATTGCGACTGCGATTGCGATTGCGATGGCGATTGCGATTGCGATTGTGATTGTGATTGTGATTGTGATTGGGATTGTGATTGTGATGGTGATGGTGATGGTGATGGTGATTGTGATTGTGATTGTGATTGTGATTGTGATTGTGATTGCGATTGCGATTTCGATGGCGATGGCGATTGCGATGGCGATGGCGATTGCGATGGCGATGGCGATGGCGATTGCGATGGCGATGGCGATGGCGATTGCGATGGCGATGGCGATTGCGATTGCGATGGCGATTGCGATGGCGATGGCGATTGCGATGGCGATTGCGATTGCGACTGCGATTGCGATGGCGATTGCGATTGCGATTGCGATTGCGATGGCGATGGCGATGTCGATTGCGATGGCGATTGCGATTGCGATTGTGATTGCGATTGCGATGGCGATTGCGATGGCGATTGCGATGGCGATTGCGATTGCGATTGCGATTGCGATGGCGATGGCGATTGCGATGGCGATTGCGATTGCGATTGCGATTGCGATTGCGATTGCGATTGCGATGGCGATGGCGATGGCGATTGCGATGGCGATGGCGATGGCGATTGCGATGGCGATGGCGATTGCGATGCCGATTGCGATGGCGATGGCGATTGCGATGGCGATTGCGATTGCGACTGCGATTGCGATGGCGATTGCGATTGCGATTGCGATTGCGAGGGCGATGGCGATGGCGATGGCGATTGCGATTGCGATTGCGATGGCGATGGCGATGGCGATGGCGATGGCGATGTGATTGTGATGGTGATGGTGATGGTGATGGTGATGGTGATTGTGATTGTGATTGTGATTGTGATTGTGATTGTGATTGCGATTGCGATTTCGATGGCGATGGCGATTGCGATGGCGATGGCGATTGCGATGGCGATGGCGATGGCGATTGCGATGGCGATGGCGATGGCGATTGCGATGGCGATGGCGATTGCGATTGCGATGGCGATTGCGATGGCGATTGCGATGGCGATGGCGATTGCGATGGCGATTGCGATTGCGACTGTGATTGCGATGGCGATTGCGATTGCGATTGCGATTGCGATGGCGATGGCGATGTCGATTGCGATGGCGATTGCGATTGCGATTGCGATTGTGATTGCGATTGCGATTTCGATGGCGATGGCGATGGCGATAGCGATGGCGATTGCGATTGCGATGGCGATGGCGATGGCGATGGCGATGGCGATTGCGATGGCGATGGCGATTGCGATTGCGATGGCGATGGGGATGGCGATGGCGATTGTGATTGCGATGGCGATTGCGATGGCGATTGCGAATGCGATTGCGATTGCGATTGCGATTGCGATTGCGATTGCGATTGCGATTGCGATTGCGATTGCGATTGCGATGGCGATGGCGATGGCGATGGCGATTGCGATGGCGATGGCGATTGCGATTGCGATTGCGACTGCGATTGCGATTGCGATGGCGATTGCGATTGCGATTGTGATTGTGATTGTGATTGGGATTGTGATTGTGATGGTGATGGTGATGGTGATGGTGATGGTGATTGTGATTGTGATTGTGATTGTGATTGTGATTGTGATTGCGATTGTGATTGCGATTGCGATTTCGATGGCGATGGCGATGGCGATGGCGATTGCGATGGCGATGGCGATTGCGATTGCGATTGCGATGGCGATGGCGATGGCGATGGCGATTGCGATTGCGATTGCGATGGCGATTGCGATGGCGATTGCGATGGCGATTGCGATTGCGATTGCGATTGCGATTGCGATTGCGATTGCGATTGCGATTGCGATTGCGACTGCGATTGCGATTGCGATGGCGATTGCGATTGCGATTGTGATGGTGATTGTGATTGTGATTGTGATTGTGATTTTGATTGTGATTGTGATTGTGATTTTGATTGTGATTGCGATTGTGATTGCGATTGTGATTGCGATTGTGATTGCGATTGCGATTGCGATTGCGATTGCGATTGCGATTGCGATGGCGATGGCGATGGCGATGGCGATGGCGATTGCGATGGCGATGGCGATTGCGATTGTGATGGCGATGGGGATGGCGATGGCGATGGCGATTGCGATTGCGATTGCGAATGCGATTGCGATTGCGATTGCGATTACGATTGCGATGGCGATTGCGATTGCGATTGCGATTGCGATTGCGATTGCGATGGCGATTGCGATGGCGATTGCGATGGCGATTGCGATTGCGATTGCGATGGCGATTGCGATGGCGATTGCGATTGCGATTGCGATTGCGATTGCGATTGCGATTGCGATTGCGATTGCGATGGCGATAGCGATTGCGATGGCGATTGCGATTGGGATTGCGATTGCGATTGCGATTGCGATGGCGATTGCGATTGCGATGGCGATGGCGATGGCGATTGCGATGGCGATGGCGATGGCGATTGCGATGGCGATGGCGATGGCGATTGCGATGGCGATTGCGACTGCGTTTCCGATGGCGATTGCGATTGCGATTGGGATTGCGATGGCGATGGCGATGGCGATGGCGATGTCGATTGCGATGGCGATTGCGATTGCGATTGCGATTGCGATTGCGATGGCGATGGCGATTGCGATGGCGATTGCGATGGCGATTGCGATGGCGATTGCGATGGCGATTGCGATTGCGATTGCGATTGCGATTGCGATTGCGATTGCGATTGCGATGGCGATTGCGATGGCGATTGCGATTGCGATTGCGATTGCGATGGCGATGGCGATGGCGATGGCGATTGCGATGGCGATGGCGATGGCGTTGGCGATGGCGATTGCGATGGCGATGGCGATGGCGATTGCGATGGCGATTGCGATGGCGATGGCGATTGCGATGGCGATTGCGATTGCGACTGCGATTGCGATGGCGATTGCGATTGCGATTGCGATTGCGATGGCGATGGCGATGGCGATGGCGATTGCGATGGCGATTGCGATTGCGATTGCGATTGCGATGGCGATTGCGATGGCGATTGCGATGGCGATTGCGATGGCGATTGCGATTGCGATTGCGATTGCGATTGCGATTGCGATGGCGATTGCGATTGCGATGGCGATGGCGATGGCGATGGCGATTGCGATGGCGATGGCGATTGCGATTGCGATGGCGATGGGGATGGCGATGGCGATGGCGATTGCGATTGCGATTGCGAATGCGATTGCGATTGCGATTGCGATTACGATTGCGATGGCGATTGCGATTGCGATTGCGATGGCGATTGCGATGGCGATTGCGATGGCGATTGCGATTGCGATTGCGATGGCGATTGCGATGGCGATTGCGATTGCGATTGCGATTGCGATTGCGATTGCGATGGCGATTGCGATTGCGATTGCGATTGCGATTGCGATTGCGATTGCGATTGCGATTGCGATTGCGATTGCGATTGCGATTGCGATTGCGATTGCGATTGCGATGGCGATGGCGATTGCGATGGCGATTGCGATTGGGATTGCGATTGCGATTGCGACTGCGATTGCGATTGCGATGGCGATTGCGATTGCGATTGTGATTGTGATTGTGATTGTGATTGTTATTGTGATTTTGATTGTGATTGTGATTGTGATTTTGATTGTGATTGCGATTGTGATTGCGATTGCGATTGCGATTGCGATTGCGATTGCGATTGCGATTGCGATGGCGATGTCGATGGCGATGGCGATGGCGATGGCGATGGCGATTGCGATTGCGATGGCGATGGGGATGGCGATGGCGATTGCGATTGCGATGGCGATTGCGAATGCGAATGCGATTGCGATTGCGCTTGCGATTGCGATTGCGATTGCGATTGCGATTGCGATGGCGATTGCGATGGCGATTGCGATGGCGATTGCGATGGCGATTGCGATTGCGATTGCGATTGCGATTGCGATTGCGATTGCGATTGCGATTGCGATGGTGATTGCGATTGCGACTGCGATTGCGATGGCGATTGCGATTGCGATTGCGATTGCGATGGCGATGGCGATGGCGATGGCGATGGCGATGGCGATGGCGATTGCGATTGCGATTGCGATTGCGACTGCGATTGCGATTGCGATGGCGATTGCGATTGCGATTGTGATTGTGATTGTGATTGTGATTGGGATTGTGATTGTGATGGTGATGGTGATGGTGATGGTGATGGTGATTGTGATTGTGATTGTGATTGTGATTGTGATTGTGATTGCGATTGTGATTGCAATTGTGATGGTGATGGTGATGGTGATGGTGATGGTGATGGTGATTGTGATTGTGATTGTGATTGTGATTGTGATTGTGATGGTGATGGTGATGGTGATGGTGATGGTGATGGTGATTGTGATTGTGATTGTGATTGTGATTGTGATTGTGATGGTGATGGTGATGGTGATGGTGATGGTGATTGTGATTGTGATTGTGATTGTGATTGTGATTGTGATTGCGGTTGTGATTGCGATGGCGATTGCGATGTCGATTGCGATTGCGATTGCGATTGCGATTGCGATTGCGATTGTGATTGCGATTGTGATTGCGATTGTGATTGCGATTGTGATTGCGATTGTGATTGCAATTGTGATGGTGATGGTGATGGTGATGGTGATGGTGATGGTGATTGTGATTGTGATTGTGATTGTGATTGTGATTGTGATGGTGATGGTGATGGTGATGGTGATGGTGATGGTGATTGTGATTGTGATTGTGATTGTGATGGTGATGGTGATGGTGATGGTGATGGTGATGGTGATTGTGATTGTGATTGTGATTGCGATGGCGATTGCGATGGCGATTGCGATGGCGATTGCGATTGCGATTGCGATTGCGATTGCGATTGCGATTGCGATTGCGATGGCGATTGCGATGGCGATTGCGATGGCGATTGCGATGGCGATTGCGATGGCGATTGCGATTGTGATTGCGATTGTGATTGCGATTGTGATTGCGATTGTGATTGCGATTGTGATTGCGATTGTGATGGTGATGGTGATGGTGATGGTGATGGTGATGGTGATGGTGATTGTGATTGTGATTGTGATTGTGATTGTGATGGTGATGGTGATGGTGATGGTGATGGTGATGGTGATGGTGATTGTGATTGTGATTGTGATTGTGATGGTGATGGTGATGGTGATGGTGATGGTGATGGTGATTGTGATTGTGATTGCGATGACGATTGCGATGGCGATTGCGATTGCCATTGCGATTGCGATTGCGATTGCGATGGCGATTGCGATTGCGATGGCGATTGCGATTGCGATGGCGATTGCGATGGCGATGGCGATGGCGATTGCGATGGCGATGGCGATGGCGATGGCGATGGCGATGGCGATGGCGATGGCGATTGCGATGGCGATGGCGATAGCGATTGCGATTGCGATGGCGATGGCGATGGCGATGGCGATTGCGATTGCGATGGCGATTGCGATTGCGATGGCGATTGCGATTGCGATGGCGATGGCGATTGCGATGGCGATTGCGATTGCGATTGCGATTGCGATTGCGATTGCGATTGCGATTGCGATTGCGATTGCGATTGCGACTGCGATGGCGATTGCGATGGCGATTGCGATTGCGATTGCGATTGCGATTGCGATTGCGATTGCGATTGCGATTGCGATGGCGATTGCGATGGCGATTGCGATTGCGATTGCGATTGCGATTGCGATTGCGATGGCGATTGCGATGGCGATTGCGATGGCGATTGCGATGGCGATTGCGATTGCGATTGCGATTGCGATTGCGATGGCGATTGCGATGGCGATTGCGATTGCGATTGCGATTGCGATTGCGATTGCGATGGCGATTGCGATGGCGATGGCGATGGCGATTGCGATGGCGATTGCGATGGCGATTGCGATGGCGATTGCGATGGCGATGGCGATTGCGATTGTGATTGCGATTGTGATTGCGATTGTGATTGCGATTGTGATTGCGATTGCGATTGCGATGGTGATGGTGATGGTGATGGTGATGGTGATGGTGATGGTGATGGTGATTGTGATTGTGATTGTGATTGTGATTGTGATTGTGATTGTGATGGTGATGGTGATGGTGATGGTGATTGTGATGGTGATGGTGATGGTGATGGTGATGGTGATGGTGATGGTGATTGTGATTGTGATTGTGATTGTGATTTTGATGGTGATGGTGATGGTGATGGTGATGGTGATTGTGATTGTGATTGTGATGGTGATGGTGATGGTGATGGTGATGGTGATGGTGATTGTGATTGTGATTGTGATTGTGATTGTGATTGTGATGGTGATGGTGATGGTGATGGTGATGGTGATTGTGATTGTGATTGTGATTGCGATGACGATTGCGATGGCGATTGCGATTGCGATTGCGATTGCGATTGCGATTGCGATTGCAAAGGCGATTGCCATTGCGATTGCGATTGCGATTGTGATTGTGATTGTGATTGTGATTGTGATGGTGATGGTGATGGTGATGGTGATGGTGATTGTGATGGTGATGGTGATGGTGATGGTGATGGTGATGGTGATGGTGATTGTGATTGTGATTGTGATTGTGATTGTGATGGTGATGGTGATGGTGATGGTGATGGTGATTGTGATTGTGATTGTGATTGTGATTGTGATTGTGATTGTGATTGCGGTTGTGATTGCGATTGTGATTGCGATTGCGATTGCGATTGTGATTGCGATTGCGATTGCGATTGCGATTGCGATTGCGATTGCGATGGCGATGGCGATGGCGATGGCGATTGCGATTGCGATGGCGATTGCGATGGCGATTGCGATGGCGATTGCGATGGCGATTGCGATTGCGATTGCGATTGCGATTGCGATGGCGATTGCGATGGCGATGGCGATTGCGATTGCGATTGCGATTGCGATTGCGATTGCGATGGCGATGGCGATTGCGATGGCGATTGCGATTGCGATTGCGATTGCGATTGCGATTGCGATTGCGATTGCGATTGCGATTGCGACTGCGATGGCGATTGCGATGGCGATTGCGATGGCGATTGCGATTGCGATTGCGATTGCGATTGCGATTGCGATTGCGATTGCGATGGCGATTGCGATGGCGATTGCGATGGCGATTGCGATTACGATTGCGATTGCGATTGCGATGGCGATTGCGATGGCGATTGCGATGGCGATTGCGATGGCGATTGCGATTGCGATTGCGATTGCGATTGCGATTGCGATTGCGATGGCGATTGCGATGGCGATTGCGATTGCGATTGCGATTGCGATTGCGATTGCGATTGCGATTGCGATGGCGATGGCGATGGCGATTGCGATGGCGATTGCGATGGCGATTGCGATGGCGATGGCGATTGCGATTGTGATTGCGATTGTGATTGCGATTGTGATTGCGATTGTGATTGCGATTGTGATTGCGATGGTGATGGTGATGGTGATGGTGATGGTGATGGTGATGGTGATGGTGATTGTGATTGTGATTGTGATTGTGATTGTGATTGTGATGGTGATGGTGATGGTGATGGTGATTGTGATGGTGATGGTGATGGTGATGGTGATGGTGATGGTGATGGTGATTGTGATTGTGATTGTGATTGTGATTGTGATGGTGATGGTGATGGTGATGGTGATGGTGATTGTGATTGTGATTGTGATGGTGATGGTGATGGTGATGGTGATGGTGATGGTGATTGTGATTGTGATTGTGATTGTGATTGTGATTGTGATGGTGATGGTGATGGTGATGGTGATGGTGATTGTGATTGTGATTGTGATTGCGATGACGATTGCGATGGCGATTGCGATTGCGATTGCGATTGCGATTGCGATTGCGATTGCAAAGGCGATTGCCATTGCGATTGCGATTGCGATTGTGATTGTGATTGTGATTGTGATGGTGATGGTGATGGTGATGGTGATGGTGATTGTGATTGTGATTGTGATTGTGATTGTGATTGTGATTGCGGTTGTGATTGCGATTGTGATTGCGATTGCGATTGCGATTGTGATTGCGATTGCGATTGCGATTGCGATTGCGATTGCGATTGCGATGGCGATGGCGATGGCGATGGCGATTGCGATTGCGATGGCGATTGCGATGGCGATTGCGATGGCGATTGCGATTGCGATTGCGATTGCGATTGCGATTGCGATGGCGATTGCGATGGCGATGGCGATTGCGATTGCGATTGCGATTGCGATTGCGATTGCGATGGCGATTGCGATGGCGATTGCGATGGCGATTGCGATGGCGATTGCGATTGTGATTGCGATTGTGATTGCGATTGTGATTGCGATTGTGATTGCGATTATGATTGCGATTGTGATGGTGATGGTGATGGTGATGGTGATGGTGATGGTGATTGTGATTGTGATTGTGATTGTGATTGTGATTGTGATGGTGATGGTGATGGTGATGTTGATGGTGATGGTGATTGTGATTGTGATTGTGATTGTGATTGTGATGGTGATGGTGATGGTGATGGTGATGGTGATGGTGATTGTGATTGTGATTGTGATTGCGATGGCGATTGCGATGGCGATTGCGATGGCGATTGCGATTGCGATTGCGATTGCGATTGCGATGGCGATTGCGATGGCGATTGCGATGGCGATTGCGATGGCGATTGCGATGGCGATTGCGATGGCGATTGCGATTGTGATTGCGATTGTGATTGCGAATGTGATTGCGATTGTGATTGCGATTGTGATTGCGATTGTGATGGTGATGGTGATGGTGATGGTGATGGTGATGGTGATGATGATTGTGATTGTGATTGTGATTGTGATTGTGATGGTGATGGTGATGGTGATGGTGATGGTGATGGTGATGGTGATTGTGATTGTGATTGTGATGGTGATGGTGATGGTGATGGCGATTGCGATGGCGATTGCGATTGCGATTGCGATTGCGATTGCGATGGCGATTGCGATGGCGATTGCGATGGCGATTGCGATTGCGATTGCGATTGCGATTGCGATTGCGATTGCGATTGCGATGGTGATTGCGATTGCGACTGCGATTGCGATGGCGATTGCGATTGCGATTGCGATTGCGATTGCGATGGCGATGGCGATGGCGATGGCGATGGCGATGGCGATTGCGATTGCGATTGCGATTGCGACTGCGATTGCGATTGCGATGGCGATTGCGATTGCGATTGTGATTGTGATTGTGATTGTGATTGGGATTGTGATTGTGATGGTGATGGTGATGGTGATGGTGATGGTGATTGTGATTGTGATTGTGATTGTGATTGTGATTGTGATTGTGATTGCGATTGCGATTTCGATGGCGATGGCGATTGCGATGGCGATGGCGATTGCGATGGCGATGGCGATGGCGATTGCGATGGCGATGGCGATGGCGATTGCGATGGCGATGGCGATTGCGATTGCGATGGCGATTGCGATGGCGATGGCGATTGCGATGGCGATTGCGATTGCGACTGCGATTGCGATGGCGATTGCGATTGCGATTGCGATTGCGATGGCGATGGCGATGTCGATTGCGATGGCGATTGCGATTGCGATTGTGATTGCGATTGCGATGGCGATTGCGATGGCGATTGCGATGGCGATTGCGATTGCGATTGCGATTGCGATTGCGATTGCGATTGCGATGGCGATGGCGATTGCGATGGCGATTGCGATTGCGATTGCGATTGCGATTGCGATTGCGATGGCGATGGCGATGGCGATTGCGATGGCGATGGCGATGGCGATTGCGATGGCGATGGCGATTGCGATGGCGATTGCGATGGCGATGGCGATTGCGATGGCGATTGCGATTGCGACTGCGATTGCGATGGCGATTGCGATTGCGATTGCGATTGCGAGGGCGATGGCGATGGCGATGGCGATTGCGATTGCGATTGCGATGGCGATGGCGATGGCGATGGCGATGGCGATGTGATTGTGATGGTGATGGTGATGGTGATGGTGATGGTGATTGTGATTGTGATTGTGATTGTGATTGTGATTGTGATTGTGATTGCGATTGCGATTTCGATGGCGATGGCGATTGCGATGGCGATGGCGATTGCGATGGCGATGGCGATGGCGATTGCGATGGCGATGGCGATTGCGATGGCGATGGCGATTGCGATTGCGATTGGGATTGCGATTGCGATTGCGATGGCGATTGCGATTGCGATTGCGATGGCGATTGCGATGGCGATGGCGATTGCGATGGCGATGGCGATGGCGATTGCGATGGCGATGGCGATTGCGATGGCGATGGCGATGGCGATTGCGATGGCGATTGCGATGGCGATGGCGATTGGGATGGCGATTGCGATTGCGACTGCGATTGCGATGGCGATTGCGATTGCGATTGCGATTGCGATGGCGATGGCGATGGCGATGGCGATGGCGATGGCGATTGCGATGGCGATTGCGATTGCGATTGCGATTGCGATTGCGATTGCGACTGCGATTGCGATTGCGATGGCGATTGCGATTGCGATTGTGATTGTGATTGTGATTGTGATTGGGATTGTGATTGTGATGGTGATGGTGATGGTGATGGTGATTGTGATTGTGATTGTGATTGTGATTGTGATTGTGATTGTGATTGCGATTGCGATTTCGATGGCAATGGCGATTGCGATGGCGATGGCGATTGCGATGGCGATGGCGATGGCGATTGCGATGGCGATGGCGATGGCGATTGCGATGGCGATGGCGATTGCGATTGCGATGGCGATTGCGATGGCGATGGCGATTGCGATGGCGATTGCGATTGCGACTGCGATTGCGATGGCGATTGCGATTGCGATTGCGATTGCGATGGCGATGGCGATGTCGATTGCGATGGCGATTGCGATTGCGATTGCGATTGTGATTGCGATTGCGATGGCGATTGCGATGGCGATTGCGATGGCGATTGCGATGGCGATTGCGATGGCGATTGCGATGGCGATTGCGATGGCGATTGCGATTGCGATTGCGATTGCGATTGCGATTACGATTGCGATTGCGATGGCGATGGCGATTGCGATGGCGATTGCGATTGCGATTGCGATTGCGATGGCGATGGCGATGGCGATTGCGATGGCGATGGCGATGGCGATTGCGATTGCGATTGCGATTGCAATGGCGATGGCGATGGCGATGTCGATTGCGATTGCGATTGCGATTGCGATTGCGATTGCGATGGCGATTGCGATGGCGATGGCGATTGCGATGGCGATTGCGATTGCGACTGCGATTGCGATGGCGATTGCGATTGCGATTGCGATTGCGAGGGCGATGGCGATGGCGATGGCGATTGCGATTGCGATGGCGATGGCGATGGCGATGGCGATGGCGATGGCGATGTGATTGTGATGGTGATGGTGATGGTGATGGTGATGGTGATTGTGATTGTGATTGTGATTGTGATTGTGATTGTGATTGCGATTGCGATTTCGATGGCGATGGCGATTGCGATGGCGATGGCGATTGCGATGGCGATGGCGATGGCGATTGCGATGGCGATGGCGATGGCGATTGCGATGGCGATGGCGATTGCGATTGCGATGGCGATTGCGATGGCGATTTCGATGGCGATGGCGATTGCGATGGCGATGGCGATGGCGATGGCGATTGCGATGGCGATGGCGATTGCGATTGCGATGGCGATGGGGATGGCGATGGCGATTTCGATTGCGATGGCGATTGCGATGGCGATTGCGAATGCGATTGCGATTGCGATTGCGATTGCGATTGCGATTGCGATTGCGATTGCGATTGCGATTGCGATTGCGATGGCGATGGCGATGGCGATGGCGATTGCGATGGCGATGGCGATTGCGATTGCGATTGCGACTGCGATTGCGATTGCGATGGCGATTGCGATTGCGATTGTGATTGTGATTGTGATTGGGATTGTGATTGTGATGGTGATGGTGATGGTGATGGTGATGGTGATTGTGATTGTGATTGTGATTGTGATTGTGATTGTGATTGCGATTGTGATTGCGATTGCGATTTCGATGGCGATGGCGATGGCGATGGCGATTGCGATGGCGATGGCGATTGCGATTGCGATTGCGATGGCGATGGCGATGGCGATGGCGATTGCGATTGCGATTGCGATGGCGATTGCGATGGCGATTGCGATGGCGATTGCGATGGCGATTGCGATTGCGATTGCGATTGCGATTGCGATTGCGATTGCGATTGCGACTGCGATTGCGATTGCGATGGCGATTGCGATTGCGATTGTGATTGTGATTGTGATTGTGATTGTGATTGTGATTGTGATTTTGATTGTGATTGTGATTGTGATTTTGATTGTTATTGCGATTGTGATTGCGATTGTGATTGCGATTGTGATTGCGATTGCGATTGCGATTGCGATTGCGATTGCGATTGCGATGGCGATGGCGATGGCGATGGCGATGGCGATTGCGATGGCGATGGCGATGGCGATTGCGATGGCGATGGGGATGGCGATGGCGATGGCGATTGCGATTGCGATTGCGAATGCGATTGCGATTGCGATTGCGATTACGATTGCGATGGCGATTGCGATTGCGATTGCGATTGCGATTGCGATTGCGATGGCGATTGCGATGGCGATTGCGATGGCGATTGCGATTGCGATTGCGATGGCGATTGCGATGGCGATGGCGATTGCGATTGCGATTGCGATTGCGATTGCGATTGCGATTGCGATTGCGATTGCGATTGCGATTGCGATTGCGATGGCGATGGCGATTGCGATGGCGATTGCGATTGGGATTGCGATTGCGATTGCGATTGCGATGGCGATTGCGATTGCGATTGCGATGGCGATTGCGATGGCGATGGCGATTGCGATGGCGATGGCGATGGCGATTGCGATGGCGATGGCGATGGCGATTGCGACGGCGATGGCGATGGCGATTGCGATGGCGATTGCGATGGCGATGGCGATTGCGATGGCGATTGCGATTGCGACTGCGTTTCCGATGGCGATTGCGATTGCGATTGGGATTGCGATGGCGATGGCGATTGCGATGGCGATTGCGATTGCGATTGCGATTGCGATTGCGATTGCGATTGCGATTGCGATGGCGATGGCGATTGCGATGGCGATTGCGATTGCGATTGCGATTGCGATTGCGATTGCGATTGCGATGGCGATGGCGATGGCGATTGCGATGGCGATGGCGATGGCGATTGCGATGGCGATGGCGATTGCGATGGCGATTGCGATGGCGATGGCGATTGCGATGGCGATTGCGATTGCGACTGCGATTGCGATGGCGATTGCGATTGCGATTGCGATTGCGAGGGCGATGGCGATGGCGATGGCGATTGCGATTGCGATTGCGATGGCGATGGCGATGGCGATGGCGATGTGATTGTGATGGTGATGGTGATGGTGATGGTGATGGTGATTGTGATTGTGATTGTGATTGTGATTGTGATTGTGATTGCGATTGCGATTTCGATGGCGATGGCGATTGCGATGGCGATGGCGATTGCGATGGCGATGGCGATGGCGATTGCGATGGCGATGGCGATGGCGATTGCGATGGCGATGGCGATTGCGATTGCGATGGCGATTGCGATGGCGATTTCGATGGCGATGGCGATTGCGATGGCGATGGCGATGGCGATGGCGATTGCGATGGCGATGGCGATTGCGATTGCGATGGCGATGGGGATGGCGATGGCGATTGCGATTGCGATGGCGATTGCGATGGCGATTGCGAATGCGATTGCGATTGCGATTGCGATTGCGATTGCGATTGCGATTGCGATTGCGATTGCGATTGCGATGGCGATGGCGATGGCGATGGCGATTGCGATGGCGATGGCGATTGCGATTGCGATTGCGACTGCGATTGCGATTGCGATGGCGATTGCGATTGCGATTGTGATTGTGATTGTGATTGGGATTGTGATTGTGATGGTGATGGTGATGGTGATGGTGATGGTGATTGTGATTGTGATTGTGATTGTGATTGTGATTGTGATTGCGATTGTGATTGCGATTGCGATTTCGATGGCGATGGCGATGGCGATGGCGATTGCGATGGCGATGGCGATTGCGATTGCGATTGCGATGGCGATGGCGATGGCGATGGCGATTGCGATTGCGATTGCGATGGCGATTGCGATGGCGATTGCGATGGCGATTGCGATGGCGATTGCGATTGCGATTGCGATTGCGATTGCGATTGCGATTGCGACTGCGATTGCGATTGCGATGGCGATTGCGATTGCGATTGTGATTGTGATTGTGATTGTGATTGTGATTGTGATTGTGATTTTGATTGTGATTGTGATTGTGATTTTGATTGTGATTGCGATTGTGATTGCGATTGTGATTGCGATTGTGATTGCGATTGCGATTGCGATTGCGATTGCGATTGCGATTGCGATTGCGATGGCGATGGCGATGGCGATGGCGATGGCGATTGCGATGGCGATGGCGATTGCGATTGCGATGGCGATGGGGATGGCGATGGCGATGGCGATTGCGATTGCGATTGCGAATGCGATTGCGATTGCGATTGCGATTACGATTGCGATGGCGATTGCGATTGCGATTGCGATTGCGATTGCGATTGCGATGGCGATTGCGATGGCGATTGCGATGGCGATTGCGATTGCGATTGCGATGGCGATTGCGATGGCGATTGCGATTGCGATTGCGATTGCGATTGCGATTGCGATTGCGATTGCGATTGCGATTGCGATTGCGATTGCGATGGCGATGGCGATTGCGATGGCGATTGCGATTGGGATTGCGATTGGGATTGCGATTGCGATTGCGATTGCGATGGCGATGGCGATTGCGATGGCGATGGCGATGGCGATTGCGATGGCGATGGCGATGGCGATTGCGACGGCGATGGCGATGGCGATTGCGATGGCGATTGCGATGGCGATGGCGATTGCGATGGCGATTGCGATTGCGACTGCGTTTCCGATGGCGATTGCGATTGCGATTGGGATTGCGATGGCGATGGCGATGGCGATGGCGATGTCGATTGCGATTGCGATTGCGATTGCGATTGCGATTGCGATTGCGATGGCGATGGCGATTGCGATGGCGATTGCGATGGCGATTGCGATGGCGATTGCGATTGCGATTGCGATTGCGATTGCGATTGCGATTGCGATTGCGATTGCGATTGCGATTGCGACGGCGATTGCGATGGCGATTGCGATTGCGATTGCGATTGCGATTGCGATGGCGATGGCGATGGCGATTGCGATGGCGATGGCGATGGCGATGGCGATGGCGATTGCGATGGCGATGGCGATGGCGATTGCGATGGCGATTGCGATGGCGATGGCGATTGCGATGGCGATTGCGATTGCGACTGCGATTGCGATGGCGATTGCGATTGCGATTGCGATTGCGATGGCGATGGCGATGGCGATGGCGATTGCGATGGCGATTGCGATTGCGATGGCGATTGCGATGGCGATTGCGATGGCGATTGCGATTGCGATTGCGATTGCGATTGCGATTGCGATGGCGATTGCGATTGCGATGGCGATGGCGATGGCGATGGCGATGGCGATTGCGATTGCGATTGCGATTGCGATTGCGATTGCGATTGCGACTGCGATTGCGATTGCGATGGCGATTGCGATTGCGATTGCGATTGCGATTGTGATTGCGATTGGGATTGTGATTGTGATGGTGATGGTGATGGTGATGGTGATGGTGATTGTGATTGTGATTGTGATTGTGATTGTGATTGCGATTGTGATTGCGATTGCGATTTCGATGGCGATGGCGATGGCGTTGGCGATTGCGATTGCGATGGCGATTGCGATTGCGATTGCGATGGCGATGGCGATGGCGATGGCGATTGCGATTGCGATGGCGATTGCGATTGCGATGGCGATTGCGATGGCGATTGCGATGGCGATTGCGATGGCGATTGCGATTGCGATTGCGATTGCGACCGCGATTGCGATTGCGATGGCGATTGCGATTGCGATTGTGATTGTGATTGTGATTGTGATTGTTATTGTGATTTTGATTGTGATTGTGATTGTGATTTTGATTGTGATTGCGATTGTGATTGCGATTGTGATTGCGATTGTGATTGCGATTGCGATTGCGATTGCGATTGCGATTGCGATTGCGATTGCGATTGCGATGGGGATGGCGATGGCGATGGCGATGGCGATGGCGATGGCGATGGCGATTGCGATTGCGATGGCGATGGGGATGGCGATGGCGATTGCGATTGCGATGGCGATTGCGATGGCGATTGCGAATGCGATTGCGATTGCGATTGCGCTTGCGATTGCGATTGCGATGGCGATTGCGATGGCGATTGCGATGGCGATTGCGATTGCGATTGCGATTGCGATTGCGATTGCGATTGCGATTGCGATTGCGATGGTGATTGCGATTGCGAATGCGATTGCGATGGCGATTGCGATTGCGATTGCGATTGCGATGGCGATGGCGATGGCGATGGCGATGGCGATGGCGATGGCGATGGCGATTGCGATTGCGATTGCGATTGCGACTGCGATTGCGATTGCGATGGCGATTGCGATTGCGATTGTGATTGTGATTGTGATTGTGATTGGGATTGTGATTGTGATGGTGATGGTGATGGTGATGGTGATGGTGATTGTGATTGTGATTGTGATTGTGATTGTGATTGTGATTGCGATTGCGATTTCGATGGCGATGGCGATTGCGATGGCGATGGCGATTGCGATGGCGATGGCGATGGCGATTGCGATGGCGATGGCGATGGCGATTGCGATGGCGATGGCGATTGCGATTGCGATGGCGATTGCGATGGCGATGGCGATTGCGATGGCGATTGCGATTGCGACTGCGATTGCGATGGCCATTGCGATTGCGATTGCGATTGCGATGGCGATGGCGATGTCGATTGCGATGGCGATTGCGATTGCGATTGTGATTGCGATTGCGATGGCGATTGCGATGGCGATTGCGATGGCGATTGCGATTGCGATTGCGATTGCGATTGCGATTGCGATTGCGATGGCGATGGCGATTGCGATGGCGATTGCGATTGCGATTGCGATTGCGATTGCGATTGCGATTGCGATGGCGATGGCGATGGCGATTGCGATGGCGATGGCGATGGCGATTGCGATGGCGATGGCGATTGCGATGGCGATTGCGATGGCGATGGCGATTGCGATGGCGATTGCGATTGCGACTGCGATTGCGATGGCGATTGCGATTGCGATTGCGATTGCGAGGGCGATGGCGATGGCGATGGCGATTGCGATTGCGATTGCGATGGCGATGGCGATGGCGATGGCGATGGCGATGTGATTGTGATGGTGATGGTGATGGTGATGGTGATGGTGATTGTGATTGTGATTGTGATTGTGATTGTGATTGTGATTGTGATTGCGATTGCGATTTCGATGGCGATGGCGATTGCGATGGCGATGGCGATTGCGATGGCGATGGCGATGGCGATTGCGATTGCGATTGCGATTGCGATTGCGATTGCGATTGCGATTGCGACTGCGATTGCGATTGCGATGGCGATTGCGATTGCGATTGCGATTGCGATTGTGATTGCGATTGGGATTGTGATTGTGATGGTGATGGTGATGGTGATGGTGATGGTGATTGTGATTGTGATTGTGATTGTGATTGTGATTGCGATTGTGATTGCGATTGCGATTTCGATGGCGATGGCGATGGCGATGGCGATTGCGATTGCGATGGCGATTGCGATTGCGATTGCGATGGCGATGGCGATGGCGATGGC
Source organism: Octopus bimaculoides (assembly GCF_046866305.1). NCBI lineage: Eukaryota > Metazoa > Mollusca > Cephalopoda > Octopoda > Octopodidae > Octopus > Octopus bimaculoides. The sequence continues at coordinate 62,814 of NW_028315309.1, read as the reverse complement.
GATTGCGATTGCGATGGCGATTGCGATTGCGATGGCGATTGCGATGGCGATTGCGATGGCGATTGCGATGGCGATGGCGATGGCGATGGCGATGGCGATGGCGATTGCGATTGCGATTGCGATTGCGACTGCGATTGCGATTGCGATGGCGATTGCGATTGCGATTGTGATTGTGATTGTGATTGTGATTGGGATTGTGATTGTGATGGTGATGGTGATGGTGATGGTGATGGTGATTGTGATTGTGATTGTGATTGTGATTGTGATTGTGATTGTGATTGCGATTGCGATTTCGATGGCGATGGCGATTGCGATGGCGATGGCGATTGCGATGGCGATGGCGATGGCGATTGCGATGGCGATGGCGATGGCGATTGCGATGGCGATGGCGATTGCGATTGCGATGGCGATTGCGATGGCGATGGCGATTGCGATGGCGATTGCGATTGCGACTGCGATTGCGATGGCGATTGCGATTGCGATTGCGATGGCGATGGCGATGTCGATTGCGATGGCGATTGCGATTGCGATTGTGATTGCGATTGCGATGGCGATTGCGATGGCGATTGCGATGGCGATTGCGATTGCGATTGCGATTGCGATTGCGATTGCGATTGCGATGGCGATGGCGATTGCGATGGCGATTGCGATTGCGATTGCGATTGCGATTGCGATGGCGATGGCGATGGCGATTGCGATGGCGATGGCGATGGCGATTGCGATGGCGATGGCGATTGCGATGGCGATTGCGATGGCGATGGCGATTGCGATGGCGATTGCTATTGCGACTGCGATTGCGATGGCGATTGCGATTGCGATTGCGATTGCGAGGGCGATGGCGATGGCGATGGCGATTGCGATTGCGATTGCGATGGCGATGGCGATGGCGATGGCGATGGCGATGTGATTGTGATGGTGATGGTGATGGTGATGGTGATGGTGATTGTGATTGTGATTGTGATTGTGATTGTGATTGTGATTGTGATTGCGATTGCGATTTCGATGGCGATGGCGATTGCGATGGCGATGGCGATTGCGATGGCGATGGCGATGGCGATTGCGATTGCGATTGCGATTGCGATTGCGATTGCGATTGCGATTGTGATTGCGATTGGGATTGTGATTGTGATGGTGATGGTGATGGTGATGGTGATGGTGATTGTGATTGTGATTGTGATTGTGATTGTGATTGCGATTGTGATTGCGATTGCGATTTCGATGGCGATGGCGATGGCGATGGCGATTGCGATTGCGATGGCGATTGCGATTGCGATTGCGATGGCGATGGCGATTGCGATGGCGATTGCGATGGCGATTGCGATTGCGATTGCGATTGCGATTGCGATGGCGATGGCTATTGCGATGGCGATTGCGATTGCGATTGCGATTGCGATTGCGATTGCGATTGCGATGGCGATGGCGATGGCGATTGCGATGGCGATGGCGATGGCGATTGCGATGGCGATTGCGATGGCGATGGCGATTGCGATTGCGATTGCGACTGCGATTGCGATTGCGATGGCGATTGCGATTGCGATTGTGATTGTGATTGTGATTGTGATTGGGATTGTGATTGTGATGGTGATGGTGATGGTGATGGTGATGGTGATTGTGATTGTGATTGTGATTGTGATTGTGATTGTGATTGCGATTGTGATTGCGATTGCGATTTCGATGGCGATGGCGATGGCGATGGCGATTGCGATGGCGATGGCGATGGCGATTGCGATTGCGATTGCGATGGCGATGGCGATGGCGATGGCGATTGCGATTGCGATGGCGATTGCGATTGCGATGGCGATTGCGATGGCGATTGCGATGGCGATTGCGATGGCGATTGCGATTGCGATTGCGATTGCGATTGCGATTGCGATTGCGACTGCGATTGCGATTGCGATGGCGATTGCGAATGCGATTGTGATTGTGATTGTGATTGTGATTGTGATTGTGATTTTGATTGTGATTGTGATTGTGATTTTGATTGTGATTGCGATTGTGATTGCGATTGTGATTGCAATTGTGATTGCGATTGCGATTGCGATTGCGATTGCGATTGCGATTGCGATGGCGATGGCGATGGCGATGGCGATGGCGATGGCGATGGCGATTGCGATGGCGATGGCGATGGCTATTGCGATTGCGATTGCGATGGCGATGGCGATGGCGATTGCGATGGCGATTGCGAATGCGATTGCGATTGCGATTGCGATTGCGATTGCGATGGCGATTGCGATTGCGATTGCGATTGCGATGGCGATTGCGATTGCGATTGCGATGGCGATTGCGATGGCGATTGCGATGGCGATTGCGATGGCGATTGCGATTGTGATTGCGATGGCGATTGCGATTGCGATTGCGATTGCGATTGCGATGGCGATTGCGATTGCGATTGCGATTGCGATTGCGATTGCGATTGCGATTGCGATTGCGATGGCGATTGCGATGGCGATTGCGATGGCGATTGCGATTGTGATTGCGATGGCGATTGCGATTGCGATTGCGATTGCGATTGCGATGGCGATTGCGATTGCGATTGCGATTGCGATTGCGATTGCGATTGCGATTGCGAATGCGATTGCGATTGCGATTGCGATGGCGATTGCGATTGGGATTGCGATTGCGATTGCGATGGCGATTGCGATTGCGATTGCGATGGCGATTGCGATTGCGATGGCGATTGCGATGGCGATGGCGATGGCGATTGCGATGGCGATGGCGATGGCGATTGCGATGGCGATGGCGATGGCGATTGCGATGGCGATTGCGATGGCGATGGCGATTGCGATGGCGATTGCGATTGCGACTGCGTTTCCGATGGCGATTGCGATTGCGATTGGGATTGCGATGGCGATGGCGATGGCGATGGCGATGTCGATTGCGATGGCGATTGCGATTGCGATTGCGATTGCGATTGCGATGGCGATGGCGATTGCGATGGCGATTGCGATGGCGATTGCGATGGCGATTGCGATTGCGATTGCGATTGCGATTGCGATTGCGATTGCGATGGCGATGGCGATGGCGATTGCGATGGCGATGGCGATGGCGATTGCGATGGCGATGGCGATGGCGATTGCGATGGCGATTGCGATGGCGATGGCGATTGCGATGGCGATTGCGATTGCGACTGCGTTTCCGATGGCGATTGCGATTGCGATTGGGATTGCGATGGCGATGGCGATGGCGATGGCGATGTCGATTGCGATGGCGATTGCGATTGCGATTGCGATTGCGATTGCGATGGCGATGGCGATTGCGATGGCGATTGCGATGGCGATTGCGATGGCGATTGCGATGGCGATTGCGATTGCGATTGCGATTGCGATTGCGATTGCGATTGCGACTGCGATTGCGATGGCGATTGCGATTGCGATTGCGATTGCGATGGCGATGGCGATGGCGATGGCGATGGCGATGGCGATTGCGATGGCGATTGCGATTGCGATTGCGATTGCGATGGCGATTGCGATGGCGATTGCGATGGCGATTGCGATTGCGATTGCGATTGCGATTGCGATTGCGATGGCGATTGCGATTGCGATGGCGATGGCGATGGCGATGGCGATGGCGATGGCGATTGCGATTGCGATTGCGATTGCGATTGCGATTGCGACTGCGATTGCGATTGCGATGGCGATTGCGATTGCGATTGCGATTGCGATTGTGATTGCGATTGGGATTGTGATTGTGATGGTGATGGTGATGGTGATGGTGATGGTGATTGTGATTGTGATTGTGATTGTGATTGTGATTGCGATTGTGATTGCGATTGCGATTTCGATGGCGATGGCGATGGCGTTGGCGATTGCGATTGCGATGGCGATTGCGATTGCGATTGCGATGGCGATGGCGATGGCGATGGCGATTGCGATTGCGATGGCGATTGCGATTGCGATGGCGATTGCGATGGCGATTGCGATGGCGATTGCGATGGCGATTGCGATTGCGATTGCGATTGCGACTGCGATTGCGATTGCGATGGCGATTGCGATTGCGATTGTGATTGTGATTGTGATTGTGATTGTTATTGTGATTTTGATTGTGATTGTGATTGTGATTTTGATTGTGATTGCGATTGTGATTGCGATTGTGATTGCGATTGTGATTGCGATTGCGATTGCGATTGCGATTGCGATTGCGATTGCGATTGCGATTGCGATGGCGATGGCGATGGCGATGGCGATGGCGATGGCGATGGCGATTGCGATTGCGATGGCGATGGGGATGGCGATGGCGATTGCGATTGCGATGGCGATTGCGATGGCGATTGCGAATGCGATTGCGATTGCGATTGCGCTTGCGATTGCGATTGCGATTGCGATGGCGATTGCGATGGCGATTGCGATGGCGATTGCGATTGCGATTGCGATTGCGATTGCGATTGCGATTGCGATTGCGATGGTGATTGCGATTGCGAATGCGATTGCGATGGCGATTGCGATTGCGATTGCGATTGCGATGGCGATGGCGATGGCGATGGCGATGGCGATGGCGATGGCGATTGCGATTGCGATTGCGATTGCGCTTGCGACTGCGATTGCGATTGCGATGGCGATTGCGATTGCGATTGTGATTGTGATTGTGATTGTGATTGGGATTGTGATTGTGATGGTGATGGTGATGGTGATGGTGATGGTGATTGTGATTGTGATTGTGATTGTGATTGTGATTGTGATTGCGATTGCGATTTCGATGGCGATGGCGATTGCGATGGCGATGGCGATTGCGATGGCGATGGCGATGGCGATTGCGATGGCGATGGCGATGGCGATTGCGATGGCGATGGCGATTGCGATTGCGATGGCGATTGCGATGGCGATGGCGATTGCGATGGCGATTGCGATTGCGACTGCGATTGCGATGGCCATTGCGATTGCGATTGCGATTGCGATGGCGATGGCGATGTCGATTGCGATGGCGATTGCGATTGCGATTGTGATTGCGATTGCGATGGCGATTGCGATGGCGATTGCGATGGCGATTGCGATTGCGATTGCGATTGCGATTGCGATTGCGATTGCGATGGCGATGGCGATTGCGATGGCGATTGCGATTGCGATTGCGATTGCGATTGCGATTGCGATTGCGATGGCGATGGCGATGGCGATTGCGATGGCGATGGCGATGGCGATTGCGATGGCGATGGCGATTGCGATGGCGATTGCGATGGCGATGGCGATTGCGATGGCGATTGCGATTGCGACTGCGATTGCGATGGCGATTGCGATTGCGATTGCGATTGCGAGGGCGATGGCGATGGCGATGGCGATTGCGATTGCGATTGCGATGGCGATGGCGATGGCGATGGCGATGGCGATGTGATTGTGATGGTGATGGTGATGGTGATGGTGATGGTGATTGTGATTGTGATTGTGATTGTGATTGTGATTGTGATTGTGATTGCGATTGCGATTTCGATGGCGATGGCGATTGCGATGGCGATGGCGATTGCGATGGCGATGGCGATGGCGATTGCGATTGCGATTGCGATTGCGATTGCGATTGCGATTGCGACTGCGATTGCGATTGCGATGGCGATTGCGATTGCGATTGCGATTGCGATTGTGATTGCGATTGGGATTGTGATTGTGATGGTGATGGTGATGGTGATGGTGATGGTGATTGTGATTGTGATTGTGATTGTGATTGTGATTGCGATTGTGATTGCGATTGCGATTTCGATGGCGATGGCGATGGCGATGGCGATTGCGATTGCGATGGCGATTGCGATTGCGATTGCGATGGCGATGGCGATGGCGATGGCGATTGCGATTGCGATGGCGATTGCGATTGCGATGGCGATTGCGATGGCGATTGCGATGGCGATTGCGATGGCGATGGCGATGGCGATGGCGATGGCGATGGCGATGGCGATGGCGATTGCGATTGCGATTGCGATTGCGACTGCGATTGCGATTGCGATGGCGATTGCGATTGCGATTGTGATTGTGATTGTGATTGTGATTGGGATTGTGATTGTGATGGTGATGGTGATGGTGATGGTGATGGTGATTGTGATTGTGATTGTGATTGTGATTGTGATTGTGATTGTGATTGCGATTGCGATTTCGATGGCGATGGCGATTGCGATGGCGATGGCGATTGCGATGGCGATGGCGATGGCGATTGCGATGGCGATGGCGATGGCGATTGCGATGGCGATGGCGATTGCGATTGCGATGGCGATTGCGATGGCGATGGCGATTGCGATGGCGATTGCGATTGCGACTGCGATTGCGATGGCGATTGCGATTGCGATTGCGATGGCGATGGCGATGTCGATTGCGATGGCGATTGCGATTGCGATTGTGATTGCGATTGCGATGGCGATTGCGATGGCGATTGCGATTGCGATTGCGATTGCGATTGCGATTGCGATTGCGATTGCGATTGCGATGGCGATGGCGATTGCGATGGCGATTGCGATTGCGATTGCGATTGCGATTGCGATTGCGATGGCGATGGCGATGGCGATTGCGATGGCGATGGCGATGGCGATTGCGATGGCGATGGCGATTGCGATGGCGATTGCGATGGCGATGGCGATTGCGATGGCGATTGCTATTGCGACTGCGATTGCGATGGCGATTGCGATTGCGATTGCGATTGCGAGGGCGATGGCGATGGCGATGGCGATTGCGATTGCGATTGCGATGGCGATGGCGATGGCGATGGCGATGGCGATGTGATTGTGATGGTGATGGTGATGGTGATGGTGATGGTGATTGTGATTGTGATTGTGATTGTGATTGTGATTGTGATTGTGATTGCGATTGCGATTTCGATGGCGATGGCGATTGCGATGGCGATGGCGATTGCGATGGCGATGGCGATGGCGATTGCGATTGCGATTGCGATTGCGATTGCGATTGCGATTGCGATTGTGATTGCGATTGGGATTGTGATTGTGATGGTGATGGTGATGGTGATGGTGATGGTGATTGTGATTGTGATTGTGATTGTGATTGTGATTGCGATTGTGATTGCGATTGCGATTTCGATGGCGATGGCGATGGCGATGGCGATTGCGATTGCGATGGCGATTGCGATTGCGATTGCGATGGCGATGGCGATTGCGATGGCGATTGCGATGGCGATTGCGATTGCGATTGCGATTGCGATTGCGATTGCGATTGCGATGGCGATGGCTATTGCGATGGCGATTGCGATTGCGATTGCGATTGCGATTGCGATTGCGATTGCGATGGCGATGGCGATGGCGATTGCGATGGCGATGGCGATGGCGATTGCGATGGCGATTGCGATGGCGATGGCGATTGCGATTGCGATTGCGACTGCGATTGCGATTGCGATGGCGATTGCGATTGCGATTGTGATTGTGATTGTGATTGTGATTGGGATTGTGATTGTGATGGTGATGGTGATGGTGATGGTGATGGTGATTGTGATTGTGATTGTGATTGTGATTGTGATTGTGATTGCGATTGTGATTGCGATTGCGATTTCGATGGCGATGGCGATGGCGATGGCGATTGCGATGGCGATGGCGATGGCGATTGCGATTGCGATTGCGATGGCGATGGCGATGGCGATGGCGATTGCGATTGCGATGGCGATTGCGATTGCGATGGCGATTGCGATGGCGATTGCGATGGCGATTGCGATGGCGATTGCGATTGCGATTGCGATTGCGATTGCGATTGCGATTGCGACTGCGATTGCGATTGCGATGGCGATTGCGAATGCGATTGTGATTGTGATTGTGATTGTGATTGTGATTGTGATTTTGATTGTGATTGTGATTGTGATTTTGATTGTGATTGCGATTGTGATTGCGATTGTGATTGCGATTGTGATTGCGATTGCGATTGCGATTGCGATTGCGATTGCGATTGCGATTGCGATTGCGATGGCGATGGCGATGGCGATGGCGATGGCGATTGCGATGGCGATGGCGATGGCTATTGCGATTGCGATTGCGATGGCGATGGCGATGGCGATTGCGATTGCGATGGCGATTGCGATTGCGATTGCGATGGCGATGGCGATTGCGATGGCGATGGCGATGGCGATTGCGATGGCGATTGCGATGGCGATGGCGATTGCGATTGCGATTGCGACTGCGATTGCGATTGCGATGGCGATTGCGATTGCGATTGTGATTGTGATTGTGATTGTGATTGGGATTGTGATTGTGATGGTGATGGTGATGGTGATGGTGATGGTGATTGTGATTGTGATTGTGATTGTGATTGTGATTGTGATTGCGATTGTGATTGCGATTGCGATTTCGATGGCGATGGCGATGGCGATGGCGATTGCGATGGCGATGGCGATGGCGATTGCGATTGCGATTGCGATGGCGATGGCGATGGCGATGGCGATTGCGATTGCGATGGCGATTGCGATTGCGATGGCGATTGCGATGGCGATTGCGATGGCGATTGCGATGGCGATTGCGATTGCGATTGCGATTGCGATTGCGATTGCGATTGCGACTGCGATTGCGATTGCGATGGCGATTGCGAATGCGATTGTGATTGTGATTGTGATTGTGATTGTGATTGTGATTTTGATTGTGATTGTGATTGTGATTTTGATTGTGATTGCGATTGTGATTGCGATTGTGATTGCGATTGTGATTGCGATTGCGATTGCGATTGCGATTGCGATTGCGATTGCGATTGCGATTGCGATGGCGATGGCGATGGCGATGGCGATGGCGATTGCGATGGCGATGGCGATGGCTATTGCGATTGCGATTGCGATGGCGATGGCGATGGCGATTGCGATGGCGATTGCGAATGCGATTGCGATTGCGATTGCGATTGCGATTGCGATTGCGATTGCGATTGCGATTGCGATTGCGATTGCGATTGCGATTGCGATTGCGATGGCGATTGCGATTGCGATTGCGATGGCGATTGCGATGGCGATTGCGATGGCGATTGCGATTGTGATTGCGATGGCGATTGCGATTGCGATTGCGATTGCGATTGCGATGGCGATTGCGATTGCGATTGCGATTGCGATTGCGATTGCGATTGCGAATGCGATTGCGATTGCGATTGCGATTGCGATTGCGATTGGGATTGCGATTGCGATTGCGATGGCGATTGCGATTGCGATTGCGATGGCGATTGCGATTGCGATGGCGATTGCGATGGCGATGGCGATGGCGATTGCGATGGCGATGGCGATGGCGATTGCGATGGCGATGGCGATGGCGATTGCGATGGCGATTGCGATGGCGATGGCGATTGCGATGGCGATTGCGATTGCGACTGCGTTTCCGATGGCGATTGCGATTGCGATTGGGATTGCGATGGCGATGGCGATGGCGATGGCGATGTCGATTGCGATGGCGATTGCGATTGCGATTGCGATTGCGATTGCGATGGCGATGGCGATTGCGATGGCGATTGCGATGGCGATTGCGATGGCGATTGCGATTGCGATTGCGATTGCGATTGCGATTGCGATTGCGATTGCGATTGCGATGGCGATTGCGATTGCGATTGCGATGGCGATTGCGATTGCGATGGCGATGGCGATGGCGATTGCGATGGCGATGGCGATGGCGATTGCGATGGCGATGGCGATGGCGATTGCGATGGCGATTGCGATGGCGATGGCGATTGCGATGGCGATTGCGATTGCGACTGCGATTGCGATGGCGATTGCGATTGCGATTGCGATTGCGATGGCGATGGCGATGGCGATGGCGATGGCGATTGCGATGGCGATTGCGATTGCGATTGCGATGGCGATTGCGATGGCGATTGCGATTGCGATTGCGATTGCGATTGCGATTGCGATGGCGATTGCGATTGCGATTGCGATGGCGATGGCGATGGCGATGGCGATTGCGATTGCGATTGCGATTGCGATTGCGTTTGCGATTGCGATTGCGACTGCGATGGCGATTGCGATGGCGATTGCGATTGCGATTGCGATTGCGATTGTGATTGCGATTGGGATTGCGATTGTGATGGTGATGGTGATGGTGATGGTGATGGTGATTGTGATTGTGATTGCGATTGCGATGGCGATTGCGATGGCGATTGCGATTGCGATTGCGATTGCGATTGCGATGGCGATGGCGATGGCGATTGCGATGGCGATGGCGATGGCGATTGCGATGGCGATGGCGATGGCGATTGCGATGGCGATTGCGATGGCGATGGCGATTGCGATGGCGATTGCGATTGCGACTGCGATTGCGATTGCGATTGCGATTGCGATTGCGATTGCGATGGCGATGGCGATGGCGATGGCGAATGGCGATTGCGATGGCGATGGCGATTGCGATTGTGATTGCGATTGCGATTGCGATGGCGATTGCGATGGCGATTGCGATGGCGATTGCGATTGCGATTGCGATTGCGATGGCGATTGCGATGGCGATTGCGATTGCGATGGCGATGGCGATGGCGATGGCGATGGCGATTGCGATTGCGATTGCGATTGCGATTGCGATTGCGATTGCGACTGCGATTGCGATTGCGATGGCGATTGCGATTGCGATTGCGATTGCGATTGTGATTGCGATTGGGATTGTGATTGTGATGGTGATGGTGATGGTGATTGTGATGGTGATTGTGATTGTGATTGTGATTGTGATTGCGATTGTGATTGCGATTGCGATTTCGATGGCGATGGCGATGGCGATGGCGATGGCGATTGCGATGGCGATGGCGATTGCGATTGCGATTGCGATGGCGATGGCGATGGCGATGGCGATTGCGATTGCGATGGCGATTGCGATTGCGATGGCGATTGCGATGGCGATTGCGATGGCGATTGCGATGGCGATTGCGATGGCGATTGCGATTGCAATTGCGATTGCGACTGCGATTGCGATTGCGATGGCGATTGCGATTGCGATTGTGATTGTGATTGTGATTGTGATTGTGATTGTGATTTTGATTGTGATTGTGATTGTGATTTTGATTGTGATTGCGATTGTGATTGCGATTGTGATTGCGATTGCGATTGCGATTGCGATTGCGATTGCGATTGCGATTGCGATTGCGACTGCGATTGCGATTGCGATGGCGATTGCGATTGCGATTGTGATTGTGATTGTGATTGTGATTTTGATTGTGATTGTGATTTTGATTGTGATTGCGATTGTGATTGCGATTGTGATTTCGATTGTGATTGCGATTGCGATTGCGATTGCGATTGCGATTGCGATTGCGATGGCGATGGCGATGGCGATGGCGATGGCGATTGCGATGGCGATGGCGATTGCGATTGCGATGGCGATGGGGATGGCGATGGCGATTGCGATTGCGATTGCGAATGCGATTGCGATTGCGATTGCGATTGCGATTGCGATGGCGATTGCGATTGCGATTGCGATTGCGATGGCGATTGCGATGGCGATTGCGATGGCGATTGCGATGGCGATTGCGATTGCGATTGCGATGGCGATTGCGATGGCGATTGCGATGGCGATTGCGATGGCGATTGCGATTGCGATTGCGATTGCGATTGCGATTGCGATTGCGATTGCGATTGCGATTGCGATGGCGATTGCGATTGGGATTGCGATTGCGATTGCGATGGCGATGGCGATTGCGATTGCGATTGCGATTGCGATGGCGATTGCGATGGCGATTGCGATGGCGATGGCGATGGCGATTGCGATGGCGATGGCGATGGCGATTGCGATGGCGATGGCGATGGCGATTGCGATGGCGATTGCGATGGCGATGGCGATTGCGATGGCGATTGCGATTGCGACTGCGTTTCCGATGGCGATTGCGATTGGGATTGCGATGGCGATGGCGATGGCGATGGCGATGTCGATTGCGATGGCGATTGCGATTGCGATTGCGATTGCGATTGCGATGGCGATTGCGATTGCGATGGCGATTGCGATGGCGATTGCGATTGCGATTGCGATGGCGATTGCGATTGCGATTGCGATTGCGATTGCGATTGCGATTGCGATTGCGATGGCGATTGCGATGGCGATTGCGATTGCGATTGCGATTGCGATTGCGATGGCGATGGCGATGGCGATTGCGATGGCGATGGCGATGGCGATTGCGATGGCGATGGCGATGGCGATTGCGATGGCGATGGCGATGGCGATTGCGATGGCGATTGCGATGGCGATTGCGATTGCGATTGCGATTGCGATGGCGATTGCGATGGCGATTGCGATGGCGATGGCGATTGCGATTGCGATTGCGACTGCGATTGCGATTGCGATGGCGATTGCGATTGCGATTGTGATTGTGATTGTGATTGTGATTGGGATTGTGATTGTGATGGTGATGGTGATGGTGATGGTGATTGTGATTGTGATTGTGATTGTGATTGTGATTGTGATTGCGATTTTGATTGCGATTGCGATTTCGATGGCGATGGCGATGGCGATGGCGATTGCGATGGCGATTGCGATGGCGATGGCGATTGCGATTGCGATTGCGATGGCGATGGCGATGGCGATGGCGATTGCGATTGCGATGGCGATTGCGATTGCGATGGCGATTGCGATGGCGATTGCGATGGCGATTGCGATGGCGATTGCGATGGCGATTGCGATTGCGATTGCGATTGCGATTGCGATTGCGATTGTGATTGTGATTTTGATTGTGATTGTGATTGTGATTTTGATTGTGATTTTGATTGTGATTGTGATTGTGATTTTGATTGTGATTGCGATTGTGATTGCGATTGTGATTTCGATTGTGATTGCGATTGCGATTGCGATTGCGATTGCGATTGCGATTGTGATTGCGATTAGGATTGTGATTGTGATGGTGATGGTGATGGTGATTGTGATGGTGATTGTGATTGTGATTGTGATTGTGATTGTGATTGCGATTGTGATTGCGATTGCGATTTCGATGGCGATGGCGATGGCGATGGCGATGGCGATTGCGATGGCGATGGCGATTGCGATTGCGATTGCGATGGCGATGGCGATGGCGATGGCGATTGCGATTGCGATGGCGATTGCGATTGCGATGGCGATTGCGATGGCGATTGCGATGGCGATTGCGATGGCGATTGCGATGGCGATTGCGATTGCAATTGCGATTGCGACTGCGATTGCGATTGCGATGGCGATTGCGATTGCGATTGTGATTGTGATTGTGATTGTGATTGTGATTGTGATTTTGATTGTGATTGTGATTGTGATTTTGATTGTGATTGCGATTGTGATTGCGATTGTGATTGCGATTGCGATTGCGATTGCGATTGCGATTGCGATTGCGATTGCGACTGCGATTGCGATTGCGATGGCGATTGCGATTGCGATTGTGATTGTGATTGTGATTGTGATTTTGATTGTGATTGTGATTTTGATTGTGATTGCGATTGTGATTGCGATTGTGATTTCGATTGTGATTGCGATTGCGATTGCGATTGCGATTGCGATTGCGATTGCGATGGCGATGGCGATGGCGATGGCGATGGCGATTGCGATGGCGATGGCGATGGCGATGGCGATTGCGATTGCGATTGCGATGGCGATGGCGATGGCGATGGCGATTGCGATTGCGATGGCGATTGCGATTGCGATGGCGATTGCGATGGCGATTGCGATGGCGATTGCGATGGCGATTGCGATGGCGATTGCGATTGCAATTGCGATTGCGACTGCGATTGCGATTGCGATGGCGATTGCGATTGCGATTGTGATTGTGATTGTGATTGTGATTGTGATTGTGATTTTGATTGTGATTGTGATTGTGATTTTGATTGTGATTGCGATTGTGATTGCGATTGTGATTGCGATTGCGATTGCGATTGCGATTGCGATTGCGATTGCGATTGCGATTGCGACTGCGATTGCGATTGCGATGGCGATTGCGATTGCGATTGTGATTGTGATTGTGATTGTGATTTTGATTGTGATTGTGATTTTGATTGTGATTGCGATTGTGATTGCGATTGTGATTTCGATTGTGATTGCGATTGCGATTGCGATTGCGATTGCGATTGCGATTGCGATGGCGATGGCGATGGCGATGGCGATGGCGATTGCGATGGCGATGGCGATTGCGATTGCGATGGCGATGGGGATGGCGATGGCGATTGCGATTGCGATTGCGAATGCGATTGCGATTGCGATTGCGATTGCGATTGCGATGGCGATTGCGATTGCGATTGCGATTGCGATGGCGATTGCGATGGCGATTGCGATGGCGATTGCGATGGCGATTGCGATTGCGATTGCGATGGCGATTGCGATGGCGATTGCGATGGCGATTGCGATGGCGATTGCGATTGCGATTGCGATTGCGATTGCGATTGCGATTGCGATTGCGATTGCGATGGCGATTGCGATGGCGATGGCGATGGCGATTGCGATGGCGATGGCGATGGCGATTGCGATGGCGATGGCGATGGCGATTGCGATGGCGATTGCGATGGCGATGGCGATGGCGATTGCGATTGCGATTGCGACTGCGTTTCCGATGGCGATTGCGATTGGGATTGCGATGGCGATGGCGATGGCGATGGCGATGTCGATTGCGATGGCGATTGCGATTGCGATTGCGATTGCGATTGCGATGGCGATTGCGATTGCGATGGCGATTGCGATGGCGATTGCGATTGCGATTGCGATGGCGATTGCGATTGCGATTGCGATTGCGATTGCGATTGCGATTGCGATTGCGATGGCGATTGCGATGGCGATTGCGATTGCGATTGCGATTGCGATGGCGATGGCGATGGCGATTGCGATGGCGATGGCGATGGCGATTGCGATGGCGATGGCGATGGCGATTGCGATGGCGATGGCGATGGCGATTGCGATGGCGATTGCGATGGCGATTGCGATTGCGATTGCGATTGCGATGGCGATTGCGATGGCGATTGCGATGGCGATGGCGATTGCGATTGCGATTGCGACTGCGATTGCGATTGCGATGGCGATTGCGATTGCGATTGTGATTGTGATTGTGATTGTGATTGGGATTGTGATTGTGATGGTGATGGTGATGGTGATGGTGATTGTGATTGTGATTGTGATTGTGATTGTGATTGTGATTGCGATTTTGATTGCGATTGCGATTTCGATGGCGATGGCGATGGCGATGGCGATTGCGATGGCGATTGCGATGGCGATGGCGATTGCGCTTGCGATTGCGATGGCGATGGCGATGGCGATGGCGATTGCGATTGCGATGGCGATTGCGATTGCGATGGCGATTGCGATGGCGATTGCGATGGCGATTGCGATGGCGATTGCGATGGCGATTGCGATTGCGATTGCGATTGCGATTGCGATTGCGATTGTGATTGTGATTTTGATTGTGATTGTGATTGTGATTTTGATTGTGATTTTGATTGTGATTGTGATTGTGATTTTGATTGTGATTGCGATTGTGATTGCGATTGTGATTTCGATTGTGATTGCGATTGCGATTGCGATTGCGATTGCGATTGCGATTGTGATTGCGATTGGGATTGTGATTGTGATGGTGATGGTGATGGTGATTGTGATGGTGATTGTGATTGTGATTGTGATTGTGATTGTGATTGCGATTGTGATTGCGATTGCGATTTCGATGGCGATGGCGATGGCGATGGCGATGGCGATTGCGATGGCGATGGCGATTGCGATTGCGATTGCGATGGCGATGGCGATGGCGATGGCGATTGCGATTGCGATGGCGATTGCGATTGCGATGGCGATTGCGATGGCGATTGCGATGGCGATTGCGATGGCGATTGCGATTGCAATTGCGATTGCGACTGCGATTGCGATTGCGATGGCGATTGCGATTGCGATTGTGATTGTGATTGTGATTGTGATTGTGATTGTGATTTTGATTGTGATTGTGATTGTGATTTTGATTGTGATTGCGATTGTGATTGCGATTGTGATTGCGATTGCGATTGCGATTGCGATTGCGATTGCGATTGCGATTGCGACTGCGATTGCGATTGCGATGGCGATTGCGATTGCGATTGTGATTGTGATTGTGATTGTGATTTTGATTGTGATTGTGATTTTGATTGTGATTGCGATTGTGATTGCGATTGTGATTTCGATTGTGATTGCGATTGCGATTGCGATTGCGATTGCGATTGCGATTGCGATGGCGATGGCGATGGCGATGGCGATGGCGATTGCGATGGCGATGGCGATGGCGATTGCGATTGCGATGGCGATGGGGATGGCGATGGCGATTGCGATTGCGATTGCGAATGCGATTGCGATTGCGATTGCGATTGCGATTGCGATGGCGATTGCGATTGCGATTGCGATTGCGATTGCGATGGCGATTGCGATGGCGATTGCGATGGCGATTGCGATGGCGATTGCGATTGCGATTGCGATGGCGATTGCGATGGCGATTGCGATGGCGATTGCGATGGCGATTGCGATTGCGATTGCGATTGCGATTGCGATTGCGATTGCGATTGCGATTGCGATTGCGATGGCGATTGCGATGGCGATTGCGATTGCGATGGCGATGGCGATTGCGATGGCGATGGCGATTGCGATTGCGATTGCGATTGCGATGGCGATTGCGATGGCGATTGCGATGGCGATGGCGATGGCGATTGCGATGGCGATGGCGATGGCGATTGCGATGGCGATGGCGATGGCGATTGCGATGCCGATTGCGATGGCGATGGCGATTGCGATGGCGATTGCGATTGCGACTGCGTTTCCGATGGCGATTGCGATTGGGATTGCGATGGCGATGGCGATGGCGATGGCGATGTCGATTGCGATGGCGATTGCGATTGCGATTGCGATTGCGATTGCGATGGCGATTGCGATTGCGATGGCGATTGCGATTGCGATTGCGATTGCGATTGCGATTGCGATTGCAATTGCGATTGCGATGGCGATTGCGATGGCGATTGCGATTGCGATTGCGATTGCGATTGCGATGGCGATGGCGATGGCGATTGCGATGGCGATGGCGATGGCGATTGCGATGGCGATGGCGATGGCGATTGCGATGGCGATGGCGATGGCGATTGCGATGGCGATTGCGATGGCGATTGCGATTGCGACTGCGATTGCGATGGCGATTGCGATTGCGATTGCGATGGCGATGGCGATGGCGATGGCGATGGCGATTGCGATGGCGATTGCGATTGCGATTGCGATTGCGATTGCGATGGCGATTGCGATGGCGATTGCGATGGCGATTGCGATTGCGATTGCGATTGCGATGGCGATTGCGATTGCGATTGCGATGGCGATGGCGATGGCGATGGCGATTGCGATTGCGATTGCGATTGCGATTGCGATTGCGATTGCGATTGCGATTGCGACTGCGATTGCGATTGCGATGGCGATTGCGATTGCGATTGCGACTGCGATTGTGATTGCGATTGGGATTGTGATTGTGATGGTGATGGTGATGGTGATGGTGATGGTGATTGTGATTGTGATTGTGATTGTGATTGTGATTGCGATTGTGATTGCGATTGCGATTTCGATGGCGATGGCGATGGCGATGGCGATGGCGATGGCGATTGCGATGGCGATGGCGATTGCGATTGCGATGGCGATGGGGATGGCGATGGCGATTGCGATGGCGATTGCGATGGCGATTGCGATGGCGATTGCGATTGCGATTGCGATTGCGATTGCGATTGCGATTGCGATTGCGATTGCGATGGCGATGGCGATTGCGATGGCGATTGCGATTGCGATTGCGATTGCGATTGCGATTGCGATTGCGATGGCGATGGCGATGGCGATTGCGATGGCGATGGCGATGGCGATTGCGATGGCGATGGCGATTGCGATGGCGATTGCGATGGCGATGGCGATTGCGATGGCGATTGCGATTGCGACTGCGATTGCGATGGCGATTGCGATTGCGATTGCGATTGCGATGGCGATGGCGATGGCGATGGCGATGGCGATTGCGATTGCGATTGCGATTGCGATTGCGATTGCGATTGCGATGGCGATTGCGATGGCGATTGCGATGGCGATGGCGATTGCGATTGCGATTGCGACTGCGATTGCGATTGCGATGGCGATTGCGATTGCGATTGTGATTGTGATTGTGATTGGGATTGGGATTGTGATTGTGATGGTGATGGTGATGGTGATGGTGATTGTGATTGTGATTGTGATTGTGATTGTGATTGTGATTGCGATTTTGATTGCGATTGCGATTTCGATGGCGATGGCGATGGCGATGGCGATGGCGATGGCGATTGCGATGGCGATGGCGATTGCGATTGCGATGGCGATGGGGATGGCGATGGCGATTGCGATGGCGATTGCGATGGCGATTGCGATGGCGATTGCGATTGCGATTGCGATTGCGATTGCGATTGCGATGGCGATGGCGATTGCGATGGCGATTGCGATTGCGATTGCGATTGCGATTGCGATTGCGATTGCGATGGCGATGGCGATGGCGATTGCGATGGCGATGGCGATGGCGATTGCGATGGCGATGGCGATTGCGATGGCGATTGCGATGGCGATGGCGATTGCGATGGCGATTGCGATTGCGACTGCGATTGCGATGGCGATTGCGATTGCGATTGCGATTGCGATGGCGATGGCGATGGCGATGGCGATGGCGATTGCGATTGCGATTGCGATTGCGATTGCGATTGCGATTGCGATGGCGATTGCGATGGCGATTGCGATGGCGATGGCGATTGCGATTGCGATTGCGACTGCGATTGCGATTGCGATGGCGATTGCGATTGCGATTGTGATTGTGATTGTGATTGGGATTGGGATTGTGATTGTGATGGTGATGGTGATGGTGATGGTGATTGTGATTGTGATTGTGATTGTGATTGTGATTGTGATTGCGATTTTGATTGCGATTGCGATTTCGATGGCGATGGCGATGGCGATGGCGATTGCGATGGCGATTGCGATGGCGATGGCGATTGCGATTGCGATTGCGATGGCGATGGCGATGGCGATGGCGATTGCGATTGCGATGGCGATTGCGATTGCGATGGCGATTGCGATGGCGATTGCGATGGCGATTGCGATGGCGATTGCGATTGCGATTGCGATTGCGATTGCGATTGCGATTGCGATTGCGACTGCGATTGCGATTGCGATGGCGATTGCGATTGCGATTGTGATTGTGATTGTGATTGTGATTGTGATTGTGATTTTGATTGTGATTGTGATTGTGATTTTGATTGTGATTGCGATTGTGATTGCGATTGTGATTTCGATTGTGATTGCGATTGCGATTGCGATTGCGATTGCGATTGCGATTGCGATTGCGATTGCGATGGCGATGGCGATGGCGGTGGCGATGGCGATTGCGATGGCGATGGCGATGGCGATTGCGATTGCGATGGCGATGGGGATGGCGATGGCGATTGCGATGGCGATTGCGAATGCGATTGCGATTGCTATTGCGATTGCGATTGCGATGGCGATTGCGATTGCGATTGCGATTGCGATTGCGATGGCGATTGCGATGGCGATTGCGATTGCGATTGCGATGGCGATTGCGATTGCGATTGCGATGGCGATTGCGATGGCGATTGCGATTGCGATTGCGATGGCGATGGCGATGGCGATGGCGATGGCGATTGCGATGGCGATTGCGATTGCGATTGCGATTGCGATTGCGATGGCGATTGCGATGGCGATTGCGATGGCGATTGCGATTGCGATTGCGATTGCGATGGCGATTGCGATTGCGATTGCGATGGCGATGGCGATGGCGATGGCGATTGCGATTGCGATTGCGATTGCGATTGCGATTGCGATTGCGATTGCGATTGCGACTGCGATTGCGATTGCGATGGCGATTGCGATTGCGATTGCGATTGCGATTGTGATTGCGATTGGGATTGTGATTGTGATGGTGATGGTGATGGTGATGGTGATGGTGATTGTGATTGTGATTGTGATTGTGATTGTGATTGCGATTGTGATTGCGATTGCGATTTCGATGGCGATGGCGATGGCGATGGCGATGGCGATGGCGATTGCGATGGCGATGGCGATTGCGATTGCGATGGCGATGGGGATGGCGATGGCGATTGCGATGGCGATTGCGATGGCGATTGCGATGGCGATTGCGATTGCGATTGCGATTGCGATTGCGATTGCGATTGCGATTGCGATTGCGATTGCGATTGCGATTGCGATGGCGATGGCGATTGCGATGGCGATTGCGATTGCGATTGCGATTGCGATTGCGATTTCGATTGCGATGGCGATGGCGATGGCGATTGCGATGGCGATGGCGATGGCGATTGCGATGGCGATGGCGATTGCGATGGCGATTGCGATGGCGATGGCGATTGCGATGGCGATTGCGATTGCGACTGCGATTGCGATGGCGATTGCGATTGCGATTGCGATTGCGATGGCGATGGCGATGGCGATGTCGATGGCGATTGCGATTGCGATTGCGATTGCGATTGCGATTGCGATTGCGATGGCGATTGCGATGGCGATTGCGATGGCGATGGCGATTGCGATTGCGATTGCGACTGCGATTGCGATTGCGATGGCGATTGCGATTGCGATTGTGATTGTGATTGTGATTGGGATTGGGATTGTGATTGTGATGGTGATGGTGATGGTGATGGTGATTGTGATTGTGATTGTGATTGTGATTGTGATTGTGATTGCGATTTTGATTGCGATTGCGATTTCGATGGCGATGGCGATGGCGATGGCGATGGCGATTGCGATGGCGATGGCGATTGCGATTGCGATTGCGATTGCGATTGCGATGGCGATGGCGATTGCGATGGCGATTGCGATTGCGATTGCGATTGCGATTGCGATTTCGATTGCGATGGCGATGGCGATGGCGATTGCGATGGCGATGGCGATGGCGATTGCGATGGCGATGGCGATTGCGATGGCGATTGCGATGGCGATGGCGATTGCGATGGCGATTGCGATTGCGACTGCGATTGCGATGGCGATTGCGATTGCGATTGCGATTGCGATGGCGATGGCGATGGCGATGGCGATGGCGATTGCGATTGCGATTGCGATTGCGATTGCGATTGCGATTGCGATGGCGATTGCGATGGCGATGGCGATGGCGATGGCGATTGCGATTGCGATTGCGACTGCGATTGCGATTGCGATGGCGATTGCGATTGCGATTGTGATTGTGATTGTGATTGGGATTGGGATTGTGATTGTGATGGTGATGGTGATGGTGATGGTGATTGTGATTGTGATTGTGATTGTGATTGTGATTGTGATTGCGATTTTGATTGCGATTGCGATTTCGATGGCGATGGCGATGGCGATGGCGATGGCGATTGCGATGGCGATGGCGATTGCGATTGCGATGGCGATGGGGATGGCGATGGCGATTGCGATGGCGATTGCGATGGCGATTGCGATGGCGATTGCGATTGCGATTGCGATTGCGATTGCGATTGCGATTGCGATTGCGATTGCGATGGCGATGGCGATTGCGATGGCGATTGCGATTGCGATTGCGATTGCGATTGCGATTGCGATTGCGATGGCGATGGCGATGGCGATTGCGATGGCGATGGCGATGGCGATTGCGATGGCGATGGCGATTGCGATGGCGATTGCGATGGCGATGGCGATTGCGATGGCGATTGCGATTGCGACTGCGATTGCGATGGCGATTGCGATTGCGATTGCGATTGCGATGGCGATGGCGATGGCGATGGCGATGGCGATTGCGATTGCGATTGCGATTGCGATTGCGATTGCGATTGCGATGGCGATTGCGATGGCGATTGCGATGGCGATGGCGATTGCGATTGCGATTGCGACTGCGATTGCGATTGCGATGGCGATTGCGATTGCGATTGTGATTGTGATTGTGATTGGGATTGGGATTGTGATTGTGATGGTGATGGTGATGGTGATGGTGATTGTGATTGTGATTGTGATTGTGATTGTGATTGTGATTGCGATTTTGATTGCGATTGCGATTTCGATGGCGATGGCGATGGCGATGGCGATTGCGATGGCGATTGCGATGGCGATGGCGATTGCGATTGCGATTGCGATGGCGATGGCGATGGCGATGGCGATTGCGATTGCGATGGCGATTGCGATTGCGATGGCGATTGCGATGGCGATTGCGATGGCGATTGCGATGGCGATTGCGATTGCGATTGCGATTGCGATTGCGATTGCGATTGCGATTGCGATTGCGATTGCGACTGCGATTGCGATTGCGATGGCGATTGCGATTGCGATTGTGATTGTGATTGTGATTGTGATTGTGATTGTGATTTTGATTGTGATTGTGATTGTGATTTTGATTGTGATTGCGATTGTGATTGCGATTGTGATTTCGATTGTGATTGCGATTGCGATTGCGATTGCGATTGCGATTGCGATTGCGATTGCGATTGCGATGGCGATGGCGATGGCGGTGGCGATGGCGATTGCGATGGCGATGGCGATGGCGATTGCGATTGCGATGGCGATGGGGATGGCGATGGCGATTGCGATGGCGATTGCGAATGCGATTGCGATTGCTATTGCGATTGCGATTGCGATGGCGATTGCGATTGCGATTGCGATTGCGATGGCGATTGCGATGGCGATTGCGATTGCGATTGCGATGGCGATTGCGATTGCGATTGCGATGGCGATTGCGATGGCGATTGCGATGGCGATTGCGATTGCGATTGCGATTGCGATTGCGATTGCGATTGCGATTGCGATGGCGATTGCGATTGCGATTGCGATTGCGATTGCGATTGCGATGGCGATTGCGATTGCGATTGCGATGGCGATTGCGATGGCGATGGCGATTGCGATGGCGATGGCGATGGCGATTGCGATTGCGATGGCGATGGCGATTGCGATGGCGATGGCGATTGCGATGGCGATTGCGATGGCGATGGCGATTGCGATGGCGATTGCGATTGCGACTGCGTTTCCGATGGCGATTGCGATTGCGATTGGGATTGCGATGGCGATGGCGATGGCGATGGCGATGTCGATTGCGATGGCGATTGCGATTGCGATTGCGATTGCGATTGCGATTGCGATGGCGATTGCGATGGCGATTGCGATTGCGATGGCGATTGCGATTGTGATTCGGATTGTGATTGTGATGGTGATGGTGATGGTGATGATGATTGTGATTGTGATGGCGATTGTGATTGTGATTGTGATTGTGATTGTGATTGTGATTGTGATTGCGATGGCGATTGCGATGGCGATTGCGATGGCGATTGCGATTGCGATGGCGATTGCGATGGCGATTGCGATGGCGATTGCGATGGCGATTGCGATTGCGATGGCGATTGCGATGGCGATTGCGATGGCGATTGCGATTGCAATTGCGATTGCGATTGCGATTGCGATTGCGATGGCGATTGCGATTGCGATGGCGATTGCGATTGCGATTGCGATGGCGATTGCGAAGGCGATTGCGATGGCGATTGCGATGGCGATTGCGATTGCGATTTCGATTGCGATGGCGATTGCGATGGCGATTGCGATGGCGATGGCGATGGCGATGGCGATTGTGATGGCGATGGCGATGGCGATTGCGATTGCGATGGCGATAGGGATGGCGATGGCGATTGCGATTGCGATGGCGATTGCGATGGCGATTGCGATGGCGATTGCGATTGCGATTGCGATTGCGATTGCGATGGCGATTGCGATTGCGATGGAGATGGCGATTGCGATGGCGATTGCGATGGCGATTGCGATGGCGATTGCGATGGCGATTGCGATGGCGATTGCGATTGCGATTGCGATTGCGATGGCGATTGCGATGGCGATTGCGATGTCGATTGCGATTGCGATTTCGATGGCGATTGCGATTGCGATTGCGATTGCGATTGCGATGGCGATTGCTATGGCGATTGCGATGGCGATTGCGATTGCGATTGCGATGGCGATGGCGATGGCGATTGCGATGGCGATGGCAATGGCGATTGCGATGGCGATTGCGATTGCGATTGCGATTGCGATTGCGATTGCGATGGCGATGGCGATGGCGATTGCTATGGCGATGGCGATGGCGATTGCGATGGCGATGGCGATTGCGATGGCGATTGCGATGGCGATGGCGATTGCGATGGCGATTGCCATTGCGACTGCGATTGCGATGGCGATTGCGATTGCGATTGCGATGGCGATGGCGATGGCGATGGCGATGGCGATGGCGATTGCGATTGCGATTGCGATTGCGATTGCGATGGCGATTGCGATGGCGATTGCGATGGCGATTGCGATGGCGATTGCGATTGCGATTGCGATTGCGACTGCGATTGTGATTGCGATGGCGATTGCGATTGCGATTGTGATTGTGATTGTGATGGTGATGGTGATGGTGATGGTGATGGTGATGGTGATGGTGATGGTGATGGTGATGGTGATTGTGATTGTGATTGTGATTGTGATTGTGATTGTGATTGTGATGGTGATTGTGATTGTGATTGTGATGGTGATTGTGATTGTGATTGTGATTGTGATTGTGATTGTGATTGTGATTGCGATTGTGATTGCGATTGTGATTGCGATTGCGATTGCGATTGCGATTGCGATTGCGATTGCGATTGCGATTGCGATTGCGATGGCGATGGCGATGGCGATTGCGATGGCGATGGCGATGGCGATTGCGATGGCGATTGCGATGGCGATTGCGATGGCGATGGCGATGGCGATGGCGATTGCGATGGCGATTGCGATTGCGATTGCGATTGCGATGGCGATTGCGATGGCGATTGCGATGGCGATTGCGATGGCGATTGCGATGACGATTGCGATGGCGATTGCGATTGTGATTGCGATTGTGATTGCGATTGTGATTGCGATTGTGATTGCGATTGTGATTGCGATTGTGATTGCGATTGTGATTGCGATTGTGATGGTGATGGTGATGGTGATGGTGATGGTGATGGTGATGGTGATTGTGATTGTGATTGTGATTGTGATTGTGATGGTGATGGTGATGGTGATGGTGATTGTGATTGTGATTGTGATTGTGATTGTGATTGTGATTGGGATTGTGATTGTGATGGTGATGGTGATGGTGATGGTGATGGTGATAGTGATTGTGATTGTGATTGGATTGTGATTGTGATTGTGATTGTGATTGTGATTGCGATGGCGATGGCGATGGCGATTGCGATGGCGATTGCGATTGCTATTGCGATTGCGATTGCGATTGCGATGGCGACTGCGATTGCGATGGCGATTGGGATGGCGATTGCGATGGCGATTGCGATTGCGATTGCGATTGCGATTGCGATGGCGATTGCGATGGCGATTGCGATGGCGATTGCGATTGTGATTGCGATTGTGATTGCGATTGTGATTGCGATTGTGATTGCGATTGTGATGGCGATGGTGATGGTGATGGTGATGGTGATGGTGATGGTGATTGTGATTGTGATTGTGATTGTGATTGTGATTGGGATTGTGATTGTGATGGTGATGGTGATGGTGATGGTGATGGTGATGGTGATGGTGATTGTGATTGTGATGGTGATTGTGATTGTGATTGTGATTGTGATTGTGATTGTGATTGTGATGGTGATTGTGATTGCGATTGTGATTGCGATTGTTTTTGCGATTGTGATTGCGATGGCGATTGTGATTGCGATTGCGATTGCGATTGCGATGGCGATTGTGATTGCGATTGCGATTGCGATTGTGATTGCGATTGTGATTGCGATTGTGATTGCGATTGTGATTGCGATTGTGATTGCGATTGTGATGGTGATGGTGATGGTGATGGTGATGGTGATGGTGATTGTGATTGTGATTGTGATTGTGATTGTGATTGTGATGGTGATGGTGATGGTGATGGTAATGGTATGGTGATGGTGATGGTAATGGTATGGTGATGGTGATGGTGATTGTGATTGTGATTGTGATGGCGATTGCGATTGTGAATGCGATTGTGATTGCGATTGTGATTGCGATTGTGATTGCGATTGTGATTGCGATTGTGATGGCGATGGTGATGGTGATGGTGATGGTGATGGTGATGGTGATTGTGATTGTGATTGTGATTGTGATTGTGATTGGGATTGTGATGGTGATGGTGATGTTGATGGTGATGGTGATTGTGATTGTGATTGTGATTGTGATTGTGATTGTGATTGCGATTGTGATTGCGATTGTGATTGCGATTGTGATGGCGATGGTGATGGGGATGGTGATGGTGATGATGATGGTGATGGTGATTGTGATTGTGATTGTGATTGTGATTGTGATTGTGATGGTGATGGTGATGGTGATGGTGATGGTGATGGTGATTGTGATTGTGATTGTGATTGTGATTCGGATTGTGATTGTGATGGTGATGGTGATGGTGATGGTGATGGTGATGGTGGATGTGATTGTGATGGTGATTGTGATTGTGATTGTGATTGTGATTGTGATTGCGATTGTGATTGCGATTGTGATGGTGATGGTGATGGTGATGGTGATGGTGATGGTGATTGTGATTGTGATTGTGATTGTGATTGTGATGGTGATGGTGATGGTGATGGTAATGGTATGGTGATGGTGATGGTAATGGTATGGTGATGGTGATGGTGATTGTGATTGTGATTGTGATGGCGATTGCGATTGTGAATGCGATTGTGATTGCGATTGTGATTGCGATTGTGATTGCGATTGTCATTGCGATTGTGATGGCGATTGTGATTGCGATTGTCATTGCGATTGTGATGGCGATGGTGATGGTGATGGTGATGGTGATGGTGATGGTGATGGTGACTGTGATTGTGATTGTGATTGTGATTGTGATTGGGATTGTGATTGTGATGGTGATGGTGATGGTGATGGTGATGGTGATGGTGATTGTGATTGTGATGGTGATTGTGATTGTGATTGTGATTGTGATTGTGATTGTGATTGTGATTGTGATGGTGATTGTGATTGCGATTGTGATTGCGATTGTTTTTGCGATTGTGATTGCGATGGCGATTGTGATTGCGATTGCGATTGCGATTGCGATGGCGATTGTGATTGCGATTGCGATTGCGATTGTGATTGCGATTGTGATTGCGATTGTGATTGCGATTGTGATTGCGATTGTGATTGCGATTGTGATGGTGATGGTGATGGTGATGGTGATGGTGATGGTGATGGTGATTGTGATTGTGATTGTGATTGTGATTGTGATGGTGATGGTGATGGTGATGGTAATGGTATGGTGATGGTGATGGTAATGATATGGTGATGGTGATGGTGATTGTGATTGTGATTGTGATGGCGATTGCGATTGTGAATGCGATTGTGATTGCGATTGTGATTGCGATTGTGATTGCGATTGTGATTGTGATTGCGATTGTGATGGCGATGGTGATGGTGATGGTGATGGTGATGGTGATGGTGATTGTGATTGTGATTGTGATTGTGATTGTGATTGGGATTGTGATGGTGATGGTGATGGTGATGGTGATGGTGATGGTGATTGTGATTGTGATTGTGATTGTGATTGCGATTGTGATTGTGATTGTGATTGTGATTGTGATTGTGATTGCGATTGTGATTGCGATTGTGATTGCGATTGTGATGGCGATGGTGATGGGGATGGTGATGGTGATGGTGATGGTGATTGTGATTGTGATTGTGATTGTGATTGTGATGGTGATGGTGATGGTGATGGTGATGGTGATGGTGATGGTGATGGTGATTGTGATTGTGATTGTGATTGTGATTGTGATTCGGATTGTGATTGTGATGGTGATGGTGATGGTGATGGTGATGGTGATTGTGATTGTGATGGTGATTGTGATTGTGATTGTGATTGCGATTGTGATTGTGATTGTGATTGCGATGGCGATTGCGATGGCGATTGCGATGGCGATTGCGATTGCGATGGCGATTGCGATGGCGATTGCGATGGCGATTGCGATGGCGATTGCGATTGCGATGGCGATTGCGATGGCGATTACGATGGCGATTGCGATGGCGATTGCGATTGCGATTGCGATTGCGATTGCGATGGCGATTGCGATTGCGATTGCGATGGCGATTGCGATTGCGATTGCGATTGCGATGGCGATTGCGATGGCGATTGCGATGGCGATTGCGATTGCGATTGCGATTGCGATGGCGATTGCGATGGCGATTGCGATGGCGATTGCGATGGCGATGGCGATGGCGATGGCGATGGCGATTGCGATGGCGATGGCGATGGCGATTGCGATTGCGATGGCGATGGGGATGGCGATGGCGATTGCGATTGCGATGGCGATTGCGATGGCGATTGCGATGGCGATTGCGATTGCGATTGCGATTGCGATTGCGATGGCGATTGCCATTGCGATGGCGATTGCGATTGCGATGGCGATTGCGATGGCGATTGCGATGGCGATTGCGATTGCGATTGCGATTGCGATGGCGATTGCGATGGCGATTGCGATGGCGATTGCGATGTCGATTGCGATTGCGATTGCGATGGCGATTGCGATTGCGATTGCGATTGCGATTGCGATGGCGATTGCGATGGTGATGGTGATGGTGATTGTGATTGTGATTGTGATTGTGATTGTGATTGCGATTGTGATTGCGATTGCGATTTCGATGGCGATGGCGATGGCGATGGCGATGGCGATTGCGATGGCGATGGCGATTGCGATTGCGATTGCGATGGCGATGGCGATGGCGATGGCGATTGCGATTGCGATGGCGATTGCGATTGAGATGGCGATTGCGATGGCGATTGCGATGGCGATTGCGATGGCGATTGCGATTGCGATTGCGACTGCGATTGCGATTGCGATGGCGATTGCGATTGCGATTGTGATTGTGATTGTGATTGTGATTGTGATTGTGATTTTGATTGTGATTGTGATTGTGATTTTGATTGTGATTGCGATTGTCATTGCGATTGTGATTGCGATTGTCATTGCGATTGCGATTGCGATTGCGATTGCGATTGCGATTGCGATTGCGATTGCGATTGCGATGGCGATTGCGATGGCGATTGCGGTGGCGATTGCGATGGCGATTGCGATTGCGATTGCGATGGCGATTGCGATGGCGATTGCGATGACGATTGCGATGTCGATTGCGATTGCGATTGTGATTGTGATTGTGATTGGGATTGGGATTGTGATTGTGATGGTGATGGTGATGGTGATGGTGATTGTGATTGTGATTGTGATTGTGATTGTGATTGTGATTGCGATTTTGATTGCGATTGCGATTTCGATGGCGATGGCGATGGCGATGGCGATTGCGATGGCGATTGCGATGGCGATGGCGATTGCGATTGCGATTGCGATGGCGATGGCGATGGCGATGGCGATTGCGATTGCGATGGCGATTGCGATTGCGATGGCGATTGCGATGGCGATTGCGATGGCGATTGCGATGGCGATTGCGATTGCGATTGCGATTGCGATTGCGATTGCGATTGCGATTGCGATTGCGATTGCGACTGCGATTGCGATTGCGATGGCGATTGCGATTGCGATTGTGATTGTGATTGTGATTGTGATTGTGATTGTGATTTTGATTGTGATTGTGATTGTGATTTTGATTGTGATTGCGATTGTGATTGCGATTGTGATTTCGATTGTGATTGCGATTGCGATTGCGATTGCGATTGCGATTGCGATTGCGATTGCGATTGCGATGGCGATGGCGATGGCGGTGGCGATGGCGATTGCGATGGCGATGGCGATGGCGATTGCGATTGCGATGGCGATGGGGATGGCGATGGCGATTGCGATGGCGATTGCGAATGCGATTGCGATGGCGATGGCGATTGCGATGGCGATTGCGATTGCGACTGCGTTTCCGATGGCGATTGCGATTGCGATTGGGATTGCGATGGCGATGGCGATGGCGATGGCGATGTCGATTGCGATGGCGATTGCGATTGCGATTGCGATTGCGATTGCGATTGCGATGGCGATTGCGATGGCGATTGCGATTGCGATGGCGATTGCGATTGTGATTCGGATTGTGATTGTGATGGTGATGGTGATGGTGATGATGATTGTGATTGTGATGGCGATTGTGATTGTGATTGTGATTGTGATTGTGATTGTGATTGTGATTGCGATGGCGATTGCGATGGCGATTGCGATGGCGATTGCGATTGCGATGGCGATTGCGATGGCGATTGCGATGGCGATTGCGATGGCGATTGCGATTGCGATGGCGATTGCGATGGCGATTGCGATGGCGATTGCGATTGCGATTGCGATTGCGATTGCGATTGCGATTGCGATGGCGATTGCGATTGCGATGGCGATTGCGATTGCGATTGCGATGGCGATTGCGAAGGCGATTGCGATGGCGATTGCGATGGCGATTGCGATTGCGATTTCGATTGCGATGGCGATTGCGATGGCGATTGCGATGGCGATTGCGATGGCGATGGCGATGGCGATGGCGATTGTGATGGCGATGGCGATGGCGATTGCGATTGCGATGGCGATAGGGATGGCGATGGCGATTGCGATTGCGATGGCGATTGCGATGGCGATTGCGATGGCGATTGCGATTGCGATTGCGATTGCGATTGCGATGGCGATTGCGATTGCGATGGCGATGGCGATTGCGATGGCGATTGCGATGGCGATTGCGATGGCGATTGCGATGGCGATTGCGATTGCGATTGCGATTGCGATGGCGATTGCGATGGCGATTGCGATGTCGATTGCGATTGCGATTTCGATGGCGATTGCGATTGCGATTGCGATTGCGATTGCGATGGCGATTGCTATGGCGATTGCGATGGCGATTGCGATTGCGATTGCGATGGCGATGGCGATGGCGATTGCGATGGCGATGGCAATGGCGATTGCGATGGCGATTGCGATTGCGATTGCGATTGCGATTGCGATTGCGATGGCGATGGCGATGGCGATTGCTATGGCGATGGCGATGGCGATTGCGATGGCGATGGCGATTGCGATGGCGATTGCGATGGCGATGGCGATTGCGATGGCGATTGCCATTGCGACTGCGATTGCGATGGCGATTGCGATTGCGATTGCGATGGCGATGGCGATGGCGATGGCGATGGCGATGGCGATTGCGATTGCGATTGCGATTGCGATTGCGATGGCGATTGCGATGGCGATTGCGATGGCGATTGCGATGGCGATTGCGATTGCGATTGCGATTGCGACTGCGATTGTGATTGCGATGGCGATTGCGATTGCGATTGTGATTGTGATTGTGATGGTGATGGTGATGGTGATGGTGATGGTGATGGTGATGGTGATGGTGATGGTGATGGTGATGGTGATTGTGATTGTGATTGTGATTGTGATTGTGATTGTGATTGTGATGGTGATTGTGATTGTGATTGTGATGGTGATTGTGATTGTGATTGTGATTGTGATTGTGATTGTGATTGTGATTGTGATTGCGATTGTGATTGCGATTGTGATTGCGATTGCGATTGCGATTGCGATTGCGATTGCGATTGCGATTGCGATTGCGATTGCGATGGCGATGGCGATGGCGATTGCGATGGCGATGGCGATGGCGATTGCGATGGCGATTGCGATGGCGATTGCGATGGCGATGGCGATGGCGATGGCGATTGCGATGGCGATTGCGATTGCGATTGCGATTGCGATGGCGATTGCGATGGCGATTGCGATGGCGATTGCGATGGCGATTGCGATGACGATTGCGATGGCGATTGCGATTGTGATTGCGATTGTGATTGCGATTGT
This sequence comes from Octopus bimaculoides, assembly GCF_046866305.1. Lineage (NCBI taxonomy): Eukaryota > Metazoa > Mollusca > Cephalopoda > Octopoda > Octopodidae > Octopus > Octopus bimaculoides. The sequence goes on along the minus strand of NW_028315309.1, from coordinate 31,257 downwards.
GATTGCGATTGTGATTGCGATTGTGATTGCGATTGTGATTGCGATTGTGATTGCGATTGTGATGGTGATGGTGATGGTGATGGTGATGGTGATGGTGATGGTGATTGTGATTGTGATTGTGATTGTGATTGTGATGGTGATGGTGATGGTGATGGTGATTGTGATTGTGATTGTGATTGTGATTGTGATTGTGATTGGGATTGTGATTGTGATGGTGATGGTGATGGTGATGGTGATGGTGATAGTGATTGTGATTGTGATTGGATTGTGATTGTGATTGTGATTGTGATTGTGATTGCGATGGCGATGGCGATTGCGATGGCGATTGCGATTGCTATTGCGATTGCGATTGCGATTGCGATGGCGATTGCGATTGCGATGGCGATTGGGATGGCGATTGCGATGGCGATTGCGATTGCGATTGCGATTGCGATTGCGATTGCGATGGCGATTGCGATGGCGATTGCGATGGCGATTGCGATTGTGATTGCGATTGTGATTGCGATTGTGATTGCGATTGTGATTGCGATTGTGATTGCGATTGTGATGGCGATGGTGATGGTGATGGTGATGGTGATGGTGATTGTGATTGTGATTGTGATTGTGATTGTGATTGGGATTGTGATTGTGATGGTGATGGTGATGGTGATGGTGATGGTGATGGTGATGGTGATTGTGATTGTGATGGTGATTGTGATTGTGATTGTGATTGTGATTGTGATTGTGATTGTGATGGTGATTGCGATGGCGATTGCGATGGCGATTGCGATGTCGATTGCGATTGCGATTTCGATGGCGATTGCGATTTCGATTGCGATTGCGATTGCGATGGCGATTGCGATGGCGATTGCGATGGCGATTGCGATTGCGATTGCGATTGCGATGGCGATGGCGATGGCGATTGCGATGGCGATGGCAATGGCGATTGCGATGGCGATTGCGATTGCGATTGCGATTGCGATTGCGATTGCGATGGCGATGGCGATGGCGATTGCGATGGCGATGGCGATGGCGATTGCGATGGCGATGGCGATTGCGATGGCGATTGCGATGGCGATGGCGATTGCGATGGCGATTGCCATTGCGACTGCGATTGCGATGGCGATTGCGATTGCGATTGCGATGGCGATGGCGATGGCGATGGCGATTGCGATGGCGATTGCGATTGCGATTGCGATTGCGATTGCGATGGCGATTGCGATGGCGATTGCGATTGCGATTGTGATTGTGATTGTGATGGTGATGGTGATGGTGATGGTGATGGTGATGGTGATGGTGATGGTGATGGTGATTGTGATTGTGATTGTGATTGTGATGGTGATTGTGATTGTGATTGTGATTGTGATTGTGATTGTGATTGTGATGGTGATTGTGATTGTGATTGTGATTGTGATTGTGATTGTGATTGTGATTGTGATTGTGATTGTGATTGCGATTGTGATTGCGATTGTGATTGTGATTGCGATTGCGATTGCGATTGCGATTGCGATTGCGATTGCGATTGCGATTGCGATGGCGATGGCGATGGCGATTGCGATGGCGATGGCGATGGCGATTGCGATGGCGATTGCGATGGCGATTGCGATGGCGATGGCGATGGCGATGGCGATTGCGATGGCGATTGCGATTGCGATTGCGATTGCGATGGCGATTGCGATGGCGATTGCGATGGCGATTGCGATGGCGATTGCGATGACGATTGCGATGGCGATTGCGATTGTGATTGCGATTGTGATTGCGATTGTGATTGCGATTGTGATTGCGATTGTGATTGCGATTGTGATTGCGATTGTGATGGTGATGGTGATGGTGATGGTGATGGTGATGGTGATTGTGATTGTGATTGTGATTGTGATGGTGATGGTGATGGTGATGGTGATTGTGATTGTGATTGTGATTGTGATTGTGATTGGGATTGTGATTGTGATGGTGATGGTGATGGTGATGGTGATGGTGATAGTGATTGTGATTGTGATTGGATTGTGATTGTGATTGTGATTGTGATTGTGATTGTGATTGCGATGGCGATGGCGATTGCGATGGCGATTGCGATTGCTATTGCGATTGCGATTGCGATTGCGATGGCGATTGCGATTGCGATGGCGATTGGGATGGCGATTGCGATGGCGATTGCGATTGCGATTGCGATTGCGATTGCGATGGCGATTGCGATGGCGATTGCGATGGCGATTGCGATTGTGATTGCGATTGTGATTGCGATTGTGATTGCGATTGTGATTGCGATTGTGATGGCGATGGTGATGGTGATGGTGATGGTGATGGTGATGGTGATTGTGATTGTGATTGTGATTGTGATTGTGATTGGGATTGTGATTGTGATGGTGATGGTGATGGTGATGGTGATGGTGATGGTGATGGTGATTGTGATTGTGATGGTGATTGTGATTGTGATTGTGATTGTGATTGTGATTGTGATTGTGATGGTGATTGTGATTGCGATTGTGATTGCGATTGTTTTTGCGATTGTGATTGCGATGGCGATTGTGATTGCGATTGCGATTGCGATTGCGATGGCGATTGTGATTGCGATTGCGATTGCGATTGTGATTGCGATTGTGATTGCGATTGTGATTGCGATTGTGATTGCGATTGTGATTGCGATTGTGATGGTGATGGTGATGGTGATGGTGATGGTGATGGTGATTGTGATTGTGATTGTGATTGTGATTGTGATTGTGATGGTGATGGTGATGGTGATGGTAATGGTATGGTGATGGTGATGGTAATGGTATGGTGATGGTGATGGTGATTGTGATTGTGATTGTGATGGCGATTGCGATTGTGAATGCGATTGTGATTGCGATTGTGATTGCGATTGTGATTGCGATTGTGATTGCGATTGTGATGGCGATGGTGATGGTGATGGTGATGGTGATGGTGATGGTGATTGTGATTGTGATTGTGATTGTGATTGTGATTGGGATTGTGATGGTGATGGTGATGTTGATGGTGATGGTGATTGTGATTGTGATTGTGATTGTGATTGTGATTGTGATTGCGATTGTGATTGCGATTGTGATTGCGATTGTGATGGCGATGGTGATGGGGATGGTGATGGTGATGGTGATGGTGATGGTGATTGTGATTGTGATTGTGATTGTGATTGTGATTGTGATGGTGATGGTGATGGTGATGGTGATGGTGATGGTGATTGTGATTGTGATTGTGATTGTGATTCGGATTGTGATTGTGATGGTGATGGTGATGGTGATGGTGATGGTGATGGTGGATGTGATTGTGATGGTGATTGTGATTGTGATTGTGATTGTGATTGTGATTGGATTGTGATTGTGATTGTGATTGTGATTGTGATTGCGATGGCGATGGCGATTGCGATGGCGATTGCGATTGCTATTGCGATTGCGATTGCGATTGCGATGGCGATTGCGATTGCGATGGCGATTGGGATGGCGATTGCGATGGCGATTGCGATTGCGATTGCGATTGCGATTGCGATTGCGATGGCGATTGCGATGGCGATTGCGATGGCGATTGCGATTGTGATTGCGATTGTGATTGCGATTGTGATTGCGATTGTGATTGCGATTGTGATTGCGATTGTGATGGCGATGGTGATGGTGATGGTGATGGTGATGGTGATTGTGATTGTGATTGTGATTGTGATTGTGATTGGGATTGTGATTGTGATGGTGATGGTGATGGTGATGGTGATGGTGATGGTGATGGTGATTGTGATTGTGATGGTGATTGTGATTGTGATTGTGATTGTGATTGTGATTGTGATTGTGATGGTGATTGCGATGGCGATTGCGATGGCGATTGCGATGTCGATTGCGATTGCGATTTCGATGGCGATTGCGATTTCGATTGCGATTGCGATTGCGATGGCGATTGCGATGGCGATTGCGATGGCGATTGCGATTGCGATTGCGATTGCGATGGCGATGGCGATGGCGATTGCGATGGCGATGGCAATGGCGATTGCGATGGCGATTGCGATTGCGATTGCGATTGCGATTGCGATTGCGATGGCGATGGCGATGGCGATTGCGATGGCGATGGCGATGGCGATTGCGATGGCGATGGCGATTGCGATGGCGATTGCGATGGCGATGGCGATTGCGATGGCGATTGCCATTGCGACTGCGATTGCGATGGCGATTGCGATTGCGATTGCGATGGCGATGGCGATGGCGATGGCGATTGCGATGGCGATTGCGATTGCGATTGCGATTGCGATTGCGATGGCGATTGCGATGGCGATTGCGATTGCGATTGTGATTGTGATTGTGATGGTGATGGTGATGGTGATGGTGATGGTGATGGTGATGGTGATGGTGATGGTGATTGTGATTGTGATTGTGATTGTGATGGTGATTGTGATTGTGATTGTGATTGTGATTGTGATTGTGATTGTGATGGTGATTGTGATTGTGATTGTGATTGTGATTGTGATTGTGATTGTGATTGTGATTGTGATTGTGATTGCGATTGTGATTGCGATTGTGATTGTGATTGCGATTGCGATTGCGATTGCGATTGCGATTGCGATTGCGATTGCGATTGCGATGGCGATGGCGATGGCGATTGCGATGGCGATGGCGATGGCGATTGCGATGGCGATTGCGATGGCGATTGCGATGGCGATGGCGATGGCGATGGCGATTGCGATGGCGATTGCGATTGCGATTGCGATTGCGATGGCGATTGCGATGGCGATTGCGATGGCGATTGCGATGGCGATTGCGATGACGATTGCGATGGCGATTGCGATTGTGATTGCGATTGTGATTGCGATTGTGATTGCGATTGTGATTGCGATTGTGATTGCGATTGTGATTGCGATTGTGATGGTGATGGTGATGGTGATGGTGATGGTGATGGTGATTGTGATTGTGATTGTGATTGTGATGGTGATGGTGATGGTGATGGTGATTGTGATTGTGATTGTGATTGTGATTGTGATTGGGATTGTGATTGTGATGGTGATGGTGATGGTGATGGTGATGGTGATAGTGATTGTGATTGTGATTGGATTGTGATTGTGATTGTGATTGTGATTGTGATTGTGATTGCGATGGCGATGGCGATTGCGATGGCGATTGCGATTGCTATTGCGATTGCGATTGCGATTGCGATGGCGATTGCGATTGCGATGGCGATTGGGATGGCGATTGCGATGGCGATTGCGATTGCGATTGCGATTGCGATTGCGATGGCGATTGCGATGGCGATTGCGATGGCGATTGCGATTGTGATTGCGATTGTGATTGCGATTGTGATTGCGATTGTGATTGCGATTGTGATGGCGATGGTGATGGTGATGGTGATGGTGATGGTGATGGTGATTGTGATTGTGATTGTGATTGTGATTGTGATTGGGATTGTGATTGTGATGGTGATGGTGATGGTGATGGTGATGGTGATGGTGATGGTGATTGTGATTGTGATGGTGATTGTGATTGTGATTGTGATTGTGATTGTGATTGTGATTGTGATGGTGATTGTGATTGCGATTGTGATTGCGATTGTTTTTGCGATTGTGATTGCGATGGCGATTGTGATTGCGATTGCGATTGCGATTGCGATGGCGATTGTGATTGCGATTGCGATTGCGATTGTGATTGCGATTGTGATTGCGATTGTGATTGCGATTGTGATTGCGATTGTGATTGCGATTGTGATGGTGATGGTGATGGTGATGGTGATGGTGATGGTGATTGTGATTGTGATTGTGATTGTGATTGTGATTGTGATGGTGATGGTGATGGTGATGGTAATGGTATGGTGATGGTGATGGTAATGGTATGGTGATGGTGATGGTGATTGTGATTGTGATTGTGATGGCGATTGCGATTGTGAATGCGATTGTGATTGCGATTGTGATTGCGATTGTGATTGCGATTGTGATTGCGATTGTGATGGCGATGGTGATGGTGATGGTGATGGTGATGGTGATGGTGATTGTGATTGTGATTGTGATTGTGATTGTGATTGGGATTGTGATGGTGATGGTGATGTTGATGGTGATGGTGATTGTGATTGTGATTGTGATTGTGATTGTGATTGTGATTGCGATTGTGATTGCGATTGTGATTGCGATTGTGATGGCGATGGTGATGGGGATGGTGATGGTGATGGTGATGGTGATGGTGATTGTGATTGTGATTGTGATTGTGATTGTGATTGTGATGGTGATGGTGATGGTGATGGTGATGGTGATGGTGATTGTGATTGTGATTGTGATTGTGATTCGGATTGTGATTGTGATGGTGATGGTGATGGTGATGGTGATGGTGATGGTGGATGTGATTGTGATGGTGATTGTGATTGTGATTGTGATTGTGATTGTGATTGCGATTGTGATTGCGATTGTGATGGTGATGGTGATGGTGATGGTGATGGTGATGGTGATTGTGATTGTGATTGTGATTGTGATTGTGATGGTGATGGTGATGGTGATGGTAATGGTATGGTGATGGTGATGGTAATGGTATGGTGATGGTGATGGTGATTGTGATCGTGATTGTGATGGCGATTGCGATTGTGAATGCGATTGTGATTGCGATTGTGATTGCGATTGTGATTGCGATTGTCATTGCGATTGTGATGGCGATTGTGATTGCGATTGTCATTGCGATTGTGATGGCGATGGTGATGGTGATGGTGATGGTGATGGTGATGGTGATGGTGACTGTGATTGTGATTGTGATTGTGATTGTGATTGGGATTGTGATTGTGATGGTGATGGTGATGGTGATGGTGATGGTGATGGTGATTGTGATTGTGATGGTGATTGTGATTGTGATTGTGATTGTGATTGTGATTGTGATTGTGATTGTGATGGTGATTGTGATTGCGATTGTGATTGCGATTGTTTTTGCGATTGTGATTGCGATGGCGATTGTGATTGCGATTGCGATTGCGATTGCGATGGCGATTGTGATTGCGATTGCGATTGCGATTGTGATTGCGATTGTGATTGCGATTGTGATTGCGATTGTGATTGCGATTGTGATTGCGATTGTGATGGTGATGGTGATGGTGATGGTGATGGTGATGGTGATGGTGATTGTGATTGTGATTGTGATTGTGATTGTGATGGTGATGGTGATGGTGATGGTAATGGTATGGTGATGGTGATGGTAATGATATGGTGATGGTGATGGTGATTGTGATTGTGATTGTGATGGCGATTGCGATTGTGAATGCGATTGTGATTGCGATTGTGATTGCGATTGTGATTGCGATTGTGATTGTGATTGCGATTGTGATGGCGATGGTGATGGTGATGGTGATGGTGATGGTGATGGTGATTGTGATTGTGATTGTGATTGTGATTGTGATTGGGATTGTGATGGTGATGGTGATGGTGATGGTGATGGTGATGGTGATTGTGATTGTGATTGTGATTGTGATTGCGATTGTGATTGTGATTGTGATTGTGATTGTGATTGTGATTGCGATTGTGATTGCGATTGTGATTGCGATTGTGATGGCGATGGTGATGGGGATGGTGATGGTGATGGTGATGGTGATTGTGATTGTGATTGTGATTGTGATTGTGATTGTGATGGTGATGGTGATGGTGATGGTGATGGTGATGGTGATGGTGATGGTGATTGTGATTGTGATTGTGATTGTGATTGTGATTCGGATTGTGATTGTGATGGTGATGGTGATGGTGATGGTGATGGTGATTGTGATTGTGATGGTGATTGTGATTGTGATTGTGATTGCGATTGTGATTGTGATTGTGATTGCGATGGCGATTGCGATGGCGATTGCGATGGCGATTGCGATTGCGATGGCGATTGCGATGGCGATTGCGATGGCGATTGCGATGGCGATTGCGATTGCGATGGCGATTGCGATGGCGATTACGATGGCGATTGCGATGGCGATTGCGATTGCGATTGCGATTGCGATTGCGATGGCGATTGCGATTGCGATTGCGATGGCGATTGCGATTGCGATTGCGATTGCGATGGCGATTGCGATGGCGATTGCGATGGCGATTGCGATGGCGATTGCGATTGCGATTGCGATTGCGATGGCGATTGCGATGGCGATTGCGATGGCGATTGCGATGGCGATGGCGATGGCGATGGCGATGGCGATTGCGATGGCGATGGCGATGGCGATTGCGATTGCGATGGCGATGGGGATGGCGATGGCGATTGCGATTGCGATGGCGATTGCGATGGCGATTGCGATGGCGATTGCGATTGCGATTGCGATTGCGATTGCGATGGCGATTGCCATTGCGATGGCGATTGCGATTGCGATGGCGATTGCGATGGCGATTGCGATGGCGATTGCGATTGCGATTGCGATTGCGATGGCGATTGCGATGGCGATTGCGATGGCGATTGCGATGTCGATTGCGATTGCGATTGCGATGGCGATTGCGATTGCGATTGCGATTGCGATTGCGATGGCGATTGCGATGGTGATGGTGATGGTGATTGTGATTGTGATTGTGATTGTGATTGTGATTGCGATTGTGATTGCGATTGCGATTTCGATGGCGATGGCGATGGCGATGGCGATGGCGATGGCGATTGCGATGGCGATGGCGATTGCGATTGCGATTGCGATGGCGATGGCGATGGCGATGGCGATTGCGATTGCGATGGCGATTGCGATTGAGATGGCGATTGCGATGGCGATTGCGATGGCGATTGCGATGGCGATTGCGATTGCGATTGCGACTGCGATTGCGATTGCGATGGCGATTGCGATTGCGATTGTGATTGTGATTGTGATTGTGATTGTGATTGTGATTTTGATTGTGATTGTGATTGTGATTTTGATTGTGATTGCGATTGTCATTGCGATTGTGATTGCGATTGTCATTGCGATTGCGATTGCGATTGCGATTGCGATTGCGATTGCGATTGCGATTGCGATTGCGATGGCGATTGCGATGGCGATTGCGGTGGCGATTGCGATGGCGATTGCGATTGCGATTGCGATGGCGATTGCGATGGCGATTGCGATGACGATTGCGATGTCGATTGCGATTGCGATTGCGATGGCGATTGCGATGGCGATTGCGATTGCGATTGCGATTGCGATTGCGATTGCGATGGTGATTGCGATGGCGATTGCGATTGCGATTGCGATTGCGATTGCGATGGCGATGGCGATGGCGATTGCGATGGCGATTGCGATGGCGATTGCGATGGCGATGGCGATTGCGATTGCGATGGCGATTGCGATGGCGATTGCGATTGCGATTGTGATTGTGATTGTGATTGTGATTGTGATTTTGATTGTGATTGTGATTGTGATTTTGATTGTGATTGCGATTGGGATTGCGATTGCGATGGCGATTGCGATTGCGATTGCGATTACGATGGCGATTGCGATTTCGATGGCGATTGCGATTGCGATTGCGATTGCGATGGCGATTGCGATGGCGATTGCGATGGCGATTGCGATTGCGATTGCGATTGCGATTGCGATTGCGATTGCGATGGCGATTGCGATGGCGATGGCGATTGCGATTGCGATTGCGATTGCGATGGCGATTGCGATTGCGATTGCGATGGCGATGGCGATGGCGATGGCGATTGCGATGGCGATGGGGATGGCGATTGCGATGGCGATGGCGATGGCGATTGCGATGGCGATGGCGATGGCGATTGCGATGTCGATTGCGATGGCGATGGCGATTGCGATGGCGATTGCGATTGCGACTGCGATTGCGATGGCGATTGCGATTGCGATTGCGATGGCGATGGCGATGGCGATGGCGATGTCGATTGCGATGGCGATTGCGATTGCGATTGCGATTGCGATGGCGATTGCGATGGCGATTGCGATGGCGATTGCGATGGCGATTGCGATTGCGATTGCGATGGCGATTACGATTGCGATTGCGATGGCGATGGCGATGGCGATGGCGATGGCGATTGCGATGGCGATTGCGATTGCGATTGCGATTGCGATTGCGATTGCGATTGCGATTGCGATTGCGATGGCGATTGCGATGGCGATTGCGATGGCGATTGCGATTGCGATGGCGATGTGATTGTGATTGGGATTGGGATTGTGATTGTGATGGTGATGGTGATGGTGATGGTGATGGTGATTGTGATTGTGATTGTGATTGCGATTGTGATTGTGATTGCGATTGTGATTGCGATTGCGATTTCGATGGCGATGGCGATGGCGATGGCGATGGCGATTGCGATGGCGATGGCGATTGCGATTGCGATTGCGATGGCGATGGCGATGGCGATGGCGATTGCGATTGCGATGGCGATTGCGATTGCGATGGCGATTGCGATGGCGATTGCGATGGCGATTGCGATGGCGATTACGATGGCGATTGCGATTGCGATTGCGATTGCGACTGCGATTGCGATTGCGATGGCGATTGCGATTACGATTGTGATTGTGATTGTGATTGTGATTGTGATTGTGATTTTGATTGTGATTGTGATTGTGATTTTGATTGTGATTGCGATTGCGATTTCGATTGCGATTGCGATTGCGATTGCGATTGCGATTGCGATTGCGATGGCGATTGCGATGGCGATGGCGATGGCGATGGCGATGGCGATTGCGATGGCGATGGCGATGGCGATTGCGATTGCGATGGCGATTGCGATGGCGATTGCGATTGCGATTGCGATGGCGATTGCGATGGCGATTGCGATGGCGATTGCGATTGCGATTGAGATGGCGATTGCGATTGCGATGGCGATTGCGATTGCGATTGCGATTGCGATTGCGATGGCGATGGCGATGGCGATTGCGATGGCGATTCCGATGGCGATTGCGATTGCGATTGCGATTGCGATGGCGATTGCGATGGCGATTGCGATGGCGATTGCGATGGCGATTGCGATTGCGATTGCGATTGCGATTGCGATGGCGATGGCGATGGCGATGGCGATTGCGATGGCGATGGCGATGGCGATTGCGATGGCGATGGGGATGGCGATGGCGATTGCGATTGCGATGGCGATTGCGATGGCGATTGCGATGGCGATTGCGATGGCGATTGCGATTGCGATTGCGATGGCGATTGCGATTGCGATTGCGACTGCGATTGCGATGGCGATTACGATTGCGATTGCGATGGCGATGGCGATGGCGATGGCGATGGCGATTGCGATGGCGATTGCGATTGTGATTGTGATTGTGATTGTGATTGTGATTTTGATTGTGATTGTGATTGTGATTTTGATTGTGATTGCGATTGGGATTGCGATTGCGATTGCGATTGTGATTGCGATTGCGATTGCGATTGCGATTGCGATTGCGATGGCGATGGTGATGGCGATGGCGATGGCGATGTCGATTGCGATTGCGATTGCGATTGTGATTGTGATTGTGATTGTGATTGTGATTGTGATTGTGATTGTGATTGTGATTGTGATTGTGATTGTGATTGCGATTGTGATTGTGATTGTGATTGTGATTGTGATTGTGATGGTGATGGTGATGGTGATGGTGATTGTGATTGTGATGGTGATGGTGATGGTGATGGTGATGGTGATGGTGATAGTGATTGTGATTGTGATTGGATTGTGATTGTGATTGTGATTGTGATTGTGATTGTGATTGCGATGGCGATGGCGATTGCGATGGCGATTGCGATTGCTATTGCGATTGCGATTGCGATGGCGATTGCGATTGCGATGGCGATTGGGATGGCGATTGCGATGGCGATTGGGATTGCGATTGCGATTGGGATTGGGATTGCGATGGCGATTGCGATGGCGATTGCGATGGCGATTGCGATGGCGATTGCGATTGTGATTGCGATTGTGATTGCGCTTGTGATTGCGATTGTGATTGCGATTGTGATTGCGATTGTGATTGCGATTGTGATGGTGATGGTGATGGTGATGGTGATGGTGATTGTGATGGTGATGGTGATTGTGATTGTGATTGTGATTGTGATTGTGATGGTGATGGTGATGGTGATGGTAATGGTATGGTGATGGTGATGGTAATGGTATGGTGATTGTGATGGCGATTGCGATTGTGATGGCGATTGCGATTGTGATTGCGATTGTGATTGCGATTGCGATTGCGATTGCGATTGCGATTGCGATTGCGATTGCGATTGCGATTGCGATTGCGATTGCGATTGCGATTGTGATTGCGATTGTGATGGCGATTGCGATTGTGATGGCGATTGCGATTGCGATTGTGATTGTGATTGCGATTGCGATTGCGATTGCGATTGTGATTGTGATTGCGATTGCGATTGCGATTGCGATTGTGATTGTGATTGTGATTGTGATTGTGATTGTGATTGTGATTGTGATTGTGATTGTGATGGTGATGGTGATGGTGATGGTGATGGTGATGGTGATGGTGATGGTGATGGTGATTGTGATTGTGATTGTGATTGTGATTGTGATGGCGATTGCGATTGCGATTGTGATTGTGATTGCGATTGCGATTGTGATTGTGATTGCGATTGCGATTGCGATTGTGATTGTGATTGCGATTGCGATTGTGATTGTGATTGTGATTGTGATTGCGATTGTGATTGTGATTGTGATTGTGATGGTGATTGTGATGGTGATGGTGATGGTGATGGTGATGGTGATGGTGATGGTGATGGTGATTGTGATTGCGATTGCGATTGCGATTGCGATTGCGATTGCGATTGCGATTGCGATTGCGATTGTGATTGCGATTGTGATTGCGATTGTGATTGCGATTGTGATTGCGATTGTGATTGCGATTGTGATTGCGATTGCGATTGCGATTGTGATTGCGATTGTGATTGCGATTGTGATGGTGATTGTGATGGTGATTGTGATGGTGATTGTGATGGTGATTGTGATTGTGATGGTGATTGTGATTGTGATTGTGATGGTGATTGTGATTGTGATGGTGATTGTGATTGTGATGGTGATTGTGATTGTGATGGTGATTGTGATTGTGATGGTGATTCGGATTGTGATGGTGATTCGGACTGTGATGGTGATGGTGATGGTGATGGTGATGGTGATTGTGATGGTGATTGTGATGGTGATTGTGATGGTGATTGTGATGGTGATTGTGATGGTGATTGTGATGGTGATTGTGATGGTGATTGTGATTGTGATGGTGATTGTGATGGTGATTGTGATGGTGATTGTGATTGTGATTGTGATTGTGATTGTGATTGTGATTGTGATGGTGATTGTGATGGTGATTGTGATGGTGATTGTGATGGTGATTGTGATGGTGATGGTGATTGTGATTGTGATGGTGATTGTGATTGTGATGGTGATGGTGATTGTGATTGTGATGGTGATTGTGATGGTGATTGTGATGGTGATTGTGATGGTGATTGTGATGGTGATTGTGATGGTGATTGTGATGGTGATTGTGATGGTGATTGTGATGGTGATTGTGATGGTGATTGTGATGGTGATTGTGATGGTGATTGTGATGGTGATTGTGATGGTGATTGTGATGGTGATTGTGATGGTGATTGTGATGGTGATTGGGATTGTGATTGTGATTGTGATTGTGATGGTGATGGTGATTGTGATTGGTGATGGTGATTGGTGATTGGTGATTGGTGATTGTGATTGGTGATTGTGATTGGTGATTGGTGATTGGTGATTGTGATTGGTGATGGTGATTGTGATGGTGATTGTGATTGTGATGGTGATGGTGATGGTGATGGTGATGGTGATGGTGATGGTGATGGTGATGGTGATGGTGATGGTGATGGTGATGGTGATGGTTATGGTGATGGTGATGGTGATGGTGATGGTGATGGTGATGGTGATGGTGATGGTGATGGTGATGGTGATGGTGATGGTGATGGTGATGGTGATGGTGATGGTGATGGTGATGGTGATGGTGATTGTGATTGTGATTGTGATGGTGATTGTGATTGTGATTGTGATTGTGATTGTGATTGTGATTGTGATGGTGATGGTGATTGTGATTGTGATTGTGATTGTGATTGTGATTGTGATGGTGATGGTGATGGTGATGGTGATTGTGATTGTGATGGTGATGGTGATGGTGATGGTGATGGTGATGGTGATGGTGATGGTGATGGTGATTGTGATTGTGATTGTGATTGTGATTGTGATTGGGATTGTGATGGCGATGGTGATGGGGATGGTGATGGTGATGGTGATGGTGATGGTGATTGTGATTGTGATTGTGATTGTGATTGTGATTGTGATGGTGATGGTGATGGTGATGGTGATGGTGATTGTGATTGTGATTGTGATTGTGATTCGGATTGTGATTGTGATGGTGATGGTGATGGTGATGGTGATGGTGATGGTGGATGTGATTGTGATGGTGATTGTGATTGTGATTGTGATTGTGATTGTGATTGCGATTGTGATTGCGATTGTGATGGTGATGGTAATGGTGATGGTGATGGTGATGGTGATTGTGATTGTGATTGTGATTGTGATTGTGATTGTGATGGTGATGGTGATGGTGATGGTAATGGTATGGTGATGGTGATGGTAATGGTATGGTGATGGTGATGGTGATTGTGATTGTGATTGTGATGGCGATTGCGATTGTGAATGCGATTGTGATTGCGATTGTGATTGCGATTGTGATTGCGATTCTCATTGCGATTGTGATGGCGATTGTGATTGCGATTGTCATTGCGATTGTGATGGCGATGGTGATGGTGATGGTGATGGTGATGGTGATGGTGACTGTGATTGTGATTGTGATTGTGATTGTGATTGGGATTGTGATTGTGATGGTGATGGTGATGGTGATGGTGATGGTGATGGTGATTGTGATTGTGATGGTGATTGTGATTGTGATTGTGATTGTGATTGTGATTGTGATTGTGATTGTGATGGTGATTGTGATTGCGATTGTGATTGCGATTGTTTTTGCGATTGTGATTGCGATGGCGATTGTGATTGCGATTGCGATTGCGATTGCGATGGCGATTGTGATTGCGATTGCGATTGCGATTGTGATTGCGATTGTGATTGCGATTGTGGTTGCGATTGTGATTGCGATTGTGATTGCGATTGTGATGGTGATGGTGATGGTGATGGTGATGGTGATGGTGATGGTGATTGTGATTGTGATTGTGATTGTGATTGTGATGGTGATGGTGATGGTGATGGTAATGGTATGGTGATGGTGATGGTAATGGTATGGTGATGGTGATGGTGATTGTGATTGTGATTGTGATGGCGATTGCGATTGTGAATGCGATTGTGATTGCGATTGTGATTGCGATTGTGATTGCGATTGTGATTGTGATTGCGATTGTGATGGCGATGGTGATGGTGATGGTGATGGTGATGGTGATGGTGATTGTGATTGTGATTGTGATTGTGATTGTGATTGGGATTGTGATGGTGATGGTGATGGTGATGGTGATGGTGATTGTGATTGTGATTGTGATTGTGATTGCGATTGTGATTGTGATTGTGATTGTGATTGTGATTGTGATTGCGATTGTGATTGCGATTGTGATTGCGATTGTGATGGCGATGGTGATGGGGATGGTGATGGTGATGGTGATGGTGATTGTGATTGTGATTGTGATTGTGATTGTGATGGTGATGGTGATGGTGATGGTGATGGTGATGGTGATGGTGATGGTGATTGTGATTGTGATTGTGATTGTAATTGTGATTCGGATTGTGATTGTGATGGTGATGGTGATGGTGATGGTTATGGTGATTGTGATTGTGATGGTGATTGTGATTGTGATTGTGATTGCGATTGTGATTGTGATTGTGATTGCGATGGCGATTGCGATGGCGATTGCGATGGCGATTGCGATTGCGATGGCGATTGCGATGGCGATTGCGATGGCGATTGCGATGGCGATTGCGATTGCGATGGCGATTGCGATGGCGATTACGATGGCGATTGCGATGGCGATTGCGATTGCGATTGCGATTGCGATTGCGATGGCGATTGCGATTGCGATGGCGATTGCGATTGCGATTGCGATTGCGATGGCGATTGCGAAGGCGATTGCGATGGCGATTGCGATGGCGATTGCGATTGTGATTGCGATTGTGATTGCGATTGTGATTGCGATTGTGATGGTGATGGTGATGGTGATGGTGATGGTGATTGTGATGGTGATTGTGATTGTGATTGTGATTGTGATTGTGATGGTGATGGTGATTGTGATTGGTGATGGTGATTGGTGATTGGTGATTGGTGATTGTGATTGGTGATTGTGATTGGTGATTGGTGATTGGTGATTGTGATTGGTGATGGTGATTGTGATGGTGATTGTGATTGTGATGGTGATGGTGATGGTGATGGTGATTGTGATGGTGATGGTGATGGTGATGGTGATGGTGATGGTGATGGTGATGGTGATGGTTATGGTGATGGTGATGGTGATGGTGATGGTGATGGTGATGGTGATGGTGATGGTTATGGTGATGGTGATGGTGATGGTGATGGTGATGGTGATGGTGATGGTGATGGTGATGGTGATGGTGATGGTGATGGTGATTGTGATTGTGATTGTGATGGTGATTGTGATTGTGATTGTGATTGTGATTGTGATTGTGATTGTGATGGTGATGGTGATTGTGATTGTGATTGTGATTGTGATTGTGATGGTGATGGTGATGGTGATGGTGATTGTGATTGTGATGGTGATGGTGATGGTGATGGTGATGGTGATGGTGATGGTGATGGTGATGGTGATTGTGATTGTGATTGTGATTGTGATTGTGATTGGGATTGTGATGGCGATGGTGATGGGGATGGTGATGGTGATGGTGATGGTGATGGTGATTGTGATTGTGATTGTGATTGTGATTGTGATTGTGATGGTGATGGTGATGGTGATGGTGATGGTGATTGTGATTGTGATTGTGATTGTGATTCGGATTGTGATTGTGATGGTGATGGTGATGGTGATGGTGATGGTGATGGTGGATGTGATTGTGATGGTGATTGTGATTGTGATTGTGATTGTGATTGTGATTGCGATTGTGATTGCGATTGTGATGGTGATGGTGATGGTGATGGTGATGGTGATGGTGATTGTGATTGTGATTGTGATTGTGATTGTGATTGTGATGGTGATGGTGATGGTGATGGTAATGGTATGGTGATGGTGATGGTAATGGTATGGTGATGGTGATGGTGATTGTGATTGTGATTGTGATGGCGATTGCGATTGTGAATGCGATTGTGATTGCGATTGTGATTGCGATTGTGATTGCGATTCTCATTGCGATTGTGATGGCGATTGTGATTGCGATTGTCATTGCGATTGTGATGGCGATGGTGATGGTGATGGTGATGGTGATGGTGATGGTGACTGTGATTGTGATTGTGATTGTGATTGTGATTGGGATTGTGATTGTGATGGTGATGGTGATGGTGATGGTGATGGTGATGGTGATTGTGATTGTGATGGTGATTGTGATTGTGATTGTGATTGTGATTGTGATTGTGATTGTGATTGTGATGGTGATTGTGATTGCGATTGTGATTGCGATTGTTTTTGCGATTGTGATTGCGATGGCGATTGTGATTGCGATTGCGATTGCGATTGCGATGGCGATTGTGATTGCGATTGCGATTGCGATTGTGATTGCGATTGTGATTGCGATTGTGATTGCGATTGTGATTGCGATTGTGATTGCGATTGTGATGGTGATGGTGATGGTGATGGTGATGGTGATGGTGATGGTGATTGTGATTGTGATTGTGATTGTGATTGTGATGGTGATGGTGATGGTGATGGTAATGGTATGGTGATGGTGATGGTAATGGTATGGTGATGGTGATGGTGATTGTGATTGTGATTGTGATGGCGATTGCGATTGTGAATGCGATTGTGATTGCGATTGTGATTGCGATTGTGATTGCGATTGTGATTGTGATTGCGATTGTGATGGCGATGGTGATGGTGATGGTGATGGTGATGGTGATGGTGATTGTGATTGTGATTGTGATTGTGATTGTGATTGGGATTGTGATGGTGATGGTGATGGTGATGGTGATGGTGATTGTGATTGTGATTGTGATTGTGATTGCGATTGTGATTGTGATTGTGATTGTGATTGTGATTGTGATTGCGATTGTGATTGCGATTGTGATTGCGATTGTGATGGCGATGGTGATGGGGATGGTGATGGTGATGGTGATGGTGATTGTGATTGTGATTGTGATTGTGATTGTGATGGTGATGGTGATGGTGATGGTGATGGTGATGGTGATGGTGATGGTGATTGTGATTGTGATTGTGATTGTAATTGTGATTCGGATTGTGATTGTGATGGTGATGGTGATGGTGATGGTGATGGTGATTGTGATTGTGATGGTGATTGTGATTGTGATTGTGATTGCGATTGTGATTGTGATTGTGATTGCGATGGCGATTGCGATGGCGATTGCGATGGCGATTGCGATTGCGATGGCGATTGCGATGGCGATTGCGATGGCGATTGCGATGGCGATTGCGATTGCGATGGCGATTGCGATGGCGATTACGATGGCGATTGCGATGGCGATTGCGATTGCGATTGCGATTGCGATTGCGATGGCGATTGCGATTGCGATGGCGATTGCGATTGCGATTGCGATTGCGATGGCGATTGCGAAGGCGATTGCGATGGCGATTGCGATGGCGATTGCGATTGTGATTGCGATTGTGATTGCGATTGTGATTGCGATTGTGATGGTGATGGTGATGGTGATGGTGATGGTGATTGTGATGGTGATGGTGATTGTGATTGTGATTGTGATTGTGATTGTGATGGTGATGGTGATGGTGATGGTGATGGTGATTGTGATGGTGATTGTAATGGTATGGTGATTGTGATGGCGATTGCGATTGTGATGGCGATGGTGATGGTGATGGTGATGGTGATGGTGATGGTGATTGTGATTGTGATTGTGATTGGGATTGTGATGGTGATGGTGATGGTGATGTTGATGGTGATTGTGATTGTGATTGTGATTGTGATTGCGATTGTGATTGTGATTGTGATTGTGATTGTGATTGTGATTGCGATTGTGATTGCGATTGTGATTGCGATTGTGATGGCGATGGTGATGGGGATGGTGATGGTGATGGTGATGGTGATTGTGATTGTGATTGTGATTGTGATTGTGATGGTGATGGTGATGGTGATGGTGATGGTGATGGTGATGGTGATGGTGATTGTGATTGTGATTGTGATTGTAATTGTGATTCGGATTGTGATTGTGATGGTGATGGTGATGGTGATGGTGATGGTGATTGTGATTGTGATGGTGATTGTGATTGTGATTGTGATTGCGATTGTGATTGTGATTGTGATTGCGATGGCGATTGCGATGGCGATTGCGATGGCGATTGCGATTGCGATGGCGATTGCGATGGCGATTGCGATGGCGATTGCGATGGCGATTGCGATTGCGATGGCGATTGCGATGGCGATTACGATGGCGATTGCGATGGCGATTGCGATTGCGATTGCGATTGCGATTGCGATGGCGATTGCGATTGCGATGGCGATTGCGATTGCGATTGCGATTGCGATGGCGATTGCGAAGGCGATTGCGATGGCGATTGCGATGGCGATTGCGATTGCGATTGCGATTGCGATGGCGATTGCGATGGCGATTGCGATGGCGATTGCGATGGCGATGGCGATGGCGATGGCGATGGCGATTGCGATGGCGATGGCGATGGCGATTGCGATTGCGATGGCGATGGGGATGGCGATGGCGATTGCGATTGCGATGGCGATTGCGATGGCGATTGCGATGGCGATTGCGATGGCGATTGCGATTGCGATTGCGATGGCGATTGCCATTGCGATGGCGATTGCGATTGCGATGGCGATTGCGATGGGGATGGCGATGGCGATTGCGATTGCGATGGCGATTGCGATGGCGATTGCGATTGCGATGGCGATTGCGATTGCGATTGCGACTGCGATTGCGATGGCGATTACGATTGCGATTGCGATGGCGATGGCGATGGCGATGGCGATGGCGATTGCTATGGCGATTGCGATTGTGATTGTGATTGTGATTGTGATTGTGATTTTGATTGTGATTGTGATTGTGATTTTGATTGTGATTGCGATTGGGATTGCGATTGCGATTGCGATTGTGATTGCGATTGCGATTGCGATTGCGATTGCGATTGCGATGGCGATGGTGATGGCGATGGCGATGGCGATGTCGATTGCGATTGCGATTGCGATTGTGATTGTGATTGTGATTGTGATTGTGATTGTGATTGTGATTGTGATTGTGATTGCGATTGTGATTGTGATTGTGATTGTGATTGTGATGGGGATGGTGATGGTGATGGTGATTGTGATTGTGATGGTGATGGTGATGGTGATGGTGATGGTGATAGTGATTGTGATTGTGATTGGATTGTGATTGTGATTGTGATTGTGATTGTGATTGCGATGGCGATGGCGATTGCGATGGCGATTGCGATTGCTATTGCGATTGCGATTGCGATTGCGATGGAGATTGCGATTGCGATGGCGATTGGGATGGCGATTGCGATGGCGATTGCGATTGCGATTGCGATTGGGATTGGGATTGCGATGGCGATTGCGATGGCGATTGCGATGGCGATTGCGATGGCGATTGCGATTGTGATTGCGATTGTGATTGCGCTTGTGATTGCGATTGTGATTGCGATTGTGATTGCGATTGTGATTGCGATTGTGATGGTGATGGTGATGGTGATGGTGATGGTGATTGTGATGGTGATGGTGATTGTGATTGTGATTGTGATTGTGATTGTGATGGTGATGGTGATGGTTATGGTAATGGTATGGTGATGGTGATGGTAATGGTATGGTGATTGTGATGGCGATTGCGATTGTGATGGCGATTGCGATTGTGATTGCGATTGTGATTGCGATTGCGATTGCGATTGCGATTGCGATTGCGATTGCGATTGCGATTGCGATTGCGATTGCGATTGCGATTGTGATTGCGATTGTGATGGCGATTGCGATTGTGATGGCGATTGCGATTGCGATTGTGATTGTGATTGCGATTGCGATTGCGATTGCGATTGTGATTGCGATTGCGATTGCGATTGCGATTGTGATTGTGATTGTGATTGTGATTGTGATTGTGATTGTGATTGTGATTGTGATTGTGATTGTGATTGTGATTGTGATGGTGATGGTGATGGTGATGGTGATGGTGATGGTGATGGTGATGGTTATGGTGATTGTGATTGTGATTGTGATTGTGATTGTGATTGTGATGGCGATTGCGATTGCGATTGTGATTGTGATTGCGATTGCGATTGTGATTGTGATTGCGATTGCGATTGCGATTGTGATTGTGATTGCGATTGCGATTGTGATTGTGATTGTGATTGTGATTGCGATTGTGATTGTGATTGTGATTGTGATGGTGATGGTGATGGTGATGGTGATGGTGATGGTGATGGTGATGGTGATGGTTATGGTGATGGTGATGGTGATGGTGATGGTGATGGTGATGGTGATGGTGATGGTGATGGTTATGGTGATGGTGATGGTGATGGTGATGGTGATGGTGATGGTGATGGTGATGGTGATGGTGATGGTGATGGTGATGGTGATGGTGATTGTGATTGTGATTGTGATGGTGATTGTGATTGTGATTGTGATTGTGATTGTGATTGTGATTGTGATGGTGATGGTGATTGTGATTGTGATTGTGATTGTGATTGTGATGGTGATGGTGATGGTGATGGTGATTGTGATTGTGATGGTGATGGTGATGGTGATGGTGATGGTGATGGTGATGGTGATGGTGATGGTGATTGTGATTGTGATTGTGATTGTGATTGTGATTGGGATTGTGATGGCGATGGTGATGGGGATGGTGATGGTGATGGTGATGGTGATGGTGATTGTGATTGTGATTGTGATTGTGATTGTGATTGTGATGGTGATGGTGATGGTGATGGTGATGGTGATTGTGATTGTGATTGTGATTGTGATTCGGATTGTGATTGTGATGGTGATGGTGATGGTGATGGTGATGGTGATGGTGGATGTGATTGTGATGGTGATTGTGATTGTGATTGTGATTGTGATTGTGATTGCGATTGTGATTGCGATTGTGATGGTGATGGTGATGGTGATGGTGATGGTGATGGTGATTGTGATTGTGATTGTGATTGTGATTGTGATTGTGATGGTGATGGTGATGGTGATGGTAATGGTATGGTGATGGTGATGGTAATGGTATGGTGATGGTGATGGTGATTGTGATTGTGATTGTGATGGCGATTGCGATTGTGAATGCGATTGTGATTGCGATTGTGATTGCGATTGTGATTGCGATTCTCATTGCGATTGTGATGGCGATTGTGATTGCGATTGTCATTGCGATTGTGATGGCGATGGTGATGGTGATGGTGATGGTGATGGTGATGGTGACTGTGATTGTGATTGTGATTGTGATTGTGATTGGGATTGTGATTGTGATGGTGATGGTGATGGTGATGGTGATGGTGATGGTGATTGTGATTGTGATGGTGATTGTGATTGTGATTGTGATTGTGATTGTGATTGTGATTGTGATTGTGATGGTGATTGTGATTGCGATTGTGATTGCGATTGTTTTTGCGATTGTGATTGCGATGGCGATTGTGATTGCGATTGCGATTGCGATTGCGATGGCGATTGTGATTGCGATTGCGATTGCGATTGTGATTGCGATTGTGATTGCGATTGTGATTGCGATTGTGATTGCGATTGTGATTGCGATTGTGATGGTGATGGTGATGGTGATGGTGATGGTGATGGTGATGGTGATTGTGATTGTGATTGTGATTGTGATTGTGATGGTGATGGTGATGGTGATGGTAATGGTATGGTGATGGTGATGGTAATGGTATGGTGATGGTGATGGTGATTGTGATTGTGATTGTGATGGCGATTGCGATTGTGAATGCGATTGTGATTGCGATTGTGATTGCGATTGTGATTGCGATTGTGATTGTGATTGCGATTGTGATGGCGATGGTGATGGTGATGGTGATGGTGATGGTGATGGTGATTGTGATTGTGATTGTGATTGTGATTGTGATTGGGATTGTGATGGTGATGGTGATGGTGATGGTGATGGTGATTGTGATTGTGATTGTGATTGTGATTGCGATTGTGATTGTGATTGTGATTGTGATTGTGATTGTGATTGCGATTGTGATTGCGATTGTGATTGCGATTGTGATGGCGATGGTGATGGGGATGGTGATGGTGATGGTGATGGTGATTGTGATTGTGATTGTGATTGTGATTGTGATGGTGATGGTGATGGTGATGGTGATGGTGATGGTGATGGTGATGGTGATTGTGATTGTGATTGTGATTGTAATTGTGATTCGGATTGTGATTGTGATGGTGATGGTGATGGTGATGGTGATGGTGATTGTGATTGTGATGGTGATTGTGATTGTGATTGTGATTGCGATTGTGATTGTGATTGTGATTGCGATGGCGATTGCGATGGCGATTGCGATGGCGATTGCGATTGCGATGGCGATTGCGATGGCGATTGCGATGGCGATTGCGATGGCGATTGCGATTGCGATGGCGATTGCGATGGCGATTACGATGGCGATTGCGATGGCGATTGCGATTGCGATTGCGATTGCGATTGCGATGGCGATTGCGATTGCGATGGCGATTGCGATTGCGATTGCGATTGCGATGGCGATTGCGAAGGCGATTGCGATGGCGATTGCGATGGCGATTGCGATTGTGATTGCGATTGTGATTGCGATTGTGATTGCGATTGTGATGGTGATGGTGATGGTGATGGTGATGGTGATTGTGATGGTGATGGTGATTGTGATTGTGATTGTGATTGTGATTGTGATGGTGATGGTGATGGTGATGGTGATGGTGATTGTGATGGTGATTGTAATGGTATGGTGATTGTGATGGCGATTGCGATTGTGATGGCGATGGTGATGGTGATGGTGATGGTGATGGTGATGGTGATTGTGATTGTGATTGTGATTGGGATTGTGATGGTGATGGTGATGGTGATGTTGATGGTGATTGTGATTGTGATTGTGATTGTGATTGCGATTGTGATTGTGATTGTGATTGTGATTGTGATTGTGATTGCGATTGTGATTGCGATTGTGATTGCGATTGTGATGGCGATGGTGATGGGGATGGTGATGGTGATGGTGATGGTGATTGTGATTGTGATTGTGATTGTGATTGTGATGGTGATGGTGATGGTGATGGTGATGGTGATGGTGATGGTGATGGTGATTGTGATTGTGATTGTGATTGTAATTGTGATTCGGATTGTGATTGTGATGGTGATGGTGATGGTGATGGTG
The DNA here is from genome assembly GCF_046866305.1 of Octopus bimaculoides. Classification (NCBI taxonomy): domain Eukaryota; kingdom Metazoa; phylum Mollusca; class Cephalopoda; order Octopoda; family Octopodidae; genus Octopus; species Octopus bimaculoides. The sequence goes on along the minus strand of NW_028315309.1, from coordinate 6,995 downwards.
ATGGTGATTGTGATTGTGATGGTGATTGTGATTGTGATTGTGATTGCGATTGTGATTGTGATTGTGATTGCGATGGCGATTGCGATGGCGATTGCGATGGCGATTGCGATTGCGATGGCGATTGCGATGGCGATTGCGATGGCGATTGCGATGGCGATTGCGATTGCGATGGCGATTGCGATGGCGATTACGATGGCGATTGCGATGGCGATTGCGATTGCGATTGCGATTGCGATTGCGATGGCGATTGCGATTGCGATGGCGATTGCGATTGCGATTGCGATTGCGATGGCGATTGCGAAGGCGATTGCGATGGCGATTGCGATGGCGATTGCGATTGCGATTGCGATTGCGATGGCGATTGCGATGGCGATTGCGATGGCGATTGCGATGGCGATGGCGATGGCGATGGCGATGGCGATTGCGATGGCGATGGCGATGGCGATTGCGATTGCGATGGCGATGGGGATGGCGATGGCGATTGCGATTGCGATGGCGATTGCGATGGCGATTGCGATGGCGATTGCGATGGCGATTGCGATGGCGATTGCGATTGCGATTGCGATGGCGATTGCCATTGCGATGGCGATTGCGATTGCGATGGCGATTGCGATGGGGATGGCGATGGCGATTGCGATTGCGATGGCGATTGCGATGGCGATTGCGATTGCGATGGCGATTGCGATTGCGATTGCGACTGCGATTGCGATGGCGATTACGATTGCGATTGCGATGGCGATGGCGATGGCGATGGCGATGGCGATTGCTATGGCGATTGCGATTGTGATTGTGATTGTGATTGTGATTGTGATTTTGATTGTGATTGTGATTGTGATTTTGATTGTGATTGCGATTGGGATTGCGATTGCGATTGCGATTGTGATTGCGATTGCGATTGCGATTGCGATTGCGATTGCGATGGCGATGGTGATGGCGATGGCGATGGCGATGTCGATTGCGATTGCGATTGCGATTGTGATTGTGATTGTGATTGTGATTGTGATTGTGATTGTGATTGTGATTGTGATTGCGATTGTGATTGTGATTGTGATTGTGATTGTGATGGGGATGGTGATGGTGATGGTGATTGTGATTGTGATGGTGATGGTGATGGTGATGGTGATGGTGATAGTGATTGTGATTGTGATTGGATTGTGATTGTGATTGTGATTGTGATTGTGATTGCGATGGCGATGGCGATTGCGATGGCGATTGCGATTGCTATTGCGATTGCGATTGCGATTGCGATGGAGATTGCGATTGCGATGGCGATTGGGATGGCGATTGCGATGGCGATTGCGATTGCGATTGCGATTGGGATTGGGATTGCGATGGCGATTGCGATGGCGATTGCGATGGCGATTGCGATGGCGATTGCGATGGCGATTGCGATTGTGATTGCGATTGTGATTGCGCTTGTGATTGCGATTGTGATTGCGATTGTGATTGCGATTGTGATTGCGATTGTGATGGTGATGGTGATGGTGATGGTGATGGTGATTGTGATGGTGATGGTGATTGTGATTGTGATTGTGATTGTGATTGTGATGGTGATGGTGATGGTTATGGTAATGGTATGGTGATGGTGATGGTAATGGTATGGTGATTGTGATGGCGATTGCGATTGTGATGGCGATTGCGATTGTGATTGCGATTGTGATTGCGATTGCGATTGCGATTGCGATTGCGATTGCGATTGCGATTGCGATTGCGATTGCGATTGCGATTGCGATTGCGATTGTGATTGCGATTGTGATGGCGATTGCGATTGTGATGGCGATTGCGATTGCGATTGTGATTGTGATTGCGATTGCGATTGCGATTGCGATTGTGATTGCGATTGCGATTGCGATTGCGATTGTGATTGTGATTGTGATTGTGATTGTGATTGTGATTGTGATTGTGATTGTGATTGTGATTGTGATTGTGATTGTGATTGTGATGGTGATGGTGATGGTGATGGTGATGGTGATGGTGATGGTGATGGTTATGGTGATTGTGATTGTGATTGTGATTGTGATTGTGATTGTGATGGCGATTGCGATTGCGATTGTGATTGTGATTGCGATTGCGATTGTGATTGTGATTGCGATTGCGATTGCGATTGTGATTGTGATTGCGATTGCGATTGTGATTGTGATTGTGATTGTGATTGCGATTGTGATTGTGATTGTGATTGTGATGGTGATGGTGATGGTGATGGTGATGGTGATGGTGATGGTGATGGTGATGGTGATTGTGATTGCGATTGCGATTGCGATTGCGATTGCGATTGTGATTGCGATTGCGATTGTGATTGCGATTGTGATTGCGATTGTGATTGCGATTGTGATTGCGATTGTGATTGCGATTGTGATTGCGATTGTGATTGCGATTGCGATTGCGATTGTGATTGCGATTGTGATTGCGATTGTGATGGTGATTGTGATGGTGATTGTGATGGTGATTGTGATGGTGATTGTGATTGTGATGGCGATTGTGATTGTGATTGTGATGGTGATTGTGATTGTGATGGTGATTGTGATTGTGATGGTGATTGTGATTGTGATGGTGATTGTGATTGTGATGGTGATTCGGATTGTGATGGTGATTCGGATTGTGATGGTGATTCGGACTGTGATGGTGATGGTGATGGTGATGGTGATGGTGATGGTGATGGTGATTGTGATTGTGATGGTGATGGTGATGGTGATGGTGATGGTGATGGTGATGGTGATGGTGATGGTGATGGTGATTGTGATTGTGATTGTGATTGTGATTGTGATTGTGATTGTGATTGTGATGGTGATTGTGATTGTGATTGTGATTGTGATTGTGATTGTGATTGTGATGGTGATTGTGATTGTGATTGTGATTGTGATTGTGATGGTGATGGTGATTGTGATTGTGATTGTGATTGTGATTGTGATTGTGATGGTGATTGTGATTGTGATTGTGATGGTGATTGTGATGGTGATGGTGATGGTGATGGTGATGGTGATGGTGATGGTGATGGTGATGGTGATGGTGATTGTGATTGTGATTGTGATTGTGATTGTGATTGTGATGGTGATTGTGATTGTGATTGTGATTGTGATGGTGATTGTGATTGTGATTGTGATTGTGATGGTGATTGTGATTGTGATTGTGATGGTGATTGTGATTGTGATTGTGATGGTGATTGTGATTGTGATTGTGATTGTGATTGTGATTGTGATTGTGATTGTGATTGTGATTGTGATTGTGATTGTGATTGTGATGGTGATTGTGATTGTGATGGTGATGGTGATGGTGATGGTGATGGTGATGGTGATGGTGATGGTGATTGTGATGGTGATTGTGATGGTGATTGTGATGGTGATTGTGATGGTGATTGTGATGGTGATGGTGATGGTGATTGTGATGGTGATGGTGATGGTGATGGTGATGGTGATTGTGATGGTGATTGTGATTGTGATTGTGATTGTGATTGTGATTGTGATTGTGATTGTGATGGTGATTGTGATTGTGATTGTGATTGTGATTGTGATTGTGATTGTGATTGTGGATGGTCATTGGTGATTGGTGATTGTGATTGGTGATTGTGATTGGTGATTGTGATTGTGATTGGTGATTGTGATTGTGATTGTGATGGTGATTGTGATTGTGATTGTGATTGTGATTGTGATGGTGATTGTGATTGTGATTGTGATTGTGATTGTGATTGTGATTGTGATTGTGATTGTGATTGTGATTGTGATTGTGATTGTGATTGTGATTGTGATTGTGATTGTGATTGTGATTGTGATTGTGATGGTGATGGTGATGGTGATGGTGATGGTGATGGTGATGGTGATGGTGATGGTGATTGTGATGGTGATGGTGATGGTGATGGTGATGGTGATGGTGATGGTGATGGTGATGGTGATGGTTATGGTGATGGTGATGGTGATGGTGATGGTGATGGTGATGGTGATGGTGATGGTGATGGTGATTGTGATGGTGATGGTGATGGTGATGGTGATGGTGATGGTGATGGTGATGGTGATGGTGATTGTGATTGTGATTGTGATTGTGATGGTGATGGTGATGGTGATTGTGATTGTGATTGTGATTGTGATGGTGATTGTGATTGTGATTGTGATGGTGATGGTGATGGTGATTGTGATTGTGATTGTGATTGTGATTGTGATTGTGATGGTAATGGTGATGGTGATTGTGATTGTGATTGTGATTGTGATTGTGATGGTGATGGTGATGGTGATGGTGATGGTGATGGTGATGGTGATGGTGATGGTGATGGTGATGGTGATTGTGATTGTGATTGTGATTGTGATTGTGATGGTGGTTGTGATTGTGATTGTGATTGTGATGGTGATTGTGATTGTGATTGTGATTGTGATTGTGATTGTGATTGTGATTGTGATGGTGATTGTGATTGTGATTGTGATTGTGATTGTGATTGCGATTGTGATTGTGATTGTGATTGTGATTGTGATTGTGATTGTGATTGTGATTGTGATTGTGATTGTGATTGTGATTGTGATTGTGATTGTGATTGTGATTGTGATTGTGATTGTGATTGTGATTGTGATTGTGATTGTGATTGTGATGGTGATTGTGATTGTGATTGTGATTGTGATGGTGATTGTGATTGTGATTGTGATTGTGATGGTGATTGTGATTGTGATTGTGATGGTGATTGTGATGGTGATTGTGATTGTGATGGTGATTGTGATGGTGATTGTGATGGTGATTGTGATTGTGATTGTGATTGTGATTGTGATTGTGATTGTGATGGTGATTGTGATGGTGATTGTGATGGTGATTGTGATGGTGATTGTGATGGTGATGGTGATTGTGATTGTGATGGTGATTGTGATTGTGATGGTGATGGTGATTGTGATTGTGATGGTGATTGTGATGGTGATTGTGATGGTGATTGTGATGGTGATTGTGATGGTGATTGTGATGGTGATTGTGATGGTGATTGTGATGGTGATTGTGATGGTGATTGTGATGGTGATTGTGATGGTGATTGTGATGGTGATTGTGATGGTGATTGTGATGGTGATTGTGATGGTGATTGTGATGGTGATTGTGATGGTGATTGTGATGGTGATTGTGATGGTGATTGTGATGGTGATTGTGATTGTGATTGTGATTGTGATTGTGATTGTGATTGTGATGGTGATGGTGATTGTGATTGGTGATGGTGATTGGTGATTGGTGATTGGTGATTGTGATTGGTGATTGTGATGGTGATTGTGATTGTGATGGCGATTGTGATTGTGATTGTGATGGTGATTGTGATTGTGATGGTGATTGTGATTGTGATGGTGATTGTGATTGTGATGGTGATTGTGATTGTGATGGTGATTCGGATTGTGATGGTGATTCGGATTGTGATGGTGATTCGGACTGTGATGGTGATGGTGATGGTGATGGTGATGGTGATGGTGATGGTGATTGTGATTGTGATGGTGATGGTGATGGTGATGGTGATGGTGATGGTGATGGTGATGGTGATGGTGATGGTGATTGTGATTGTGATTGTGATTGTGATTGTGATTGTGATTGTGATTGTGATGGTGATTGTGATTGTGATTGTGATTGTGATTGTGATTGTGATTGTGATGGTGATTGTGATTGTGATTGTGATTGTGATTGTGATGGTGATGGTGATTGTGATTGTGATTGTGATTGTGATTGTGATTGTGATGGTGATTGTGATTGTGATTGTGATGGTGATTGTGATGGTGATGGTGATGGTGATGGTGATGGTGATGGTGATGGTGATGGTGATGGTGATGGTGATGGTGATGGTGATTGTGATTGTGATTGTGATTGTGATTGTGATGGTGATTGTGATTGTGATTGTGATTGTGATGGTGATTGTGATTGTGATTGTGATTGTGATGGTGATTGTGATTGTGATTGTGATGGTGATTGTGATTGTGATTGTGATTGTGATTGTGATTGTGATTGTGATTGTGATTGTGATTGTGATTGTGATTGTGATTGTGATTGTGATTGTGATTGTGATTGTGATGGTGATTGTGATTGTGATGGTGATGGTGATGGTGATGGTGATGGTGATGGTGATGGTGATGGTGATTGTGATGGTGATTGTGATGGTGATTGTGATGGTGATTGTGATGGTGATTGTGATGGTGATGGTGATGGTGATTGTGATGGTGATGGTGATGGTGATGGTGATGGTGATTGTGATGGTGATTGTGATTGTGATTGTGATTGTGATTGTGATTGTGATTGTGATTGTGATGGTGATTGTGATTGTGATTGTGATTGTGATTGTGATTGTGATTGTGATTGTGGATGGTCATTGGTGATTGGTGATTGTGATTGGTGATTGTGATTGGTGATTGTGATTGTGATTGGTGATTGTGATTGTGATTGTGATGGTGATTGTGATTGTGATTGTGATTGTGATTGTGATGGTGATTGTGATTGTGATTGTGATTGTGATTGTGATTGTGATTGTGATTGTGATTGTGATTGTGATTGTGATTGTGATTGTGATTGTGATTGTGATTGTGATTGTGATTGTGATTGTGATTGTGATGGTGATGGTGATGGTGATGGTGATGGTGATGGTGATGGTGATGGTGATGGTGATTGTGATGGTGATGGTGATGGTGATGGTGATGGTGATGGTGATGGTGATGGTGATGGTTATGGTGATGGTGATGGTGATGGTGATGGTGATGGTGATGGTGATGGTGATGGTGATGGTGATGGTGATGGTGATTGTGATGGTGATGGTGATGGTGATGGTGATGGTGATGGTGATGGTGATGGTGATGGTGATTGTGATTGTGATTGTGATTGTGATGGTGATGGTGATGGTGATTGTGATTGTGATTGTGATTGTGATGGTGATTGTGATTGTGATTGTGATGGTGATGGTGATGGTGATTGTGATTGTGATTGTGATTGTGATTGTGATTGTGATGGTAATGGTGATGGTGATTGTGATTGTGATTGTGATTGTGATTGTGATGGTGATGGTGATG